>NC_138372.1:52563582-52626378 GCF_054177405.1 Leptonychotes weddellii
CATGCTATCTCTATGTCATTCTCTCTCTCAAATAAATAAATAAAATCTTTAAAAAAAAATTATACAATTGTGTTACTGAATTTCTGTAAATAAAATAATTTCAATATACTATGGGAATTTGCTATTTTTAAATAAGTCCTCTTCAACTGTTTTTTTTTTACAAATAATTACGTATACCTTTAGTTGGTTTACATATTTGGTTTCCTTAAAATGTAATAAGCCTATACTACTTTAAAAAAAAAAATTCTAACCCCCAACCACCTCCAAGTGAATATCCTCCTGAAAGTATATCAGTAGTGTTTGCTAGACCATCAGAGAGAAATGAAAGATAATATTATCCATTGAGAATAACCTGAAATTGATAACCAACTACTACAGATTACAGGTGACAACTATAGGGACAGAAATTTAAAATTTAAAGGATGAAATTGATGCCATGATTCTCCAGATCCTATAATTCCTGTATATAACTTAGATGTCTAAATGTTATGAATATTATGACAGGAAAGAAGTCACTAAATGCTGGGGTGAGCCACAAAATAGCGATCCTGGGAGAGGGAAGCTAGAGGAAAGCGGTGAAGTTGACACAAATCGTAATTGACTGTCAAGGCCAAGATAAGCAGAGAGAGACTAAGACCAGCTGCATACCCCAGGCTCCTGGCCAGACGTGTGCTGCCCTGGGGATCTCTGCACGGCCCAGCAACCTGGCTTCTGTGTCCTGAGGTGTTCTGATGCCAGGTGAATGAGTTCCCAATGCTGCCCTGTCTGTCTGACTTTATTCCTAAATTTCCTGTGCTAAACAAAAATCCCTCTTCCTACCTGTGGCCTGGTTGAGCACTTTTTAGGTGGAATTTAGAAACTGAGTTTAGTTGTTTAAAGCATAGCTGGAACAATAAACCTTGAGAGGAAAGGAAGGGCAGAAGGGAGGGAAGATGACATTTATTGAGTAACTTTTATGTAGTCCAAGTATATTTATACACACATCCTCTCACTTAGTCCTCATGGTATCTCTGTAAGAGAGATGAGGAACTGAGCTGCAGAGAAATTAGTTAAGTGACTTCCACAGTTACCACAGTTATTAAAGGGATAGTCAGTATCACAATCTATTTCTATATGACTCAAAGGACCGTTCTCTTTCTACCATACTGCCAGGAAGAAAGAGTTTGCATGAGACAAATTGGATGGAAGGAACATCGTAAAATTTTACCACCATTATAAAACTCTGTAGAGTCATAGATTTATGAAATGAACAACTTCTTAAAGCAACAACAGTGGGACAATGACAGTACCAGTAAGTATTGATGCATTGAATATGGTACCTCTGGTCATAGTGTAAAGGGGATCATGGTGGGAGGTAGGAAGAATGTCTATCGGAAGCAGCCAGGCAATATCTGGGGAACAATACCTACTGGGTTTTTGAAATACAGGACAGAGATCTGAGCTAAATATTTGGATTCAGGGGGTTTTACCATGGAGATGGGAACCAAGGCCAAGTGTGTAAATGAGATTTCCCAAGAAAAAGTACAAAGCGAGAGGTAAGAGGATAACTGAAAACAAAACTTGGGTTAAAGCTAAAACCAAAAATGAAAAACATTTAGAGGTAGGAGGAGGACTAAGGTAAAGCAGATTCAAGGAAGCAAGAGAGTAAAGAGTGCTAAGGGAAAAAAAAAAAAAAAAAAAGATCAACAGAGTTAGATATAAGCTGCTGCCAAGAAGTTTAAGGGCTCATGGAATCTGGTAGTTAAGATATTGTTGGGGACCTGTGGGAGAACCTCATAACACTGTAGGGTAAGGAGTCAAGTGTGTCGTAGATTGGGCTTCTTGGAAACAGGCTCTGAGATAAAGATAAGGATTATTGGGGAGTGCTGGGTAGAGAGAAATTAAACTACAGTGAGTTTGCAACAGAGACTTCCATAAAGCCTATGTGTATCACTGGAACTAGGGAATCCCTTCAGAATTATGCCAAAGTGAGACAAGATGGCTGGGTTTTTAAGCCAGCATAAACCAGTTATCAGAGGATTGTAACCTGGGTAAGATAATTCACTTTGGTAAAGGGCAGTACTAGGGGAGATGCACCTGTGAGCCATTAACAGGCAGCCTTCCAGCTGCTGGGAGAATGAATGGTTCCAACCACAACGGGATCTGGGTGGGCAGCTCCCTCACAGCCTCCCAGAAGAGAGTGAAGAAAGGGATAGGAAGGGTAAGCTTCTGTTTTAAATACTTTGCTGTAAGAGATTTTTATTTTTGCAGCCACTAATTCTCTTTTCCAAATTCTCCACCACCATCGTCTTGCCAGATAACTCCTTTACTGCCAGGTTTTCTTCTTAGATGCTTCATTTACTAATGGTCTGCAATTAAATAGCTCTCTTTTCTTTCACTGTTCTTCACTGTGACTCTTGGCCTATCCTCTACCATAGGGGCAGAAGTAAGCTAAGCGGATTCCTATAGCCACCTCCATTAATACATGTTATGTGAAAAATAACCGTATTTTACAAAACTGCTTTTCCTAGATCAGTTACCATTACAAAGAAGGTTTTCCATGGAAGCTCTAAGTTAACGAATTTAGAAGTTACAAACCAAGACTTGATGTATCACTGCAAGGCTCCTACTGTATTGAAGAGTCTGATTTTACATATATCATGTAGGGTTTTACATTTCCTTAGAAGACACTAAAGAAACAGACTATACAATTATAAATATGAATTCTTACTATCATTTCATGCTCATGAATATAGAAAAGGTTAAATAAAAGCTGTTAATCATTGTGATGATTATTAATTTATGGCAGCTCTGAATGTAAAGATAGTGTAAAAATAGTTCCCAAGAGGAATTTAAATCAACATGCATTATATCATTATGTCAACCACTTTTTAATCATCCTGCATCCTTATGTTCTTGTAGGTGCTTAATGCAATATCAACTGCCTCTGGCAGTCACCTGAGATGTGTATTTATTGGCAGTTTTATTGCTTTTTTCAGAATATATAGGGTCATATTTTTAGTTTAATATTTATGATATATTGGCTTGGCTTTCTTTTGGGGGGAGGTGGAACTGTGAAATTCTGATATATTAAATTCCCATTTAATAAAAAAACACCTTCCCCCCACCAAAACCCAAGACAAAACAGAAAAACAAACAAACAAACCAACAAAAGAAACCAACCAGAATCATGTACAGCTTTATGGAGTTCTAACTAGAGACTGTTTGAAAAGGCGGATTTGTTCTTGCTTTGAAAATACCATATAAACACACACAAAAAAAATCCATCCCATCTGTCAAATTGCCTGGAGAATGCATTTAACAAGGGATGAAACTGCATGTTAAAGGCCATAAAATATGCAGCAAGGGAAAGAAGGATAAAGCTATCCTGCAGTTCACTGGCTTTACCTACTGTGCAGGGCTCTCCTTGTGAACAAGACAGATTGGGTAATTGTTGCTACATCAAATATCTACCATTTCAGCGAATAAGAGAATTGGAGACAGAACACTGGACTCCAAATTCCAGCTCCTTCCATGATCATTAGCCAAGGAAATTGTGAAAATTAATTACATTTCCTTCATTTTAAGGGAGCAGATCTACTTTTCCTACTAGGGAAAAAAAAACCCCACAACTTTAATTTGCAATCAAGGAATTTGACACATGAAAGAAGTAAACTTTGACTTACAGTTTTGCAGCTACACCCAGGGGAAAGGAACACACTGCTAAAAGGTATGTTTTATAAGCTAGATGATGGCAATTTTATAAGTTCACTATTGTTTTACCAAAACATGGAAGCATCACAAGAAAATAAGACATATTTAGAGGACGGTAACAAAATAAAATACATCTGACTTAACTCTCTGACAAAAAGATAAGACAAAGTATTCAGACACCATTTTCCAAGGTAGATTTTTACTTGGATTGTAATTTTGAAAGGTGTTCAACTTCTTGTCAAATAATAAATTGGAAAACTGTCTCTGGAACAAAATGTTCAATGCTAAAGTTACTGAAAGTGGTCTCCATCTATGAATGTTATCAAGTCTAATTAAGGATTCTCCATTGATGAAGTTTGAAGACAAGATAATAACATTAAATTTTCTGAGCAGTTTATAAGCAATACAATTATGAAATAGGAGTGACACTATTAAAAGATCTTGCTTATTAATAGTAAGAAGGTATTGTTTGATATTTTCAGGTAAAATGTGAAAATGTCCTTTATACTCTGTTTCCTCACTTTTCAAAAAAAATTAACATTTTTATTGCTAACTAGTTAATTTAGTTTTAAAAAAAACACTAGACAAAGAAATTTATTTCCTTTATACATACTATGGAACTATTCTTCAAACCATTTAATGCCTAGACAATACAATCAAATAGAAAAACAGTCTTTCAATTAAAAATGTATTACAACTTGCAAAAATAATTCTAATTTATTAGTAATAATACTTAGCTAATTTTTAAAATACTGACTTCGAAAAGGTCTGGATCATATTCAGGATAAAGAGGATTTTTTTGTTGTTTTTAGAGAAAAAGCGTGTATGCCTATTTGCATGCACGAGCAGGGGTTGAGGGGCACAGAGTGGGGGGAGAGGGAGTGAAAAGTTTCAAGTAGACTCTGCGCTGAGTGCGGAACCCCACACTGGGTTGGATCCCAAGACCCTGAGATCATGACTTGATCTGAAACCAAGAATCAGAGGCTTAACCAACTGAGCCACTCAGGCGCCCCAAGTGGAGTTTTTTTAAATAAAGGAAACATTTATGTTTTATAAAAGAAAACAGATTTTTGAAAGTTGTTTATAGTTTTAAAAAATTGGGCAGTGTTGCACAATCTAATGAAAAATAGGAAACACATATGTAGCTAATTGTCCAAAAGAAGACACATACAATTATGACTAAAATATGCAATCACTGAGAAATTCCAGAAGTTCTAGTCCATAAAAAAAGAGTCCACTTAAAAGTTTAAAAACAAAGTATCTAAATATTTTATCCAAATCCAGGAGCTGTGAACCAGCAGTTATTTTAAAGCTCTGTAGGTTAACATTCTGCTGTGAGGGAATGAAATAAAGATTGTTTCATATTGAGAAACAAGGAAAATAATCTAGAGAAAATGAGATTTAAGTAAATGTAATAATGAAGAAGATACAGCGACCTATTGAAGAAGATACAGAGCATTTCTGCAATGCTCAGCTGGACTTAATATATGCTTGCAATATTTTGACTGAATCTGACAATATGAATGAAGAATTGGCTCTATCTCCTTTTTATAAACAAAAATACTTTATTTTCCTTAAACTAAAGAATTACATTCAAATAAAGACTGGGGTGTAACCAACATGCTCTTTTGAACATTTGTTTGCCAAAATTACTTCTATAGAGGAAGCCACTTTAAGACTTTAGAAATAAAGCATTTTTATGGTTAATAGGGCTCCATACATTCATGAGAAAGTGGGAATTTGTTGGTGGCTCAGGAATTGATCCAGGGACTCTGTACCAGCTAGATGTGAAAGGAATGTCTAATTCTTAAAGGAGATTTCAGTGTGGGAAAAGATCTAGATGGGTTTTTTTAGGAAATACAATTAAAGAAAAAATATATGGAACATGTACTTTCTTACCTATTTAAGACATGGTAAATTTAAAGAATTATATCAATGAGGACCAATGTATTTATAGGTAAAGACACTTCAAAAATAAAAGGTGATTTGATTCAGATCATGTGACTACTTAATGGCAGAACTGGGACTAGAATTCAGGTCTCCTGACTCTTAATCCAAAGCTTTTTAATGGAATTCTGGCAAGATTCCTGATGATACTTGATGTTCCCTGTTAGACACGCAATTAAGCTTATAATTGGTCCTTGTTCCACTTCTCTGTGAACATGCTTTACTTCAGATTCCATAAGATGGCACATTATTCACCCAGGGACAGAGAAGAGAGTGTGAAAATTAAGCCAGCAAAGTAATTTTATTTAAGTCGTTCAGAAAACAAGGGTAATAACATGATTTGATTATTTATTTTCTGCTCATGTCTCCTTACTCACATTAACTAAGTACCTGATTCATCTATCTTAGGTACAAGTGACTCCTAATTTATTTTTAATTTTGTTTCTGAATATTGGTGGAAAAATTGTAAATGGGTGCCTCACCATCAGTTCTTGCAGATTTCCCCTGAATTTTAGTCATATATGTCATGACCAACATTTCTCTTCTTTAAGATATCAAGCCATTCTTTACTAGCATGAAAAACCTCATTCACAGATTTCTCAACACTGCACCTGTTTTTTCTTTATGCAGAGAAATACTGTCTTTGCTAAATTGTCATTTTGTTCAAAGGCATTTAGCTTTACTCTATTTATGACCACCTAAGACTTTTAGAAAGCCTTAGCCAGTCATCTTTTAAAACGTCCAAGATAATGGATTTGTTAATCATTTTTTCATTATTATATTTAGGTAATATAATACCTAATTGGACAAGACTACCAGATTGTTGGTATCGTATGCCTTTTGTCACATCAGGATGCATATAATGTCATTTTGTCCCACCCCTGATGATACTAAATTTGACCACTTAACTGAGGTGGTATCAAATCCCTCCATTATACATTTTTTCCTTGTAACTGGTGATTACTGTGTGGGATTTGAAAGCATATGAATATCCTAACTCCAACAACTTTTTACCCAGTAGCTTTAGCATCCACTGATGATCCTTAAGTGAATTCCCATTAGGGATTGCAAAATGGGCATATTTCTACATTGCATTAGCATTCTTTTAAGAAGTTCCCTATTTGATCTCTCTCTTTCTTCACTAGGGACTTATGAATTTATTTTTAACTCAATGAATTTTTTAAGTTCAATAAAAGCAATAGAAATTTAATTCTAAGTCTTGCTCACTTTTGCTGGTAAAATGTTCAGAATTTAGTGCTTGGAAAATATATACATTTATTAACAGTGGCATTGCTCTGTTATTTTTAAAACAAAATTTTTGCTGCTTTTCTGCAAGTCTCAGCGTGACATATGTTGAAGTTAATTATTTCACAATTTTCTATTTTGAAAAATGACATTTGGAATTTGTGAGATTAAACACTGCAGAAAAAGTGTTATATAGCTTCTTTTTTAATTCCCTTAAGATTTACTTTTTCTGACTGATTCACTAAGAATAGACAATTATTAATTTATTCACTAACTCTGTGATGTTTAATATTTGAACATTTGTTAAGTCACTTTGCTGTATCTTCACCTCATAGAAAATAAGAAACTATTTATAGTTACTGTTTCTCTATTTTTAGTTTTTACACAAATAAAAATTATTTAATGTTTTCATCATATTTTAACATAATCCAGTAGTATTTCAATGACAATGAGACATTTTTGGTCACCAGAAGCTTATTTTCAAAAATACTTCATTAGTTGGGGCGCCTGGTGGCTCAGTCATTAAGCGTCTGCCTTCGGCTCAGGTCATGATCCCAGCGTCCTGGGATCAAGCCCCGCATCGGGCTCCCTGCTCAGCAGGAAGCCTGCTTCTCCCTCTCCCACTCCTGCTGCTTATGTTCTCTCTCTCGCTGTCTCTCTCTGTGTCAAATAAATAAATAAAAAATATTTAAAAAAAAACTTCATTAGTGTATGTGAATAAGTTAAGTAATGAGCCTCTTTCAGAGGAGCAGAACATCTTCTAAAACAGAATTTCTATCTGGAAAGTTGCAGAAAATTTTGGTTAATTTTCATACAAAAGTTCATTCTCATTATAAGTAGAGACTGTATGTGCAGATTTTGTAGTTAAACAGATTCCGTGTGCTTGAATCTCAACACATTCACTGCTTTGGGACTTAGTCTCCTTATCTGCAGTATAAAGGGAAAGAATCTTCCAGCTGTTTCTTATTATGAGGTTCATGCTAGGCCCTCCCCTAATTAATGTAGCCATCACGATTATTACTATCATCATCATTATCTTTACCTTGCCTTTGATATTGTCAGCCCTTGAATTGATTGGAGACAACAAAGTTGTAAACAACGGTTCTGAAAATACGAGTCTTTGTTATATAAATGAATTAAAGATGACCTCTCTGTGTTGGGCTCTATATTTATTTCTTCACAGCAGGCTAGGACTGCTAGCTCAAAGCCTGCCAGAGCCAAATTCAAATTCTTACATATCCAATTGCTTTAAATAGAGCCCAAATAAGTATATTTTTAGCCATTTCAAGTCTGCCTGCTTTGCATGCCCCACAAAACTGCACCCAATATATGCTCCCTATAGAAAAAGACAAACCTTATGGCTACAAAGTCCTCAAATGGCAGCTACCCTTAGCAACTCTCCAACTCAGAGACTCCCTATTTTGCTGCTAAGCAACATACTCTAGACATAAAAGTGCCCTCTCCAATTTCCCTCTCCACTGGAGATGCCTGGTCCTCTTCCCCTTCTGGATGGTGATTCCACACCACTGTCTCTGGAATCTGGAAGGTCTCCTTTCCAGAGGGAATTCCCAGAACTCTCTTGCAAACCTCTCCATGTGCTACCCGGTAAAGCTTATAAAATAATGCTTTATTCTGGTTGTGCCTTTCCCTTGATCAACTCTGATATACCTAAACTTACCACAGTCTTATATTGGAGTTTTGGATCAAAGACTAAGAAGCTGAGTCTTTTAATAAGTATTAGGTCTGGAATTTATTCTTGCTTTTTAGGACAGGAGGGAAGGGAAAGAAGAAGCTTTTGGCTGCGTTTATTTCACACCCTCACCACAGGGAATTTGTAGATTTACATTGCACATGTCCAACAGGGAATATGACTGTGTTTGGCAGAAACTGCCTTATTTTATTCCAGAGGGGAAAATACCTTGTCTGGGCCTACTGAGAACTTTTTTGGGTACCTAATGAAGGCTGAGTTGCTTGAGGAAAGCCGTCTTTGTCTCATTGAGATGATAGAAAATGGAAAACATATTGAAATCTAATAAGAAATTTTACACTGATTACTCAGTCCTATTTAGAAGGGTATATCTCTATTTTATTGGGAAGGTAAGTGTGATGATAGAGCTAGTAATTGGTAAAGCTGTGAATTTGAACCTTGGTCTTATAATTTCATGGTCCATGTTCTTGACCTCTCATCATTCTGCTTTACCTACTCCTGAGCTGGTACTAATCTTTAATTGAGTGTTTTATGGGACCTCTGATAGTGATATAAACCTATTTTAAAAAATTTTTTTCTGCCAGTTTTTACTTCTTTTTTTTCTATTGTCAGTTCATTAAGTATCTTTTAAAATTGAAACCTGGAACTCTAAAACAAAAGGCCTACCTTTTGAAAATTGCCTTAATGTGTTTTTCTTGTTATACAAAGTGTTAGTTTAACAATAGGCTGCTGTTTGAGTCAATTGCTGAGAAATATTGAATAGTACCCTTTTGAGATAGAGGGAAAAAAAGCTATTTTTATTCAAAAAGAACACACTGATGGATCTGTTACTTGTAAAAGGCAAGGCCCCCCAGGCGTAGTTTATGTGAGAGAAATAAGACACTGAAAGAGCTAGACTGCTTTACTTAATAAACTATCAGGAATTAAAATATGATTCTTGGCAGCTTGAAAAGAAAAAAAAGACTTAAGTGGACCCCAGAGACTCAGTAAAAAGTAGATAGGCAGGAGTAAGTTCTTGGGGGACTCTTAATAGCTTGGAAACAAACAGGACCAAAAAAAAAAAAAAAAAAAGTGGCCAAGTGAGAAATTCCTTAGAGAGGAAAAACAAACTATAATTATGCCCCAAACTGCAGTTTTTAGGTTACTGGGTATAATGTAAAATTCCCATATTGAACAATAAAGAGGGTTTGAGAGACTTGACTAAAAGCAAGATAGCGGTAGCTGGTCACTATGGTAACCAGAGGTGAAATGATACTGATGGGAAAGTACACTTCTGAGATTAAGTTGAGCTTATGTAGAAGGGCCATAAAGAAAGCAAATCAGGTTGCTTTTTCCCATCTATTCTTTTCTGACTTGGAAAAGAAAAGATAGAGGGATAGGCATTAGCTAGGAAATATCATAATTTAAATTATATAGTTTCCCTTGCCCTCACTGAGGCTAGCAGAAGGCAGGCCAAGATAAGGGTAAGCGTGGTAATTAAAGGTGTTAGTCATAAAGGGGGACAGCTGTGGGCTTTCAGCAGGTCCACTATAAGCCTAGGAATATAGAAGAAGGAATGCTTCCAACTCACAAAGATCAGGAAGGTTTGAGGCTATCTTTCTACTGCCAAGGCTGCTTAGCAAACATAGGATGATTTAAACTGTACAGTCTCAGAATGGATACAACATGAGAGAGCACAAGACTGAAATAAGATTGGGAGCACACTTTTAGAAAGTTAATTGATTTGACTGTAGGCCTGTATGTTCATTTTTTTTCCAACTGCTCTGAATACTTATATTTTTATTATCAAAGGAGAAGCAGGCTATTTACTGGTTAACTAGGCAATTTACTGGTTAACTGTGCTAGATAATTTATGCCTCATTTAATCTAATGAAGAACTAGTTAACAAAGATATAAAGTCATATTTTGCCAAAAACAAAGTTTAATTTGTATAAAACAAATTATTCAGGCTATAAGTCTGAATTTTCAGGATGTCAATCACTGGAGGAGAAAGTGGCTACTGGTTTACACTATTAAACAAAGAACTATCATTAGGGAAATTGAATCCATTTGAAAAGTTTACAATAAAAAAAATCCTTTGTCATCTGTTAGAATCTAGTTTCAGAACTATCCAGCATTCACAATATGAGTAATATCAGAAAAGACCTCTAAAACAGACAGCAACCAAAAGTAGAAAATAAACAAGAGATGAGAGGTCTATTGTATGATTTGTCGATTTTCTAAATAGAAGAGAAAAAGTATATTGATTGATGATGGCTACACATACCAAGGATTGCTATATTCATCTACTAGGGCTACTGTAACAAAATATCACATACTGTGTGGCTTAAACAGCCACAATTTATTTCTGCACAGTTCTGGAGGCTGGAAGTCCAAGATCAAGGTGCTGGCTGACTGACTTGCTTTCTCTTGAGGCTTCCCTCCCTGGCTTGTAGACAGTCACCTTCTTGCTGTGTCCTCACATGACCTTTTCTCTGTGTGTGCATGTCCCCGGTGTCTATTCCTCTTCTTATAAAGTCACCAGTCCTATTGGATTGGGACCCACTCTTAAGATTTCACTTATCCTTAATTACCTCTATAAAGTCCCTCTTTCTCAAAACAGTGACATTGGAGATTAGGGCTTCAACCCATAAATTTTAGGGGGACACAGATCACTCCATAGCACTGCCAACCCCCAAAACAGAGCAAGCAAATATCCATCCATAAATTTATACAACAAATATCTATTAAATATCCCCTATGTTCCTGACACTACACTGGGCACTGGAGGATCTACAGTAAGGAAGGAGACTTAGATCTTATTCTGTAGATCAGTGGTGAAGGGAACCATTTAAACAACTATAATATATTGGATAGAAAGTGCCAAATTCACTGAGCTATGTAGCATTTAGCAGCAGTTCTCAGTATTGCCAGATAAAATATAGAATGCCCAATTAAATTTGAATTTCAAATATTTTTTAGGGTAAACCTCTCCCAGATATTGCATGGGACATACTTACACTGTCCATTGTTTATCTGAATTTTAAATTGAATTGGGCATCCTATTTTTGGTTGTGTTTGTTGTTTGCTTTGTTATTGTTTTGTTTGCTAAATCTGGCAACTCTACAGTCCAGGAGGTTCAGAAAAACTCCACAGAGGTAACATGTAACCTGAGACCTGAGGGAATAAGTAAGAGTAGGTAAATAGGAAACCAAAAGAAAAGGCAAGAAGAGCCCTGGCAAAAGAAAGATGCTAAAGACCATCAGTGAAGGTAGAAATCACCAAAATGCAAAGTAGAACCAGTGGTGGGAAGCAGGTATTTGAGAATAAAGACCAGAGGCATGTATGAGAAGGAGATAGAAGAAATAATAACCAGATTCTCCTAGCTCCCAGAGGTATTTTAGTACAGGAGCAAGCTAAAGGAGATTTACCAAATGTGACCAATCACCAAGTCTTGCTGATTATAACTCTTTTATTTATTTACTTTATCTCTTACTATGTTTACTTCTCTCTTCTCTACCTCTTTTCTGGCCACAGAACCTCCGGGCCAGAGCCTTCTTCAAATTATTCTCTACTGAATAGCAAGATAGAAATGAAGATCTGACCAGATCCTCTCCATTTAGAACCCTCAGAACATTTTAAGATGAATTTTCATCTTGTTTAAGCCAATACAAATTATTGAGAAAGTGATGCTAAGATTTAAAAAGCTAATATAGATTTGAACATAATTTTAAAAGAGCAAGAACAGAAATATAAAACTATATGTGTGTATGTATGTGTTAATGTAAATTATGTGACACAAAAACTCAGAAGGAAAACTGCCAAAAATTCTTACAGATTCTAAACTGAGTAAAGCAGAGCTAGGTATATGAAATAATTAGGGTTATAAGCTATTAGTTTTGTTAAAAAACTTAGAAATTCTAGTCCAAAATTATTATTTTACCTATGTAAAACTAAACATGAAATAATTTAAACTTACTGGTTTGCCTCAGAATTAGGATTAGAATGCATATTTCTTGATATTTTAATGCAGTATACCTTAACCATGTTGCTTTGTATAATTCATGTGTAACCAACTAACAGAGATATTTCCAGTGAAAATATTTCCAAACCAGTAAAATTTTAAAGGCAAAATATTTTTATGAGTAAAATAATTTTATGTTATTTTATGTATTTAATTTTGGGTGTGTTTAGTGCCTTCAGATTATATATGGTCATTAGAAGATATTTACATGTGTGTGTATGTGTGTATATTTTTGTATGTGTGTGTATAAATATTGTGAGATATATCTCAGTAATAGCTGAATATATTATGAATAACTTGGGATATAAGACCCAGTTATTTAATAATGTTTAATAATGTTTATTATTAATGTTTAATAATTTTTACCAGCCAGATTCTACACTAGCATGGTAAACCATTCTCAGATTAAAGCAGAAAAATAAGGTGACTTATTTCACAGAGCTATGCCATAGTCCTTCATTATTTTAAATCTTTGTGACTAAACATATAATTATATTAATGCTCTCAATTTTGTCAATCATTTTGTTATTGTTTACAGGGCATAATTGTAATGTATAAATGACAAAGAATTTTTAAAAACATGCATTATTTTGTGCCTAAAGCAGAATATCATTTCTGAGCCACAAAGTAACTAAGTATTTGTTGTTAAAGAAAGCAGAGTTGGTCTTATTTTTTATAACCTGCCAGGGTGTTCTTTAGAACATAAAAGTTATTATAGAAGACATTTCATAAGAAAGATGATTCATCACTTAGATGTCATCCATATGTAACATCTCGTAAAGCATGAAAGTGCTGTGACTTGCCTTTCTGATGAAATTTAAAAAGAAATTTGAATTGTTAGCTGGTTAGGGATGGAGTCTTTGTAAGGACTGAGCAGGTTTGGGTGATGATAAGTCTTTAGAAGGAGCTTTGACAACTTATTACAATCAATGCTAGAAAGAGCTCTAAGGTCAAAAGAAGAAAGTAACTTCCATCATAAGGAAGTTGGAAAAGATTTGCAGAGTGACATTTGAACTGCCTTGAGGATGAATGATTAAGATTTCTCCAAGTTAAAACAAAGAGTGAAGATCATTCCTGGCAGAGAAAAGCACTTGCAAAAGCATGGAAGAGTGCAGAGGCATCGTGGATGTGTTGGGTTGAAGAAATTGACAACATTTACATGATAGGCTATGTGGAAACCAACTAGAAAGCTATTTGGAGAAGTCAAAGAAAGAGAAGGGAACATGATCCAACATTCCAGCAATGATTACGGAGAGGAGGAGCCACATTTGAAAATCTGTCTCATTTGTGACATTGAAAGAGAAAAGTGGTGGAAAATATAGAGTGGAGGATGATTCTTGAATATTTAGGTTAGGAGACTGGATGAGTATTAATTCATTAGCTGAAAGATGGCAATACATTAAGAAGGTAGATTTGGGGGAAAAAATAACAAAAGCATCAGTTTAAATGACAATGAGAGTAGTCAGAGAATCTGTAAAGGAGCAGAAATTCGCTGGGGAAAACAATCTGAGATATTTACCTGAAATGTAAACTTTCCTAAAAACTTTATTACGTTTTTAATTTAATTCCAGTATAGTTAATGTACAGTGTTATATTAGTTTCGGGTGTATAATATAGTGACCAATTGTATATATTACTCAGTGCTCATCATGATAAGTGTACTCTTTAATTCCCATCACCTATTTCCCCCATCCCCCCACCCATCTCCCCTCTGGTAACCATCTATAGAAAACAAACCATATTTGTTTTCTATAGTTAAAAGTGTTTCTTGGTTTGGCTCTCTTTTTCCTTTGTCCTTTGCTCGTTTGTTTGTTTCTTGAATTACACATATGAGTAAAATCATATGTTATTTGTCTTTCTCTGACTGACTTATTTCACGTAGCATTATGCTCTCTAGCTGCATCTATATTGCAAATGGCAAGATTTCATTCATTTTTATGGCTGAATAATATTCCATCATATATATATATATATATATATATATATATATGTATATATATACACACACACACCATTTCTTCTTTATCTGTTCATCTGTCAATGGACACTGCTTCCATAATTTGGTCATTGTAAATAATGCTGCACTAAACGTAAGTGTACATATATCTTTTTGAATTAGTGTTTTCATTCTTTGGGTAAATATCCAGTAGTGCAATTCCTGGATCAGAAGATACTTCTATTTTTAATTTTTTGAGGAACCTCCATACTGTTTTCCAGAGTGGCTGCACCAGTTTACATTCCCACCAGCACTGCATGAGGGTTCCATTTTCTCTACAGCCTTGCCAACACCTTTATTTCTTGTATTTTTAATTTTAGTCATTCTGACAGGTGTAAAGTGATATCTCATTGTAGTTTTGATTTGCATTTCCCTGATGTGAGGGATGTTGAGCATTTTTTCATGTTTCTATTCACCATCTATATGTCTTCTTTGGAAAAATTCTTCATGTCTTCTGCCCCATTTTTAAATTGCATTATTTGTTTTTTGGGTGTTGAATTGTATAAATTCTTTATATATTTTGGATAATAACCCCTCTTATTGGATATGTCATTTCCAAATATAGTCTCCCATTCAGTAGATTGTCTTTTAGTTTTGTTGATTGTTTCCTTCCCTGTGCAGAAGCTTTTTATTTTGATGAAGTCCCAATAGTTTATTTTTGCTTTTGTTTCCCTTGCCTCAAGAGACATATCTAGAAAGAAGTAGCTATGGCCCATGTCAAAGAGATTGTTGCCTGTGTTCTCCTCTAGGATTTTGATGGTTTCAGGCCTCGTATTTAGGTCTTTCATCCATTTTGAATTTATTTTTGTGTATGGTGTAAGAAAGTGGCCCAGTTTCATTCTTTTGCATGAAGCCATCCAGTTTTCCCAACACCATTTGTTGAAGAGACTCTCTTTTTCCTATTGCATATTCTTGACTCTTTTGTTGAAGAATGATTGATCATGGGTTTGTTTCTGAGCTTTCTATCCTGTTCTATTGATCTATTTTTGTGCCAGTACCATACTGTTTTTATTACTATAGCTTTGTAATATAACTTGAAATCTCAGTTGTGATACCTACAGCTTTGTTTTTTCTTTTTTAAGATTGTTTTGGTTATTTGGGTTCTTTTGTAGTTCCATCCAAATTTTAGAATTATTTATTCTGGTTACATGAAACATGCTGTTGGTATTTTGTTAGGGCTTTCATTAAATCTGTAGATTGCTTTGGGTAATATGGACATTTTAACAGCATTTGTTCTTCCAATCCATGAGCATGGAATATCCTTCCACTTGTTTGTGTTGTCTTTAATTTCGTTCATCAATGTTTTATAGTTTTCAGAGTACAGGTCTTTCATGTCTTAGGTTAAGTTTATTGCTAGATGTTTTATTCTTTTTGGTGCAGTTGTAAAGGGGATTGCTTTCTTAATTTCTCTTTCTGTTGTTTTATTTTTAGTGTATAGAAATACAATGGATTTCTGTACATTGATCTTGTATCTTGTGGACTTACTGAATTCACTTATCAGTTCTAGTAGTTTTTTGGTGGACGCTAGGATTTTCTATATAGAGTCCTATGTTATCTGAAAATAGTGAAAGTTTTACTTCTTCTTTACCAATTTGGATGTGTTTTATTCTTGTCTATTCTTTTTGTTGTTGAATTGCTATGGCTAGGACTTCCAGTACTATGTTGAATAGAAGTGGTGAGAGTGGACATCCCTGTCTTGATCCTGATCTTAGGGGGAAAGCTTTCAGGTTTTCACCATTGAGTATGATGTTAGCTGTGGGTTTTTCATATATGGCCTTTATTATGTTGAGCTATATTCCCTCCAAACCTACTTTGTTGAGGGTTTTTTATCATAAATCAGTGTTATACTTTGTCAAATGTTTTTTCTGTGTCTATTGAAATGATCATATGGCTCTTATCCTTTCTCTTGTTGATGCAATATATCACGTTGATTGATTTGTGAATATTGAACCACCCTTGCATTCCAGGAATAAATTCCACTTAATTGTGGTGAATAATTTTTTAAATGTATTGGAATTGATTTGCTAATGTTTTGTTGAAGATTTTTGCATCTATGTTCATCAGAGATATTGGCCTGTAGTTATCTTTTGTTTGCAGTTCTTTATCTGGTTTTGGATCAGGGTAATGCTGGCCTCATAGAATGAGTTTGGAAGTTTTCCTTCCTTTTATATTTTTTGGAATAGTTTGAGAAGAATAGGTATTAATTTTTCCTTTAAAGTTTAATAGAATTCACCTGGGAAGCCATCTGATCCTGGACTTTCGTTTTTTGGGAGTTTTTTGATTATTGATTCAATTTCATTGCTGGCAATCAGTTTAATCAAGTTTTCTATTTCTTCCTGATTCAGTTTTGGGAGGTTATATGTTCTAGGAATTTATCCATTTCTTCTAGAAACCAGTTTCTGGTTTCATTCATCTGTTCCAATGTTTTTTTAGTTTCTATTTCATTTATTTCTGCTCTAATCTTTATTATTTCCTTCCTTTTGCTGGTTTTGTGTTTTGTTTGTTTTTACTCTTCTAGCTCCTTTAGATGTAAGGTTAAGTTGTTTATTTGATATTTTTCTTGCTTCTTGAGATAGGCCTATATTACTATAAAATTCCTTCTTAGGACAGTTTTTGCTGCATCCCAAAGATTTGGACCATTTGTTTTCATTTTCATTTGTCTCCATGTATTTGTTTATTTCTTCTTTGATTTCTTGGCTGACCCATTCATTGTTTAAGAGTCTGTTATTTAACCTCCATGTATTTATGCTCTTTCCAGATTTTTTCTTGTGGTTGATTTCTAGTTTCATAATGTTGTGGTCAGAAAGGATTCATGGAATGACTTCACCCTTTTTGAATTTGGTGAGACTTATTTTGTAACCTAATATGTGGTCTATTCTGGACAATGTTCTGTGTGCACTTGAAAAGAATGTGTTCTGCTGTTTTAGGATGGACTGAAATGTAAACTTTTTTTTTATTCTTTTTTTTTTTAAATACAATTAGCCAACATATAGCACATCATTAGTTTCAGTTGTAGAACTCAGTAATTCCTCAGTTGCATACAACACCCAGTGCTCATCACATAATGTGCCATCCTTAATGCGCATCACCCAATTACCCCATCCCCCCATCCATCTCCCCTCCAGCAACACTCAGTTTCTTTCCCATAGTTAAGAGTCTCTCATGGTTTGTCTCCCTCTCTGTCTCCCATTTTACCTCCCTTCCCCTATGATCCTCTGTGCTGTTCCTTATATTCTTCATGAGTGAAACCATATGATAATTGTCTTTCTCTGATCAACTTATTTCACTCGGCATAATATCCTCTAGTTCCATCCATGTCAATGTAAATGGTAAGATTTCATCCTTTCTGATAGCTGAGTAATATTCTAATATATATATATATCACATCTTCTTTATCCATTCATCTGTCAATGGACATCTCGGTTCTTTCCATAATTTGGCTATTGTGGACATTGCTGCTATAAATATTGGGGTGCAGATGCCCCTCGGATCACAATGTTTATATCCTTTTGGGTAAATGTTGATGGTATTTTTAAAAAGAAAAATAGTGCTTTTGCCTCTTACTCCGATATTGAGGTAGTAAGGTTGTACATATTTACTCTATTTCTATTTAAAAGTGGAAAATATCTAAAATATATGATTACATGCTCTTTAATTTCTATACTGTGCTCAGTTATGTCTGTTATAATATATATAAAATAGACCATAATACTCATGATAACAAGCAGAAAAAAACTAATTATTCTAAATATATTCCCTTTACTTTGGGGAAAATATTTTTAAAATATAAATGAAATGCTTATTCTAAGAAGCTAAAAAGATTACTCTAATTACCTGGTATATTCATTTATATCAGCGTCCATCTTATTCCCTACCCTGAACTGGGCATGCTCTTAACCTCAGCATACACATACAAACACACAAACACGATGCATATAAATTCATTTAATGAATTCCTTTCTAATATTCTTAAGGACTAAGCAGATGGTCCAGGAGAATAATGAAATTATGTTACTTTTCTGCTTCAGATTAGATTTGGCCCTTGGTTCAGCGCCAGTCTAGGAAGACAGTTGTTGCTACTCACGGAGAAAATAGGTACATTTTGTCTCCATTGATGCTCATCGCTGTACCTTGTTTTGTTCTACATACATCTAGAAAATGTGAAATAGAAGGAAGATTTGTTCAGACAACATTCATATGTTTATATCACTATAATTGCTAGAGGTGGATTGAGTTCTAACTGGGTTCATGAAACAAAGTAAAACATTGAATTCATATTACTATAAGAATTATTTGCTCTGTGGCATCCTGTATTAGTAAGAAAAGTAAATATTCTTGGTTTAAGCTTGGTACAAAATTCCAAGGTCAGTTAACAGAAGTGCTATCAAGAGGCATTTCCATTTGAAAGGATCCATTAGTGACAATGGAGAACAAAATCTTAGAATTTTTTTCTTCGCCATTTATTCATGTTATTATAAAAGCCCTTCCATGAAAACACAATCAAATGAGACATTAAATTTTATTAACCCTTCACATATAAAGATGTATCCTTTATATAGTTATTTATATCATTCTCTTTAGTGCACCCACCTGCTCAAAAATCATGGTCAATCATACACTTAACAAAAATATCTTGATTATTCACACATTGTTCTGCAACTATACCTGAGAATGAGACTAATTATTTAAAGGAGACTCTTTCTGTGACTGAAAAAATGAGACAGCTATGGGATTGGCAGAAGCCCTTATCCAAGAGGGGAGAAGAGAGTTCCCAAAGGTGTTATTTAAAGGCAGTGATTGGTGAAAAATAAAAATTTTCCTATTTGTAAGCCATTGAGTTAAGTTCATTCAACAAACTGATTTTATAAGCATAAATTAAAAAGGAACAAATAAAGGAAAAGATTATAAACACCTCAAATTATACTTTGTTCTCTCAAGCTGACAATGATTGAAAATAAACTGATAACATCTGCTTTGCAAAGAAATAGGTATCATATATAATACTCTGGATAGTATTAATTGGTACAATAACTGAGCAATTTTGTAATATTTATCAAAAAGAGTAAAAGTGTATAAATTCTTTTCACCTAGTAAATGCATAAGAACTTGTATTTGAAATTGTTTATGAAGGCATTAGTTATAATTGGGGAAAATGGCAAACAAATTTATAGGAAATATGTTTCCAGGAACTTTTAATGATATACGAAAATGTTCATAGTTTAATGCTAAGTAGAAAAGCACAAGACAAAACAATATATTTAATTTTAATAATATACAAATGTGTTGTAAGTTTGTGCATGTGTGTATGTGTATGTATGCATGTATTTAGAGTACAACCTTAAATGAATGATAGAAAATACTCCAATATGTTTATAGTGCTGGATTTCTGGATGATGGGAATGTAGTGAATTTTATTATACTTTACTATATTTTCCAAATTCTTAATAATAAATATGCATTACTTTTATATTCTAAAGAAAATAACAAGTGAGATTCTAAGTAGCAATATTTTGATTAAACAGAATTATGTGACCACAATGTCTAAACAGCTCTTCTCTCATTAGTCTTATTTTTTCTCTCTGCCAGTATGATCATGATCATTAGAAAATTATCACTCAGATATATTTCACATGATCTGGTAGTTAATAGTGTACTTTCAAGGTAATATAGTTTCTATTTCTATTCTCTTTCAAACGTTCTTCAATTTACTTCCATTATCAGTTTAGGATGTCCATATTGAAATATAGTGCTCTCTCTTTTCTATTAGAACTTCTCCTTCTAAATAGGATATACCCGTCCTTTTCAAATTTTTCAAGACACTTTTGAAATCTTTATTTAAGTCTTTGGGTTAAATTTTTAGGTTCAAGTAGTTTATTATATTCATTATGCGTAATGTTTTTATATGACACAGAGAGAGAGGGAGAGCACAAGCAGGGGGAGCGTCGGGGGGGGGGAAGCAGGCTCCCTGCCGAGCAGATAGCCCGATGAGGGACTTGATCCAGGACCCTGAGATCATGACCTGAGCTGAAGGCAGATGTTAAACCAACTGAGCCCCCCAGGTGCCCCATCACTATGTGTGTTGATGAAAGACATTGAGAGCCATTTCTTTTCCAACATGTTTATTTCTGAGAATGAGGGGGTAACCTATCCATTTTGTTATTTTTGTGATGTCACATATGTTGTTCTTCAGAGTGTCTAATTTTATACTTTTGTTGGACAATTTTAGCTGCACCTGAAATTGCAGTTTTTAGTCTTCTTCAAAGAGTTGGTGAATCTAAGGCCAAACAAAAGTTCCATCTTTGCCTCTACTCATTAATCTGTACAAAGAGAATTTCATATTGCATGTCTGTCTTGGATTAGGAGAACAACACCAACAACAAAAGACAGAGCTTATGATCTAATTAAGAACTCACACTACCTCAAGAGAGTGACAAAAAAAAAAAAAACAATTGTAATAAGTGTTTGCCTTATTGGGCCCTGATTTTAATAGACATTGGAGAAGAGCCACCTAACTTTTGAATGGAAGCTGAAGAAAGGAGTTGTGTTAGTTTGCTAGAGCTGCTGTAACAAAGACCCCAAACTAGATGGCTCAAACAAAAGAAATTCATTGTCTCATAATTCTGGAGGCTAGAAATACTGAATCAAGTCTTGTCAGTGTTGATTCCTTAGGAAGACTGTGAGGGATGGATCTGTTCCAGAACTGTCTCCTTGGCTTATAGATGGATCTCATCTCCATGTCCCTTACATCTTCCCTCTGTGGTGCATCTCTCTCTTCACACAGTCTTCTTTTTATAAAAATACCAGTGATATTAGAGTAGGGTCCCACACTACTCTGGTATGATTTCATCTGAACTAATTACACCTGCAGCAAACTTATTTTCAAATTCTGAGGTACTAAAGGGTAACACTTCAACACATGAATTTTAGGAGGATAAAATTCACTTATAACAGGGATAGTAGAGGAAAATTCTTCTACAAGGTTAATTCTTGAGTTTAGTTGAAAATGGTAAGGAAGAGATGATCTGGCAAGAGAGTTCAGGAGAATAGGAAATACAAAGGCACAAAAGCATGGAATGTAAGGTGTGAGTGTGGTTTGGAAGGAGACTGTAGTTTTGGCAGAGGCTTATATATTCTCAACTCAGTTATATAGGATTGGTAGTAAAGGTAGCAGGGAGACTGTGAAGAATTTTACATGTGTTCTGAGTTTGAATTTTAGAAATGTTTACTTTGGTAGCACTGTGATCTTTGTGAAGTAAACTCTGTCTACCGAAAGGACCCCATTATTTAGGCATGCTCTTTCATTCCAAGAGCTCTCCTGCCTTTTTAAAGTCTTTTCCAATTCTCTTTGCAAAAAGTTTGCTCCTGATTTTATTCTCTTAATTTTCTCAAATCCTGTTGCCTTTCACCATTTCCTAAATAATTTAATTCAGTAAGAATTTAAACAAACAACAAAAATCCCATATATAGCATTTATTATTTACAACATGAATAAAGATAAGTATTTAAATACTCAAGATGTTTAATTTGTTGTGTGAAATTGTACTTTTAATCTCATATCACGGAGTAACAATGAAAAAATCTCAGAATCATAACAAAGTAGTTCCATTTTAAAATGAGTCTGATTCTGCCATGTTAACTTTCATGAACATTTCATTCAACAATTATTAAATCTCTGAGTGTATTATCATATGCCTTTAACTTCCTTGCAGAAAGCTTCTTAAATTAATTTTTCTTTTATATTAACTCTTTTTTCAGCCTGAGGGTGACATCAAGTAGGCTTATATGTTTCATGAATCTCTTAAGATCTTTCCAATTATAAAGTAACTGCCTAGATTTATACCCAAAGCAACCTAATTGATTAAAAGATTATCACTACAAGCCCTGTTTATTAGTTGAGCTTCAGAACTGTAACATTTGCTCTGTCCTGAAGGCACAAGTACCACCATCAACAGCATTAATTAAAATATTAACAAACACAGATAATATTAGAAGTTACCTATAGTTATGATTGAAGAATGAGTATAAAGCAGCATGAAATACCATCTAAAAATGCTGTCTTCAATCAGCTTATATCAGATTGAAAGCCTAGGTCTTTTATCATGTCATGTGAAGGGCACCATATTGACATGTGTCAACATCACAAAAGGCAAGGAATCCCTGAGACGTGACAACTACATGAAAAATACTTTCTTACCAGCTCCTACTAAAGCTCCTACTCAAGAAGATGTGAACGACTTCACATAAATTGACTCTTTACAAAAATAAATGTTGGCCATCATATACCCAGATTTTCATTAAAAAAATATTTAATTAAACTATATCTAAATGTACTATATGTATCTCTGGCTTTTCCATAAATCATGCTGAATAATTGATCTTTTCTTAGTAACTCAGTCATCATTAAGAACATAAACCATTGTCTTATATCATAGTATAAAAATATCTCAGGAGATATTAAGGTATAAAACCATCATCTGAGTAATTTATTCAAGGATGAGATAAGTGATTAGGCTACGGTTCCAACCAAACGTAACTTTCTAGTTATTAAATAGCTTATATCTGACTATTTCCATTCTATTCTCTTATTCTGTATCTCTATATAAACACGTCTTCAGATCCTATTCCAGAAACATTATTTTAGGTTATCACCTTATGAAAGTTAAATCTTTGAGAGTGTCCTAATGCTTAGAAATTTGTTTCTTCATACTAATCTTGGCTGAGGTTCACAACTTGCCTGAAAGCAACATTCTTCAAGAAATGTAACTGTAACAGTTTTTTAAAGAATCAGAACTTTTCAGAACACTAGGGTGGCTCAGTCTGTTAAGCGTCTGCCTTCGGCTCAGGTCATGATCTCAGGGTCCTGGGATCAAGTCCTGAATCGGGCTCCTTGCACCGGGGGGGAGCCTGCTTCTCCCTCTGCCTGCCCTTCCCCCTGCTTGTGCACTCTCTCTCTCTCTCTGACAAATAAATAAATAAAATCTTAAAAAAAAAGGAATTAGAACTTTTCCCTGAACTTGAGCTATTTTTAACCTAATCTTGAAGTTTGCTTTCTACTGTCTTCTATAGCTATATTTGCATATTTAAGTAAATCAGTAGATAAAAATTCTAAGACAGGTTGTGTGGACAGAAAAGAATAGAACTATTAAAATATTGTTATTCATCTATGTGGTACAATAAGGAGAAATTTTGAGTAAGCCTGTATATGCCATTACTTATTACAAATCTTCTGTCAAGAGATTTTTTTTCCAGATTGATTCTATAATCCTTAGGTTGATGTTCTTTAGGGTAGTTAGTGATAAGCTGACAATATAAATGGTAAGGAGAAGGAAGACAAGGAAAGCAACCTTAGTTATAGTCTGGAACAGTTAGAGAAGACTTTAAAAAGAAAAAATTTGATCTTCCATGAATGATCCAAACTCAATTACTGTGGATTTTTTTTCTAACAGCACGCACTGTGACTAGTAGGCAAGGAAATAAATAAAGCGTAAAACAAAATATTCCATTTATTATTCCAAGAAGTTCCAATTCACAGAATTTTGTAACATCTGGTACTGTGATGTTTTAAGACCTGCAAACAAATTATAATAGCCAACAAATAAAATCATTCAGCATTATTTATAAAGATGTAAAAGTGTTACCATAGATTGGCTGGATGAGTTTAGATGAAGAAAATGGATAAGGGACATTCAGTATTGGGAGTGGTGTAAGCTAGGAATAGAATTGGAAAAATGTACTTGTAGAAGTAAAATAGCTGAAAAATTAGGTTGAAGACAGCTTGAATGTCAAGCTAAAGAATCTTGTAGACTAGCCTTTCCTAAAATGTGTGATTCAGAATACCAAATCCTAATTGCAGTGATAAACTTAAAGTTTTTAACTTTTTAATTTTTAAAAAAGTGGTTTAGGAAACACTGGTTTGAACAAAGATAAGCATAATTCTTTATCACAAGACCTCTCTGAGCCCTTAATATGCTAATGTACACTGCTTATTTCTTGGAGGAAAATACAACCGAAGAACATGGGCTGGGAAATAATGCTGTTGAAAATGTGATGCAGTGAAGCTTCTAGAACTGGGAAATGGACATACATTTTAGAAAATTAAATCAAGATATTTAATATAAGTGACAATATATAAAATGATAAAGCACTAATATTTTCTTGTACAGCAATTATAATGTACAATTACAGATTTATTTGAAAAACTTTTTATTTAATATTCATCTCCCTCACAATCCAGTGAATTCATTAGAGCAGTGACCAGAGTTCTTTTACTCACTGGTATTTCCTACATATAGCCCAGTACCTAGCACATTGTAAACATTTAATAAATATTTGTTAAATAAATTATTGTAGAGGAAAGATATTTGGAAATAGTATACTTTTGTTCAGTATTATTTCACCAATACTCCTAGGAGATGGCAAGGGTCTGAACTAGATTGAGTGCATGGTAAAGAAAGGAAGGGGAAGATGTGAAATGTTTAATATAGAAGAAGGAAAAAAAGGAGCAATAAAAGATGACTCCAAGGTACAGAATTGAGAGAATGAAAACACAACTAATCAAAACAAGAAATCAAGAAAGAAAGCAGTGTCTGGTACAGAGTAGGAGCTTAATAAATACTTCCAAATTCTGCCTTAGACAAGTTGAGTATTAGTTAAAGATTGGTAGTTCGTTAAGCAGTTAGGAACTATATCAGGGATAATGGTTTATATTAGAAATCATTCATAGAAACTCTTTGAAGTCTCTTTGAAGTCAGCAGATGAAAATTCCTGGGAAGAATGTGCAGAGAGAGAATGGAGCATTGCTATTCTTAAAATAAGTAACTTGTCTAAAAGCAGAACTTAGAAATATTTAATAAGCTCCTTCTTGGTACCGGGCATCATGCTTTCCTTCTTGATTTCTTGTTTTGACTCCTGGTGTAATAATATCCGCATTAAAGACCGTAAAGGGGTTTGTCCCAATATCAGTCCATCAATCTTCATGAAGATAAATTGGTTTGCTTGTATTGGTGGCAAATCAAACCATGTGTAACAGTTGTAGGCTTTCAGATATTGTAATGATAAAATGAAAACAAACCCATGAAATCTGAGTATTTTTGAAATATAATTATTTCAACAGTCAAAAAACAAAAAAAGAAGCCTCAGATGTTCCACTTAGAGTCCTAGAATCACCATGTATGTTGTCTGGATAAGGAGGTTTCAGAGACATACTTGAGGTTAGGTAATGGCTTTAAAGATGTTTCTTGAAGTAGGACATGGAGAGAGCTTGGCAGGTTTCCGTATCCCTGTGGCACACTTAGTGAAGCAAAGGGTTTCTCAGCAAATAAATTAGAAACATTGTCATTTGAAAAATGTAAGACTGTGCCAACTAATGAGGACAGCCAGAGTATTTATCACAAATATTGGAAAGATTGGACTTTCTTTTGTCCTTTTATCTTTCCAGGTATGGAATATTAGGTAAGGATAACATGGACAAACATGGGTCTAAAATCCTAGGGAACACAGTGGTATTGAAATTAAGGTGTTTTGATACACATATTCTTATTGTTTGAGTCAACTACTGCAGGCATAATTTTCAAGTGGTTGAAATTATCTTTCATTTAATCAATAGAGAAGGATTTGAAGAATATAGCAAGATGAATCTTTTTGTTACTTCACCTAGGTTAGTCCAGGTTAGCAAGCCCTACTGTAAAATTGCATTTGGCTCTGGGACAGTGTTGAAAGGGAAGCTATTGACTGCACACAATGGTACAGAAAAAGAAAAATCCTCTTTAGCAATTCAATTTAGGTTAAATATATATGATTCAGGAGAGAAGAGAATCCATGCAGTGCCCTGAGAATGTAGAAAAGGATTCTCTTATCTTATATTTCAAAGAATTTACTGGTAGGGCTTTAACAGAAAGAGATAAATACTTGTTTACCTATTTTCCTCTTGCCTTTTAAATCCCTTTGAAAACTGAAAATCTAAGAATTACTTTTTTGGAAGTGTGCTAAGGATCCGTGTTAACACAGGCAGTCAGTTTGCTTCTGAGTCAAAGTCCAAACACTGGATGTGAAGCTACATGCCCTCTGTGGTATCCTGGGCATTGGTCATGTTTCAAAGAAAAGCAAATACTTGCTTCATGTAACCTATATGTGCGTTCTTGTGTTTTGTGCTCTTCCTAAAACACTTTCTCCATTTTACCTTACTACATTTCCATCCCTTTGATATTCAAAAAAGTCTTTTTTTTTAATTGACTGATTCCTAGATATTTCCCTAACTGCTACTCTTCATTCCAATTTGTACCTATGAAATATTTTATGTGTAAATCACTGTCAAATATGTGCATGTGTGCATGTCTGTGTGTGTGTGTGTGTGTGTGTGTGATAGAACTGCTGGTAAATTCATGTCTTTGTAAATTCTCATATGCTAACCTATATACATGGCTGTTAATGTAATACAGAGTCTGCTAAAGTAAAAAAAAAAAATCAATGGCTTTGGAGTAAAAGGATATGAGATCCAATTTCAGGTCTACTAATTATTCTGTATGTGAGCTTATATATATATCACAGACTCACTAAACTTTAGTTTACTATTAAAATATGGAAAACAACATATGAATACTTATTTCTTGTCATAAAAGCAAGGTGATAGATTGTAAATTGGTTTGAAATTTTAAAAAATCTGTACAAACAGAAGTCATTATAATCATGTTTAGATCCTATGTTCATTAATAGTTAATATTTTTAAAGTACACTAAACCAGATACTAGGCAAGTGGCTGGAAATATACACTGTTGTGCAGGCTAGCCATGGTCCCTGTCTTCACAGACCTTTTAATCTAGTGAACAAGATTGATATTGAATATGTTATTGAAATGTAATCAAAGGGAATTGCAGCATATAGTTGGAACATATCCTCAAGAATCACAGCCTGCTTTGTTGAGTAGAGAGAGGCTATTTTCCCTTAATGTAATTTTTTAAAAGGCGAGGGAAATTGTCCTATATAGAGGCAGCCCTATTTCTGAGGGCCGTAGTAGAAAAAGAAAATTTAGTCTTAGGAATGCAAAGGAAATCATGAATGCAAAGAGCACAGAAAGCAATCAGGAGTGGTACCTACCTGGCCAGGCTGCAAAAGGGGCTGGATGTAAGTGTGAAAGGTGGGAGTCAGACCACAGGACTATCTTATACTAGGCAGGCCACGCAAAACTTTTGGACTTTGCCTAAAGGGCAGAGAGGAGTCACTGAAGTATTTGCAGCAAGAAGGTGACATATTTGTGTTTTATAAGGTCACTCCAGCTGTACTGTGGTGGAAGAACAATAGACAAGTATAAATGCAAGAGTTAATAGTTTGAGCTAGGTTGCTGGGCACTTGAAGAAAAACAGGCTTGATTGAGGAAATATTCAAGCTATTTAATCGTTAATACTTGGTGATTGTGAGGGATGTGGAGTGTGGGAACTAGAGAAGTCAAGAACAATGCCAAGGTTTCTATCTTGAGAAACTGGGTGAATGGTATTGCTGTTCACTGAGATTGAGAACACAGGAAGAGGACGAGGTTTGGGCAGAACAGTAATTGCTAACCCTTAGTGAACGCTTAAAACCTGAAGTCACGATTCTACATACAGTGCTTTGTATGTACTCTGTTATTTGGCAGATGACTAAACATAGGTATAAAATAATGTGCCAACTCACACAGCCAGAGTCCAAGCTCTTGACCATGATGATGTGCTCTGTACCTTTCAAGAGCATCACATTAATTTTGAACATGTTATGTTTGAGATGCCCTTAAAACATAAAGTGGAAATGATGAGAGAAATAAATCTGAGTAGAGATAAAAGAAATTTTACAACCACCTATTATCAAAGTTAAATGAAGTCGGCTGAATGAAGATTGTAAAGGAAGAGAGTGTGTAGTTAGAAAGGCAACAAGCCTGGGGCAGGGGGAGGGAAGAGGAGCATATCTAATATTATAAATCTCAGTGTTTGGTAGAGAAGATGGCACCTTCTCAAAAGACTGAAATGGGGGTGCCTGGGTAGCTCATTCGTTAAGCGTCTGCCTTCGGCTCAGGTCATGATCCCAGGGTCCTGGGATCGAGTCCCACATCGGGCTCCCTGCTCCGCGGGTAGCCTGCCTCTCCCTCTCCCACTCCCCCTGCCTGTGTTCCCTCTTTCGCTGTGTCTCTCTCTGTCAAATAAATAAAAAATCTTTAAAAAAAAAAAAAAAGACTGAAATGGAAGAACCAAAGTGGAAGAATAAATGTCAGAAGAGAATCATGTCAGGGGAGCCAAAGAAAGAGAGCATTTCCAGAAGAAGGATGTAGTTCTCTGCCCAATGCTCCTAATAGGTTAAGTAAGAAGAAAGGAAAAGTGTGAAAAGGATTAAAAGAGAACTTTATTTTAAATGTGGAAGTTACTCTCTCACCTTCCTTATATATCTATTCTTACAACACAGATTATTCTACTAGACTAAAAGGAACTTTAAAATACATATACTCAGGGCACCTGCGTGACTCAGTGGATAAAAGCATCCAGCTCTTGATTTCAGCTCAGGTCATGATCTCAGGGTCATGAGATCGAGCCCTGTGTTGGGCTCTGCACTTAGTGGAATCTACTTCTCTTTCTCTTCCTCTGTTCTTCCTGGTGTACTCTCTCTCCCTCTCTCTCACATAAATAAGTCTTTAAAAGTAAATAAATAAAAATAAAATATATATAATCATATGGACAGAGAACATAGAAGAGAAGGCATCAGAAAATAAGAAAATTCAACAAATTTTGAGATGAAAGAGAAGGAAGATGTAGTTAATATCATCTACATTCAAAATACACTGTTAGCTACAATCTAAAGTACCCATGAAAGGGTATGAAAATTGATTACTGCATAGACCTCCTTACAATCTGGGAGACAACAGGTACCAGGCAAGAAACTGAAGGTACTTAGTACTAAAAACAGGAAAATTAACTGACATACTCTCTATATAAGGCTGCATAGCTATGCCCCAGGAAGAAAACCAGGATGTTCTTTGGCTTGCTGCCAGACCATCCTGCCACAAAACCTATCATGCATATAAAACTTTCAATTACCATCTTAGAGCTTCACTCTTCAATTCTGAAGGACAGTCAGGGATCACCAGATATTTGTGGAAAACCCCTATTATGAAAGATAAAGATCAAAAGAAACACAGAAAATAGAACTCAGAAATAATGCAAGGAACAGGGGGACAAAGACAAAAAGCCTATAGTTAATATCTTCTGAGAGAAATGAAAATGATATGGCACCCTCAAATACAAACAGGATACTATGTAAAAATAGCATTCAGGAAGCAACAAATAACTCTTGACAGTAAAAATATGCCCTGGATAAAAGATAATACAGCAGATGGATTTAGAAGATCAAGTTGAGAAAATCTCAACTTGAGAAAATAGAATAACAAGACAAAGACACAGAAATTACAAAAGAAAAAAAATAATTGAATTACAGGATGAAAGTAGGAGATAGGTCCTACATCCAACTAATCAAGATTGCAGAAAAAGAGAAAATAAAAACAATGAAGAGGAGAAAATTAACAATTAAATCATGACAGAAAATTTAACAAAATTAAAAGGTAAGTGCTTCCAAAGTGGAAAAGTCCGTCAAGTACCCAGTACAATGGATTAAAAAACACATCAAAGCACATTACCTGAAATTTCAAAAGACTGAAGACAACATAAAAACATAAAAATTCTAAGATGTTCTGGTGGAAGGGAAAATCACGGAATTTTGAATAGTAATGGAAATGGATTTCCTGGCAACAACTTTAAAAGCTAGAAAATAATAAACTAAAAATGTCTCCAAATTTATGAAGGAAAATTATTTCTGACCCGGAAATATATGTCCAGTCAAACTTTCACTTGTTTGTGGGTGAAATGAAACCATCTTCGGAGACTCATCCTTTCTCAGTAAATTACTAGATGTTACATTCCACCTTGGATATTGTATTCCAATAAGTCCAGAAAGAAAAAGACATGGGATTCAGAAAATAGAAGATGTAATACAAGAAAGAAATAGAAAATTCACAGAATAATAGTGAAGGGAAATTTTAGGATAACAGATATATATCAGATCTAGAAAAACAGACATTCCAGAGAGGAACAAGAAAATACGGTGTTCCTGAAGGATTATTCCAGGGGGAAAATGACAGATTATACTCACTTGACTATACCAAGAGGAGATATAGAATTGAATTAATGAAAGGTACCTAGAAAAATAAAGCAAAGAAAAAAATAAGGAAATTCTTAAAGAAACAAAAAAATGCACAAGAAATAAAATGTGATTGAATTACAGTAGCATATAGTTAAAATAAATACTACTAATTTAAAACAAAATTGCTCTCTCTATATTTTTGCTTGGTTAGAAGTGTGTTGGAATTTGTTATCAGGAAGTTAAACCACCACACTACATGTTAGAAACCTGTAATTGAAAAATTAAGGAGTAGCATTATAATCAAGTTATTTAAAAAATTTAGGATGAAGAAAAGCTCAAAATTGAAAGTTACTAATGTAGGGAGCCTAAATCAGGATTAGAAGGAGTTATGATTGAGACAGTCCAGAAATGAGATACCAAAGTTATTAATGGATGCAGAGGAGTGTTCAAGAGATGGTAAATGAATGGCATGAGAGAGTATGATGTTACTACTAGATAATGAGACCATCAAAGGAAGAGGGGTTTTACAGGAGGAGAGAAGAGTAATAGTTTTTAGAAAGCAAGGGGGATAACAATTCCACTTTCCAGCCCTGAAGTGTTTAAGGGGTGAGAATGTCAACATGCTCCACTTTTGAAGGCTACAAGTCAATCGAGTTTTAGTTGAGACTATGAGGGAGCATTCAGTGAAGAGGACAAGGCTTAATGGATTATCGATCATGGTATAAGGCACATTCTGAGTTCAGAGGGAGTACAGAAGAGGGAAGTTGGGCCAGGAAAAAACGTCAGTACATTGTGGGGATGAGAGAAGGGACAGAAAAGATGACCAGAGGAGCCTACATTTTGGGGCAATGAAAGGGAAAGCAGTCTTAAGTGAACAGAGTTCCAAAAGTCTTAGTGAACAGTGCACCCTCTGGCCAAATGGTTTAGGTGCAAGTCTGGATATTCTTTTTCCTCTTAATTTATATTTAAAAATTTACAGTGGCAGCAACAGACAGGTATGAAGAAATAGTCACATGGCTCAACACAATAGGGTGAGTGCTAGGCACAGGGCAACACAGGCATGAACAGTGGATTGTACATCCATCTGTGGGTCAGAGAGGCAGACAGGGCATGACATTACAGCTGTGTGGTTGATGTGACTACTAGTGACTCAAATTAAAAATCTGGGAAGCTTTCAAGACACCTCTCTCTCCCCCCCAGTCTGCCCTCCCACCTCTCATTTAATCTATCATCAACACATTGGATTCTGCTTCTTAAATATCTTTCCAATCCATCACTTCTTTTCATCCTTACTGTTACTCTCATAATCTAAGCCATCATCACTTACCTTTACAACTGTAATAACTTGCACAAACATTTACTAGGTGCTTAATATGTGTCAGATATTTACTGGATGCATTTATTGGCTGCCTAATATATGCTAGGTCCCAGGTAGAGACTGGGAAGGCACCAACCGATAATCAGGGATTTCAAGTAAGGTCAAGTAAAATAAGAGTTACAAAACCTTGTGATTCAGGCTCCTAGAAATGTGAAGTATAGGAGTTCAAGAGATAGAAAGTAATGAAGAAGAAAGGTCATCTTTTTAATGTTTTTGGTTGGCCTTCTACAGAATACCAAGTGCAAATAACCACCTAAAAGTGATGACTCACGAACCTGTCCTCAAAATATCATTTTATTAATTTTGGGAGTTAAAAGAAGGATAAGGAAGGCTTGGGCTGAATGTCCAACATCTCTTAAACATTTTCTACTCATCTCCCTCCAAATTTGACTTAACCTAAGCAATTTAAAAAACAAAATGCTATGTTGTTTTTATAAACTAACACCACTTTCTAGTAATAAACTTACATTGGTAAGTCAAATAAATCAACCAAAAAAGTTCATGTTTCAAATTAATGCTCATTTAGTACTACTCAGTAGCTGGCAAACTATACTGTGTCTGCGAATTCAAAAATGAATAAAACAAGATATTTTCTTCAAAGAACTTACCTAGGGGAAAATAGAACATGTAATTGGGAAGCAATGTGATTAGTGCTCTGGGAACTCAGAGGAAGATTCTAGTCATTCTTCTTGGAGAGACATTCACAGAGGTAGTGACCTTTTAGTTAGAATGAGAAGTTTTCCCAACAAATTGTCAATAGCTGATGGTGATTGGGAGGGAGGGAGGAGAGCCCTAAATATATTCATTTATTCATTCATGAATTCATTTTTTATTTGTTTGTATTTTTGTTTTGTTTTTTTTTTAGTTTCAAGTTTTTATTTAAATTCCAGTTAGTTAACGTACAGTGTAATATTAATTTCAGGTGTAGAATTTAGTGATTCATCACTTACATACGACACCTAGTGCTCATCACAACCAGTGCCCTCCTTAATACCTATCACCCATTTAACTCATCTCCCCATCCACCTCTCCTCCAGCAACCCTCAGTTTGTTCTCTATAGTTAAGAGTCTGTTTCTTGGTTTGCTTCTCTCTTTTCTCCCCATGTTCGTTTGTTTTGTTTCTTAAATTCCACATATGAGTGAAGTCATACGGTATTTGTCTTTCTCTGACTGACTTATTTCACTTAACACAATAGTCTCTAGCTCCATCCATGTTGTTGCAAATGGCAAGATTTCGTTCTTTTTGATGGCTGAGTAATATTCCCTTGTATATATACACACACCATATTTTCTTTATCCATTCATCAGTCAATGGACATTTGGGCTCATTCCATAATTTGGCTATTGCTGTGCTGCTGCTATAAACATCGGGGTGCATTTATCCCTTCAAATTAGTATTTTTGTATCCTTTGGGTAAATACATAGTAGTATAGTTGCTAGGTTGTCGGGTAGTTCTATTTCTAACTTTTTTGAGGAATCTCCATACTGTTTTCCAGAGTGGCTGCACCAGTTTGCATTCCCACTAACAGTGCAAAAGGGTTCCCCTTTCTCCTCATCCTCTTCAACACCTGTTGTTTTCTGTGTTGTTAATTTTAGGCATTCTGACAGGTGTGAGGTGATATCTCATTGTAATTTTGATTTTTATTTCCCTGATGATGAGTAATGTTGATCATATTTTCATGTGCCTGTTAGCTATCTATATATCTTCTTTGGAAAAATGTCTATTCATGTCTTCTGCCTATTTTTTAATTGTATTGTTTGTTTTTTGGGTGTTGAGTTTTATAAGTTCTTTATAGATTTTGGGTACTAACCCTTTTTCATATATGTCATTTGCAAATATTCTCCCATTCTGTAGGCTACCTTTTAGTTTTGTTGATTGTTTCCTTTGCTGTGCATAAGCTTTTTATTTTGATGAAGTCCCAATAGTTTATTTTTGCTTTTGTTTCCCTTGCCTCTGGAGATATGTCTGGTAAGAAGTTTCTACCGCCAACATCAAAGAGGTTACTGCCTGTGTTCTCCTGTGGGATTTTAATGGTTTCCACACTTAGGTCTTTCATCCATCTTGAATATATTTTTGTGTATGGTTTAAGCAAGTGGTCCAGTTTCATTCTTTCGCACAAAGCCATCCAGTTTTCCCAATACCATTTGTTGAAGGGACCATCTTTTTTCCATTGCATATTCTTTCTTGCTTTGTTGAAGATTGGTTGACCATAGAGTGTAAGTCCATTTCTGGGTTTTCCATTCTGTCCCATTGATCTATGTGTCTGTTTTGTGCCAGTACCATATTGTCTTGATCACTCCAGCTTTGTAATATAGCTTGAAGTCTGGAATTGTGATGCCTCCAGCTTTTCTTTTCTTTTTCAAGATTGCTTTGGCTATTTGGGGTCTTTTGTGGTTCCATACAAATTCATTTGTTCATTCTACATTTGTTATTAAATATTTACTGTATGTCAAGCAAGACAAATGCAAAATGAATAAAACACGGTTCCTACTCTCAAGAGACTTATAGTCTAGAAGAATAACATGAAAATCAGTAGATTTAATAAAGTGTTGTAAGTGACATGGTACAAGCCTGTGCAAGATTTCATGGCAATTGGTAAGTTTAACCTAGAGAAAGCTGTTACAGAAATTTCTACCATGATTATAAGTTGCTTTCTCCCATTAAAATCATAAGATTCATAAAGATAGGTTCTCATTCTGAAGGAAATAACCAATCCATCTCTAATCTGTAGCTCCAATAGGATAGAAGCTTTGTGAAATTTCATCACTCTATCCCACTAACTATATCAGTGCCTGGAACATAGTGGTTATTCAATAAACATATGTCCATTAATGGAATGAATTTGTGGATCAAAAAGAGATCATCATAAACCTTATGAAATTTGAATATTTTTACAGAAATGGAAGAAAAAGATGTATTTTTTTCTAACCAATTCCAGATATTTCTGTTCCACAGTGTAACTTGTCTAAAATTAAAAAAAAAAATTATAAATTTGTGTGTCGAGGGAGAATGTAAGCATGGTAACTGCATTGCACTGAGTCATGATTGTGTTCTCGCGAGATTCTGCCATTCTCAAGCTGTGTGATGATGGCAAACCTCCTAACCTCTCTGAATTCCATTTCTTTATCTGTTAAATGGGACTAAAACTGATTTCACATACTTTGCAAGGCTGTTCAAGTGTTAAGCGATATAATGCACGTGCATGTCCTCTATAAACTTTAAAGTATTACATAATTATAAAATATATACCGAAGTTAAATTTCTATGGCTCTATTCTTGCAGGAGTGCCCTCCAAATTCAGTCAATTAAGCAGTTATTTTCTGTCTGTTTCTGTAGTGCAGTGCCTGGAGATGACCACCAAGCGGAAAATCATCGGCCGACTGGTGCCGTGCCGATGTTTCCGAGGTGAAGAAGAAATCATCTCAGTTTTAGACTACTCCCACTGCAGTCTTCAGCAGGTGCCGAAGGAGGTCTTTAACTTCGAGCGGACATTAGAGGAGCTTTATCTAGATGCCAATCAAATCGAAGAGCTACCCAAGGTAATCTTTGACAACCTGAGATGTACACCGTAAATGAGTATTTTGTGACATCCAAAGACTTGGTATAAGGATAATGTTGATTATAGCCTTCTCGCTGAATAACTGGCAAGTTTTTCAAACTGCTGTAACTTTTTCCAATATGCTTGTTGGTACCTCTTAATACCATTTCATTTGTAAATTCATGTGATGAGTATGACCAATTGAACTCCATGGAAATCGTTTTATGAATTATTCCTCATTTTATTTATTTATTTTTTTAAAAATGAGTTGGTTTTTTCTTTTCTTTTCTTTTCTTCTTTTTTATTTATTTGACAGAGAGAGACACAGTGAGAGAGGGAACACAAGCAGGGGGGGAATGGGAGAGGGAGAAGCAGGCTTCCCGCAGAGCAGGGAGCCTGATGAGGGGCTGCATCCTAGGATCCTGGGATCATGACCTGAGCCGAAGGCAGACGCCTAACAACTGAGCCACCCAGGTGCCCCTTATTTATTTTTTAAAGATTTTATTTTTCATTTATTTGAGAGTGAGAGAGTGTGAGAGAGAGCACGAGCAGGGGGAGAGGCAGAGGGAGAGGGAGAAGCAGGCTCCCCGCTGAGGGCAGAGTCCAACACAGGGCTCGATCCCAGGACCCTGGAATCATGACCTGAGCCCAAGGCAGACACTTAACCACTGGGTCACGCAGGCACCCCTGAATTATGCCTTATTTTAATTTAAAATGGCCTCCATGAAAATACAGATTAAGATCAATATCGGTGGGTTGAGATCATGTTTGGAAAAGAGAGGGAAGATATGACACTCTATTCTAGAAGTGAAATTTTTATGTTGTACGTTAAGTAAACATTGTTTTAAAACCTTGAATTATGTGTTCTAAGTCTAAGAAATACTTTTACACACATACACACACACACGCCACACACAGAATTAATACTAGTATGAAAAACATGCTGTTATTTCTGGAATTTGGCATCTTTGATTATTACAGACAACACTGAATATATGGCATATAAGTATAAGCATAGTATAGCTAAAAATTTAACTAATATCAAACTTTGCAAACACACACTGCCATTATGACATTGTGCATGCAAAGAAAATACCTTCTGTCTCCTGTTTTCCACTGCAGAAAAGAATGGATGATAAAAGATTAGCTAACACAGACCAGGGCCACACAACAAAGAGGTTCAAAATCTAAACCACTATATATTAATGATCATCTAAATAAGTGACTCACATTAAGTAGTCAGCATAGCATTTACCTGTGAAGGATTTACCCAATGGCTCAGAGGGAAAAAATGTCTTGCAATACATGTCCATTGCTTATGCTAAAAAAATGCATATTAAATACCCAGGAACCAGGAAAAGAAACTTCCATAATAAAAACTCACTTCATTATCAAATTCTGAGAATAATGTGCTGATCAAACCAAATCATGAATAATTATTTTCACTTAGGATTATAAATGGTATTAATATAATACTTCAGAGGCAGGAATGATTTAATGTGTACTTCAAAACCAATGTACTTCATTTTTGACAACCAAAGTATATAGTGTTGTCTTGGATTTGGGGCCAGGAGGTCTGGGTCAGACCTAAAAAAAAGTTCTAACTGTATGGATTGCCATACAGATGTGTATCAAGTAAAGGTTGGCATGAAATGGGCAGTTTCTCCCAAAGACTTTCTTGAGGGCAGAGATGGCATCTTATTCATCTTTGCCTCCCTGTACACACACATGGTGACTTTCACATAATGGCTATTCAAACTCTTTCTTGTCACTGCCAGGTAGAACAAGGCAGAGAACTTTATGTACTACAGGACTTGATTAGCAAAATGGTATAAGGTTTAAACGACTCATAAATGTGACATTTAGCTCTAATTTAGAAAAATAAGTATTTTTTTAGAGCAGCTCCATCGAAGATTGCCAGATAAATAAAGGACATCCATTGAAATTTGAATTTTAAACTTTTTTAAAAACCAGAAAATTTTTGGTATAATTATGCCCCAAATATTGCATTTGATATATTTACACTAAAAAAATAGTTATCTAACTTGACATACTGTATTTTTATTTGTTGAATCTTGAGAGCCCTAAGCCAATCTAGTTATTTAGTCTTTTTCTAGATCCATGCAACAGATTCTGTAAGACAAATAGTAAAAAACATGGTTTATCAATCAAGTATTTATTTAATATCTATATTACTACACAGTGTTTGAGGCTTTAGGTGGGTACAAGAGAAATCAATCTCAATCCTTACTCTCAATGATCTAACCACCTAATCACAGAGAAAATTGAAGCATTAGAGGCAAAAGCATGATAATGTGTAATCAGAGCCAAAGAGCCAAATACCATTGTAGAGAAGAGTTTCATTCTTGCAGGGGGTGCAGGAGGGCTTGACCAAAAGGTAAAGATGCAAAGATTAAGATGGTACATATGGAGAGGGTGAGGAGAGGGACAGCAGAGCTGTGAAGAGTCTGAAACTGCAGGTACACCTGAGGGAGTGCCAACAGTATGTAAGTAGAGTAGGGAGAGCATGGAGGACCCGGATTATGAAAGGTCTTGAGAGTCACACAGCATTGTTCGACTCGATGAATTAGGCAGATAGTGTCATCAGAGAGTCTTATATATCATGTAAGTCACCAGGAGCCTACTTAAGCTTGAATTAACAATACATAAAAATAATACAAGTGAACCAAAGAGTCAATATAATTTCCCAGTGTATTGAATTGAGGAGAAATTGTTATCTTTTATTATGGCATGCTTTATATATTTCAAAGATCTTTCACATAATCTCTCAAGGTTTCTTTGAATTCCCAAAATCAAGGTGTTGCTTTCATAAAACAGCCCTGTGTTACTTTCTTCTAATGTATTTGATATTGAGATATGATCTAAATTGTCTGACATTGAGACATGATCATTATAGTACATGGATATATTTGTGCATATTAGAAAAACAGGAAGTTAAACAAAAACTCTTTGTTTTTCTGGGAAGGACTTGAAAGTCCTAACTTATTCTTAGGTCTCATTGGCCTTAATTGTGTTATATATTTATTGCTGATCCAGTCCCTTTGCTATAGAATCCACTATGGCAAGAAAAATAAGGTTACTTTGATTGAATTAAACAATGATGGGCCATCTCTGTGGATTTGTGATTGTTGGCCACAACACAAAGGAAAGGAGTGCAAGGACCGTGGGGGAGATTACCACAGTGTACACTACAAACAAAATGTTATACAGTCATTGTTTCATGAGGAAAAGCAGACAAAGTCTACTTTAGGGAGTTTAATCTTCAAATTTAAATTAAATAAAACCTCTTTTGTCTGCCATTTTATTTTATTGTTTTCTTTATGTTTCCCTGGCATTGTTACTATGGTGATTTCAAATATGTTGAGTAAATGAGATAGCTATTTGTATTTTTGATATTACATTATGGAAAGAATTGCCTTTTGTAAATGTTTTAAATTTTTTTTCTTTCTGATATTTTATACAGAGAATATTCTAGCTGGCCCAGAATTGCTACTGTAAGATGTTATACAACAGGTATAGAACAGAGTCAAGATTAATGACATTAGAAAAAGATATGTCAAGACTATGTCAGAAGAGATGCAAAAATAGATAGGAAAGAACAGGAAGTTTTTTGATTAGAAATGGTTCAATCTGTGTTACTTAATTTGCTGTAGTAAAAGGTAAAAATACAAAATGACATGCCTTTCACACAGTAATACAAAACCTACACAGCTTATAATTTAGTACTGTTTTGCTTGTTATTTTGAACCAGAAACTTAAAATTATAGGCAGAGTAATAGACCATAACAGGGGCATATTATATATGAAGTAGTGTGGGAAGACAAAAGTTAAAAAGAAAAAAAAAGCAATAAAGAGAAAAACTGTTGAGAAACTTTTTGAAACTGAAGAGGAACCTTAAAAAACAGAATAGAAATAATTTGGAAAAGTTAATATGTGACCAAAATTGAAAGACATAAAGAGTGAATTTGACAGGTGAGATCAATTTTTTTGTTGTTGTTGTTTATAAAGTAAAAATTCAGTTTATTCTGAATCTGTTTATGACACAGTACACAAGAGGCAAAGTGTTTCACATCATAGATTTCACTTCCAATTCCTTGGAATGTTCATTTCTTTGGCTAAAAGGAGAGACTAGACATGAGATGCAGGCAATGCTTAGGCAACTGACATAAGGATGGGGAGGGGGTGATGCTAACACTATCCTCATGGGGACAGGCATAAGGGGTCTGTTAGTCACAAGCTATTTTCTAGAACTGTTAGCTGGAAACAAAGGAGCACCACTGCTGGGTGCTCATCCGTCGTGGGCCTCAGTCATCCCCACCACACAGGTACAGCAGTGCTTTCTGGTAGTCACCCTTCGTGTCTTGCTGGATGTAGTAGTACAGGGACTTGCTGTACTTTCTCTTGAATTCAGACCTAATTTTCAACATGTCCACTTCACTGCGAGAGACCATGATTCTAATCAGGACTTTATCACGAGTCCCCTTGCCCTTCATGGAGTCTTATAGCCGGTCAGCAAAATACAGGGGCTTGTTCTGAATGCACTGGACCAGGTTCAGGAAAGCATTTTCCAGGTCTCCTTTGACCTCCTTCTTGATGCTCTCCAGCATGTCATAAGGGCTGTAGCTCTTGTACCTTTCAAATACTTTCTGGAGGTGACAATACTCTGCTCAGTCATGATGCTGATCCACTTGGGCACATCAGTTCCTTTCCTCTTCACTCCGGCATCATAGAGATCCCGGGCATCTTGGTCAATCAGTTCATAATCAATGACAGAGCCATCCTCTGCTCTTCTACCCTTTGCAAGGGCAACCATCAGCTTGCAGAAGTCACCAGATGTGTCAGAAACGATGTCCTTCTCCAGATCAGTCTTGTACATTTCTTTGTAGGCTCTGTTAATTTTCTGAAGCTCTTGGTTGGTCCTTGAGCAGATGATCTCAATGAGGGAGTCCTCGTCAGTCCCCAGCCCCTTCATGGAGGCTTTCAGCTCAGAAGCATCATACTGAGCAGGTGTTTTCAAAAGGCCCAAAATCACGGTCTCCAGGTAGCCAGACAAGGCTGACTTGAGTGCTGATGCAAGTTCCTTTTTGGTCCTTCTCTGGTAGGTGAAGGCAATATCCTGTCTCTGTTCATTGCTGCGGTTGGTCCAAATGTTGACAATGGTGACCTCATCCACACCTTTGGTCTTGATGGCCATTTCAATGTTCAGAGCATCACGCTCAGCATCAAAATTGGTGTATGCTTTGACCGACCCGTATGCACTTGGGGGCGTGGAGTGATCACCCTCCAAGCTGAGCTTGCAGAGAATTTCGTGAACAGTAGACATTTTGAAGGAAGCTGGGCCCGGTGCCGAGAGCTGCGAGCGTCCCCAGTTGTAGAGCCAGGTGAGATCAATTTAACCACATTTTAAAAGAGGATGGAATGAAATCTAAGCACCAGACTTAGAAAATTTTCTCTGTATTAAACTTTACAATCTACCCTTGAAATATTTTAGAGATTAAGAACCTGACCTTTGGACCCAGACAAACCTAGGATTAGATTTTAACACTGCTGTTTGGTTGGGAAGATATTTTATTTTCTGGGAGTCTCAGTTTCTTCATTAGCAAAAATAGGAAGATAATAGAGGTTCCTAGTGGTTAGATAGATTATAGATAATAGGTAGATAAGTAGATAAATGAGTATTGGGTGAGATAATACATATGGGATACCTGGAATAGAGAAATATCCAATAATCAATATTCATCATTCTCTTATCACAGATGAAGGATAATTCCCATGTTAATTACCCTGAGTAAAACAAAAGTAAGATTTTGTAACATCTCAACATAGTTCTGGGCATTGACTCTCTAACAAAAAATTGTGTGGCATGACTTTATCTCTAAAATCTCCAAGGATAGCTTCTAGGAAATCAATTCCCTGCCTCTAATGGGTGTAGGTTTTTGACTCTACCAGCTGCACCAACACATTTGTGATAACACCACTGTTTACGCAGAAAATTTCCCTGACTCATAGAATCACAATGTTGTATTATATTTGAATAGATGCAACCTTGGAGATTATTTAATTTAGCCCTCAATTATTACTAATAAGCGAATCTAGGCCAAGAAAGTTAATTAACTTCTTTTAGGCCACGTGGGATGTTAGATTCTTATCCAAAACTATTACCAAAGACTATGTATTCATTAGGATAGAATATGTTATGCTACAGTAACAACAAATCAAAAGCCCAGTGTGTAATTGAACAAAAGTTTTGCTTGGTTTCCTATGAGTGTTTCCAGGAAACACTGCCCTTTAGGAACCCAGTGTTAACTAATCTAACTGTCCACCCAATGCAGAAATGTCCCCTTATTATTTCTCTTGCAACAGTCATCCAATCTCTTCATGAACATTTCTATTAGTGGAAGAAAGCACTAAATTAAGAAGCAGACCACTGTATTATTGGAAAATTCAGGTTATTAGAATGTTCTGCAATATGTTAATGATGTTTGCCCATACCCATCCCTCTATCTCAACGCCTAAAACTGGGCTAGGCACTTGGGGTGATACAAAGATTATTAAGGCATGCCCTCTCTGGACAAGAAGCTATGCTTCTGGCATTACTGCCCTGATCCTTAGAATATTTTAAAGGAATTCATATACTTTGCCTTAAACTTCTGTTTTTCCAAGACAAGTTTCCAAATTTTTTTGACCATTTTAAAGACATGCTTTCTAAATGCTTCGCCATTTTAGTTACATTTCTCTGGGCACATTCTAATTATTAGCTTGGCTTTAGACATTGATATATCAAATAAAAATATCTGTCCACGTGGAGATATTCAACAGAGGAATAAACAAAATGTAATGGAACTCAGGAGAGAGGTCAGAGTTGGAGATGAATGTAAGAGTTATCCACCTAGAGGTGAGAATTAAAACCAGGAGACAAGATAATGTCCCTGAGAAAGAAAGGAAAAAGAAAATTGCTGAGAAACAAATAATTAAACTATAAAAATCAAAATCCTAGTACTAACCCACCATAGGAACTTGCCTAGAAATTACCTGTGTTTTCCCCAGTATCATGGCAACTGTGTGTACAGGGATAAAATTGGGAAATTTTATTATGCTCTTGTTGGTAAAAACTCCATGGGTAAGAGAAATATGGCATCTCAATTGATTTTGATCTGGATGTTTATAGCTTACAAAAACCTATTGGCTCATAATGAATAGAAGAAAAGGATATAGCCTCAACTGTGTGGTACTATCAAAGCTAATTCTAGAAATTTCCAATCTTCCAAGCCTTTTAAAATTTAAGGTCATGAGCATTTTACTTGTAAAATATGAGTTTTATATATTAGAAAGGAGAGGTTCTAGTGTCCTATTGGAATGCCATAGAACACCTTCAGAGGGACACAAAACAGGTGAGATATAGGGAAGTCATACAACTATTTTTAAATAATTAGGAAGAAGACCAAAGAAACAAATATTCATTTGAATATTAAACTATACATTCTTAAAACTTGTTAATTTTCTGGAGGCATATTGATAATGTCTTCATCTGGCCTCTCTTGCCTCAGCCTGACCCAGATCAGTAGATCCCACACTTCTGGATTTCAAAATCCAGCAAAGTGTGGGAACTGACATTCCCTTTCTTTTGCTAAATAAACATTTTAAAAGTCTCATGCAAGACTTTTATTATTTTACTGTAAAAGAATACTTTCATAGCCAAATGTGGAAAACATTCATGCACAGAATAAATGGTATTCCTTCACAAGAAAAGATAGGCAGTAAACCTGTACTCTTTTTTAAAAAGAGTTTTTATTGAGTTTTATTGAGATATAATTTACATACCTATCAAATTCACCCTTACAAAATATGTACAATTTAGTGGTTTTATTATATTTACAGAATTGTAATGCCATCACCACTGTCTAATCATAGAAAATTTTAATCACCTTCCCCCCTCTCCCCAAAATACACTATACCTATTAGCAGTCACTCCACGTTCTCTGCTTCCCCTGGAAATCTTTCTCTATGGATTTGCCTATTTTGGATATTTAATATAAGTGGGATCATACAACATAGGGCATTTTGTGACTGGCTTTTTTCACTGAGCATCAGGTTTTCCAGTTTTACCAACCTCGTAGCATGTATCAGTACTCCATCCCTTTTTATTGCCAAATAGTGTAACTTTGTATGGATATACCACAAGCCACTTTTAAAAAATAGGATATAACACTTTTTGAAATGCAGCCAAATTGCAAAAAACATTATTTTTCTGTAATGCATGTATGTAATTATTTTCTCAATACAAATGCATCGGTTTGGAGCTTTATAATCCATAGTACACATGAAGGTGAGCTCTGGTATCCAACTTCTTTCAGTATTTTGTTTTTAATTAAGCAGTTGTTTAAATTCAAGTTCATAAAGGTGTATAGAAAAAATGAAAGTAAACTCTTAACAATATACATCCAATATAGAATATTGTCAGTAAGCTGTGGGATGCCAGAAAAAAATGCCCCCCATATCTACAGTTGCTTCTCCAGGGAAACAGACAGATGCTGGGGAGCCAGGGGCCAGGCAAGGGCTACATTAAAAACCATTGCTTGGTGCCCACTGCACCATGGTTTCCACTCATACAGGACTGTGTAGCTGAAGCATTGGTTACCCAGTATGAAGCAGTCAAGAATTTATCAAAGGGGGGATATTTTATTTTTTTTTAAGATTTTATTTATTCATTTGACAGAGAGAGAGAGAGCGCACAGCAGGGGGAACAGCAGAGGGAGAGGGAGAAGCAGGCTTCCTGTGGAGCAGGGAGCCCGATGTGGGGCTCGATCCCGGGACCTTGGGATCATGAGCTGAGCCGAAGGCAGACGCTTAACGACTGAGCCACCCAGACGCCCCGAATGCGGGATATTTTAGACTGATGAAAATTTTGTTGTGGCGTGGCTCCAGTCACTGAGCCATGCATGGATAGCAGAAAACTTCTTTGACTCTTCAGAAAATTAATGAGCAACAAAAATGCTCCTGAATTGTGCCAGCAGCCAGCAGGTAAAATAGAGCTCAAAGTTAATGACAGGCAAATGGGCTCTGACAACTCTATTGTAGCTGTTTGTCCTGAGCCTACACAGAAAAGCCAAGCAAGCTCTCTGCTCAGAGCCTTGGCCCCTGCTTTTCCCTCTGCCACCATTCCACATGGCCTGTGCCTTCTTCATTTCCTTCAGTCCTCTGCTCAAACATCACCTTACCAGAGAAGTTTTTCCCATTGTCTTATATGAAACAATAACACCTACGATCACCACCACCACTTCTTCCTCCCAACAAATTTAAAACTTACACGTATCTCTGGATTTCTTATACAATTCAATTGTGTTAACTAGTATTAAGATAACTGCCTAAATACTTTATCATTGTTATAAAACACCATAGGTAGCTTCCTCCAATATGGTGTCTGTTATTTTACAAAGAGTAAGACCTTTGACAGTGACCAGAAGTAAGGAAGGACAGGAAAAGTTAGAGCACATCAGCATAGGACAGAGAAAATAAAACTCTCTCATTTAATGGTGGTTTGTTTGTTTAATTTTTGATGCGATCCTGGGGGTTGAAGTGAGGTGGGGAAATTTTTGTACCTCCTCTGCAATCCATGCCCTATTACCATGCATTCTGCATTGTTTTTTTACTCTCAAACTCTGAGTACTTTGTCCATAAAGATTAGATCTGCCACATGATATTTTCTCAAGTCAAGGAATGTGTTCTCTGACTCTAAAACAGTCAAAGGTAACAAAGGAAGGATGTCATGGAGCATACTTTTACATGTATAGAATACTTTACGTGTAAAGAAATAAGTCCTTTAAAATCTCTTTCAGACTTAATGTTTTGTGATTCACTCATTTGAGTTTCCTTTTATTTTGTCTTATTTTATTTTATTAAAACTTTATTTATTTATTATTTGACACAGAGAGAGAGAGAGAGAGAGAGTGCACCAGCATAAGCAAGGGGAGCTGTAGGCAGAGGGAGAGGGAGAAGCAGGTTTCCCGCTGAGCAGAGAGCCCAATGCGGGGCTTGATCCCAGGACCCTGGGATCATGACCTGAGCCCAAGGCAAATGCTTAACCGACTGAGCCACCCAGGCATCCTGAGATTCCTTTTAAAAATGATAAGCAATAGAAGGAAGCATCCTTTCTCTGCTCTCCCTCACAGTATAACCTTTAAGAAAGATGTGTATCTCCACCAGTAGTGACTGTAATCACTGGTTATGATCATATAAGTACCACAATACAATATAAAGAGTCTGGAGAAAGAGGGCCTAGGTTTAACACAAGTTCTGATAAGAGTTAAAACCATGAAACTTCAGACATATTATTTAACCCCTTTGAACTTTAGCTTCTTCATTTGCAGTAGATGCTAACAAATTTGTTCCTGTTCACTTCTGAAGATTGTGGTGAGGACTTAATAATATAAAGTATCTGAAAACTCTAGGAAAACAGTAGAATGAAAAATAACTCTTGACTTAAGAGAAATGGCTTATTTTGGTAAAGATGAACATTTATTGGAAATATATCAGGGGCTCATTAATTTAATAGGATCCTGGAGAACTTTACATGGAAAAAAGGTAAGAAACAAGAGAGCTCTGGATTGCTGCACAGAATCCTCATCACCATAGCATTAGGGGCCGCACATTGCTGCTCCTGTGAGGAATGCGATCTCCAAACACCCCCACATAATCATGATGTTTGTTCAAGATTCAAATTCCAGATGCCTCCCCAGTTAATATACAATGAGAGATGCCCTTAAAAGGAAGGTCAGGGTTCTAATGGAAAGAGAGGAATGGATGCTCGACAAGCAAAAAAGTGTCCTCCAATGTTATACATATCATATCTCTTCCGTTTAATTGATTCTTTTTTTCTTTTTATTCACTGATATTTGCTACCTCTGATTTAGGAGTCTGAGGGCCTGTTTCTCTCAGGCCTTTAAATAACATTATTTGAAATCAAGGTCACTTTGCTAGTTTTGTGAGAAATCTAATGAGATCAAAGGAGCCACAGAAAAAATATTTTAGGGTGACAAATTTTGAGATGTTAGTTCATAATTCTGATTTTAGTTTATTAAAACTTGAATGATAATTGATTCTTTTTTTCTTCAACTCAAAAGGAATCTTTCAAAGTGAAAGGCACTACTCATGTCACTATACTTGCTGATTAAACAATTGTCATGATTGAGAAATATGAAAAGCCTTGCTCTAAATTAAACATGGCCCAAATTTACAAATGGAGAACATGACAACTGCTACTTGTTTAATAAAGTTGCCTCATTTTTTAAAATTGCACGCTAACAAATAATTCCTTAAGTATTTGTCTTTCAGAAACTCAGAATTATCCATAACCTTGGCATTTTACATAAGGAGCCACACACATATCTATGGAGAGCTCTCCTAAGATCCTGGGCTTAAATAAGGGGGGAAAAAAAGACCTTTTCAACTCTGTCACACCCTCAAAGATATTCATGGTTCATCACTCTCTCCTCTGGTGCCAAAGGTATAGAATTTATCTGAGTATACAAAACCATCTCCAGAATGAAACTCACATGAGTGATGCAGACATAATCAGAATTTGACTATGTTTACTCTCTTGCCCGAAGCATCTTTCTCCAAAAGTGTTCTTTTATTGCAGTTATTTTGGCATTCAAATGCACAGGTTTGTTTTTTTTTCAATAAATAAATAATGTAGGTGGACTCCATAGGGGCTCAAAAGAAAGTGAGATGAAGGACAAATTTGTAAAAAACATAGTTTATATGTGGAAAATTTTAGATCATTTTTATCTTACTCTGATTTCTATTTTTGTTTAAAATATTTTACTGTTTCAAAGGTTTATAGTATCAACATCTCTTATTTATGTGTCAGTGAGAAACTAGGACATCCAGAGTACCCCAGTCATTTTTTGAACTGTTTTACAATCTTCCAACTAAAGTCTTACTTGTCATATCACTTTTTTTATCCTATCACTTATCTCTATCCTTTACCCAATATCAAATCTTGTTGAAATCTGATTAAGCAACCCATTTGTTGATTTTTACTGCCAATTTTTTGAAATGGTATAAAAAAACAAATATTAGGTAAAATATATTCATTGATTTGTTCATTCATCCAGCAAACATTTCTTCAGTACCAGTTATGTGCAGACAACTGTTCTAGGTACCAGAGATATATTATTGAGCAAGACCTAGAAGTTCCTATTTTCACAAAATCTACATTGCTGCAAAAGAAGAATGGAAGTAATTTTTTAAAATTTTTTATTGTTATGTTAATCACCATACAATACATCATTAGTTTTTGATGTAGTGTTCCATGATTCATTGTTTGTGCATAACACCCAGTGCTCCATGCAGAACATGCCCTCTTTAATACCCATCACCAGGCTAACCCATCCTCCCACCCCCCTCCCCTCTAGAACCCTCAGTTTCTTTTTCAGAGTCCATCGTCTCTCGTGGTTCGTCTCCCCCTCCGATTTCCCCCCCTTCATTCTTCCCCTCCTGCTATCTTCTTCTTTTCTTTTTTCTTAACATATATTGCATTATTTGAAACAAATAATGGAAGTAATTTTTAAAAGAAAATGTAAGATAGCAGCAAGTGCCATGATGAAAATAAAGGAGGGCAATTATGTTGAGTTTTGGATGACAGAGAGTAGACAACCATGCAGATTTGAGAAAGAACAGTCCCAGGAGAAGGAATACTCTAGGGCAGGAATGAGAGTGGCATGTTCAAGGAGCAGAAAGAAGGTAGGGGTGTAATGAATGAGAGGAAGAACAGTACAAGATGCAGATGCAGGAGATAGTGGGGCTAAATCATGCGAATTCAGGTAAGACAGGGAGAAACTTAAGATTTCATACTAAGTGAGATCAGGGGCCACTGAAGTATTTTAAGGAAAAGGGTGATGTGAAATAACTTATATTTGTAAAATACCACTCTGGCTGCAGTGTGGGAATACACTGTGACTAGTGGAGAGTGAAGGTGAGATTAGAGGCTATGGTAGTTATTCAGGTGAGAAGTTGGTGGCTTCAATTAGGTTGAGAGCAGTGAAGAAAAAGAAGCATTTAGAGAACACTTTGTCAGTAAAATTAATAGGATTTGCTAATGGCATGGATTTGAGAGGTTGGAGAGAAGGACCTGCATAGAGATTTAGAAAGAGTTGCTATTGCTAAAGGAAAAGAACAAGGAGAGAAAGGGCTGCTGTGGGTATAGGAGGAAACCATGTGTTGTCTTGGAAGCCAGAAGAGAACAGAAGGTGTTTTAAGAAGAGGGAGTGGTAAACTAAGAGACTGACTAAAATGACAGAGGAGGGAACCAATGTATTTGCTAGTGTGAAAGTAATTAGTGATCCTGATAACAGTAGTAGGGCAAAAACCCAATGAAGTAGGTTGAAAAGAAAATGGTGGAGATACACATATTTCTTAAAGGCTATACTTTGAGGGAGAGCAGAGAAATGAAACAAGCTAAAGAGATGTTTGAGGTTAAGTATTTTCTTTATTTGTGTGTTTGTTTTCAAGGTCAATGACATTAGAACACATTTGCACACTAATGAGAATAAATTAGAAGAAAATAATTCCAGGTCCTGAAAGCAAAAGGACATAGGATTTACAGAATGCATGAAGGGGTTGCCTTTGAGAAGAATAAGCATGCTTCCTCCATTTTAATGAGAGAGAAAGAAGAAAATATAGATACAGATGATGGTTTGTAGGACTTGAGGGACAAGAATGATATTGAAATTTGATTCAAATTATAGAGGTTTCAATGTGTTAAAGAAATGCTTGAACAATTGAACTGATAGCATGGGAAGTGGCAATTTTAAGTGAGCTGAAAGGGTGGAAGAATGGGGTGCATGAAGTTTAAGATTACAGAGGAATATAATTTACAAAGGGAATTGAGGGCCTTAAATATATAAAGTAGCTATATTTTATAAAATTATTTCTTGACATGGTGGGTAGTCCAAAAACAGATGCAAGACACAAGTTAAAATTACATTAGCTTATGTGCCTGGACCAGTGTGATAGCTGTAGAAACAGTAAAGAAGAAAACAAGTGACAAAGCAAGTAAAGAGAAGGCAGGAAGTGCAATGGATATTTATTGAGCACCTACTGTGTGCCTGGCCCTTCATATGCAATAATAGCTCTTTTGTCCTCAGAACAACCCTGACAAACAGGTTTTGTTTTCATTTTAACTGTGAGGGCACGGAAGCACAATGAGGTTGAAGAATTTACCAAAGGTTACACAACTAAAAATTTCAAATTTGGCCTATATCACTTCAAATCCTTTTCAATTCACTAATCCGAAGGAAGACCTTTCAGAATTTGGCATTTTGCTAGATTCGGGGATGAACAAGGAGGGATTAAAGTTGATAAGATTTTCATCCTGGAGACCTGGGAAAGTAACACTATTAAAAAATATACTGGAAGAAGTTATTGTGTAGAAAAACATGACAAAATGTGTTTTAGATGCATACTATGTGATATCAACTAAGATTCTCAAAAAGATACTAGAAGATAGTGATAGATCTGCAGTCAAATGCTCTACCACTGAGCTATACCCCCGATAGTGATAGATCTGAAAGAGACTCACCAGATCAGGACTGGAAATACATATCTATTCTTTACCCAGAGATCTGAAACAAGGAGCCATGTTTTGCTTGGCCTGCCTATTCTTTTTTTTTTTTTTTTTCCTTAATGCATTAGTGGTCAACTTATAAAATGCCAGATTTTATCAAAAAATCCAGATTCCTGGCTTGTCTTTAAAAAAAAAAAAGGAAGAAGGAAGATCTGGTAGAGTCCATATTCCTAATTGGTAACGATTAGGTAGAACTGAGGATTGTTGGGCTCTTTTGATGAAGCAGATCTAGTTTGCCACAGATTCCACCCAAGCTGCCCCCTAGCACTGAAGTTATCTACCCCAGCTCCTGCAGAAAATTGGAGTTTGCAACCTATTATAGATATTTATTAATTTTTTCAGGAAAAAATAATTATTTACTTTGTGCCTGATACTTCCTTAGTCACTGGGAAAACAGCTGTTGAACAGATGTATGTACTCTGTAGCATGAAAGGCAGACATTGAACAAGTAATTGGGTCTATCTGGCAATAGCAAAATCAGAAATACAGTTTGGAAAGTTCTAGCTGCACAAAGAGTAGAAATAAAAGAATAGGCCCAGAGGCAAGGAGAGCAGTTAGGCAAAACTTACAGAAACCTGTGGGAGATGATGATGACCTGGCCTCTGATAGTAATGCTGAGGATGGAACAAAGGACATGGGTTAGAAATGCTTTTTGGAGGCAAAACTTACTGGATTCAGTCATCTGTTTCATATTTATATTTCAAGGGAAGAGGCAAAGTGAGTCACACACAGGTGACTCTCAGGTTTCTACTAGAGAATGTGGGAATAAAACAACAGACAGAAGGTATGGAATTTGGGAAACTAGAGCCTAGTTCAGAGGACTAGCAAATGAATATCTATGGAATCCATATGCATATCACACTGAGAGAGCAATCTGTCCAGACTGGAGCCTGCTACACAGGATGCAGGAGTGAGTTCCTTCAGAATCAAAATAAGATAAAATTTATCTGATGTGCTTTAGCATTTGGAAATATAATTGCTGGACATTTGACAAAGCTGTTTGAGCGTTTGGAAAAAATTAAGGATAAATGCATAGAAAACCAAGCAAATAAAACATGAAGCAATTTCAGAAAAAATCTTTTTTTTTTTTAAAGATTTTATTTATTTATTTATTCATGAGAGACAGAGAGAGAGAGAGAGAGGCAGAGGGAGAAGCAGGCTTCCCGCGGAGCAGGGAGCCCGATGCGGGACTCGATCCCAGGACCCTGGGATCATGACCTGAGCCAAAGGCAGACGCTCAACCATCTGAGCCACCCAGGTGCCCTCAGAAAAAATCTTTTATGAGTAAACAACACAGTGTACAAATAAACATTATTAATATCAGCATTAACTACTGATTTAACAAGAACTTTGGATGTGACTATACTGGGAAGATGAGGAAAAAGCAAGAAAGTGATGATGGGATGGTAAGAAATGATAATGGTTTTTCAACTGCCATAATATGAGATACACTTGACCCTTGAACAACACAGAGGTTAGGGGCACCAACCCCAGCACAGTCAAAAATCCACATATAACTTTTGACTCCCTCAAAACTTAACTACTTATAGCCTGCTTTTGACCTGAAGCCTTGCCAATAATACAATGGTTGGTCAACATATGTTATGCTATATGTGTTATATACTGAATTCTTACAGTAGAATAAGAGAAAATAAAATGTTACTAAGAAAATTATAAAGAGAAAATACACTTACAGTACTGAACTGTATTAACAAACACCCACAGATAAGTGGACCTTTGCAGTTTAACCATGTTGTTCAAAGTTAACTGTAAAAAGGCAATGTCTGCAATTGATAAAACAAGATGTAGAAATACATGTGTATTCTCTAGAAATATAGAAGAAAATACAAGAAATAATAGCTTAAAAAGTCAAAAGCAACTACCTCTAGAAGAGGGATTGTAGGATGCAAAGGAGAGGACAAAGAACTGATGTAATGCTTTTATAAAAATAAAAATTAATTTTAAAAAAATTAGAAGAAAGAGAAATGAGCTGGAAGAGAAAACCCAGGGTTAACCTTTTGCTGGATCTGACCATATCGTGGTCCTTTTGAAAATGATCTCTAAGATGCAGTGACAAAAGTAAATGTCCAATGCTCAAGTAAATTATAAAGTATCATTTGAGAAAATTGAATGACATAAAAAGTAAAAATGTAAATGTAAAAAGCAGGTCAATATCTGCTATCTATTCTTTCCATTAGTTCTTATAATAGTTGTTAACTGATTATTACATGTTTTAATGTTATTCGTTTCCTGGCTTAGTCCTTAGTATATGAAGTGGTTCTAAATCAGAGAAGGCATTTTACTAATGCAGCAATTTGGCCTCACTTCTGGAATGCAGTCAGCCTTTAGGGAACTGATAGAGGATTTTTTCTCTAGAGTATAAAAAAAGTTGCTTCATCTCTTATTTGCTTGTTTTGTTTTTTTTATACATTTATCCCCTAAATTTCTAGAGTGATTAGAGCATAAATTCTCTATAAAATGTTTTATTACACTCTAGAGAAATAATCCTCCATCAGTTCCCTAAAGGCTGATTTCATTCCAAAAGTGAGTCCAAATTGCTGCATTAGTAGAATGCCCTTTCTGATTTAGAAGCACGTCAAGATCCAATTGTTGACCAGGGAATCCTGGGAAGTCAGGCCATTCTCAGCTTGCTATGGGGACTTGGGATTCCTTCAGTGTGATTATGTGGCTGACCTTCCATAGAACTAGCCTGTAGTCATATGTAAAAAACACCATGTGAACATTTGCTTCCAAAAATTAGTACAGATATGTTGAGGCCATGAGTTAGGATCTACTATAGCATGCATGTGCTACATTTTTGTAGAATGACAATTAATTAGAAAGATTTTTAAGACAGAAACATGAAAATGTTATGGAATCAAATGCAAAATTCATCTACATTGCAAAGATAACAAGTCATGTTCTCTGTATTCTGTTCTGAGAGGTTACTGTGGCAGAAAAGTTTAAGAGACCCTCCACTAGACTTCAGAGATAATGAACTGTTCCCCAGGTGCTGAGAAATGATAGGACACAAAAGAAGCAAAGATATGAATAATGTAAACTCACACTTATTGCCTGCTAGCTGGTATTATTTAACTTTGAAGGTCAGCTCCAAAATTCCACTAAGAGCCTCTAGTTGTTGAGAGGAAGAGAAGTTAGAAGTGAAATGTCTGGTGAGGTAGAAAGCGCTAGGGCTTTAGAATCAGGCAGATTTGAATTTGCATCCCAGACAGGGGAAGGTTCTCCATCTCCGTTTCTCCCCTATTTAAGATAAAACATCTGCCTTGCAGGATTATTTGGCCAGCATCTTATTTTTGTCATTTATTGACCTTGTGGTAATTCTTCTTTATTGTTATAGATTAAAAAGTAATGTGTGTGAAGTATGGTTATGGGGCCTGGCAAAATGTCAATTGTTAGCAGCTATAGTACTGTAAAGAAGACCACAAGGCTGACATTTTTGTATAAAATGAGAAATGATAATCCACTTTATAGAAAGGAAACTATTTTCTTTTTTAAATTAACAGTGATATAAACAGAGAAAATCTTTTGCAGATACCCATTCTTCCAAAATTTATGTGAAAATTAGTTTTTAAAAAAATCCTAGAGATATTCATCCTTTCCATACCGAGGTAGTTTGCTGTTTCTGTAATGAACCCAAAATGGCAATAAATTGGTTAAATCTTGACCACAGATTAGAGGAAATGCCAATATTCTATGTATCTCTTTAGAATCTTTTTGCTTGATTTCCTAGTAACAACTAGCCTCACTGTTGATTTTTTTCATTTTGGCATGAGTAATATGTGTGTGCGTGTGCGTATGCATGTGGTATTTATTGCCTAGAGGGTTAACTCTGTTGTCTTTAAATTTTAAGCAAATTAATTAAACATTTGTTCTCTTTTTTTGAGGTGGCAATAAAGGTTAACTGTGTTAAATTTAACTCCCAGGGCTCTCAGTTGCCTCTTATCTATGTCAGTGGCCTTTAACAGGAATAAAGGTTCTCTTTCTTTGTTCTAAATGATTAAGAATTGACTACATAAAAGCTTGTAATAGACATTCCACCACGTGAATTTACTCATTAACATCAATGATAACTCCTTCTGTGATTGCCATTGTCACCGGCCTGCCCAGGAGTTCTAGTTCTCCGGAGAAATGGAGCAGGGCAGAGGCCAACAGGGCAGGGCATGGGGGATGCTAACTGAAGTCTGAACTCTGTTTATAACAAGAGTTACAGGAACCAGGGAGCGAGGAGTTCTAAGGAGGGAGTGATGACATTGTCGAGGAATAGGGAAGCCAAGTAAGGCAAAAACTAGGTAATTCATTCATTTACTACCAGGCAGTAAAGCTTTTTTTTTAATTATTGTTTTTATTAACATATACTGTATTATTAGTTTCAGAGGCAGAATTTAGTGATTCATCAGTTGCATACAACACCCAGTGCTCATTACTTCAAGTGCCCTCTGCCAGCTCAGCCCTGTCTCTTAGTCTTCAGATTTACACGTGCTTTCTGGATTTACTTGAATATTCACACTCAACAAGTCTAGTTTTATTTTTTTTTAAGATTTTATTTATTTATTTGAGAGAGAGAGAGAGCGAGCCTACAAGCAAGGGGGAGGGGCAGAGGGAGAGGGAGAAGCAAACTCCCTGCTGAGCAGGGAGCAGACATAAGGCTTAATCCCAGGACCCTGGTATCATGCATGATTTGATCGGAAGGCAGACGCTTAACCAGGTGCCCCTCAACAAATCTGGTTTTCCCCCTTGAAACCCATCTTTTGTTCTATATTCTGTCTCAGTTAGTGACTGTCCATTTGGAAGCAATAGCTAGACCCTGTTATTTTCTCTCTACTTATTTACCTTCTGCATCAGATCAACAGCCAGTCCTGTCAATTTTGCCACCTATATATATCTAAATCTAATCTCTCCTTTCCACCCTATCAACAGAGCGTTTGTCTGGCCCTCAGCATCTTTTAGCAAACTAATGGAACAGTTTCCTTATAGATAGGTCTTAAGGCTGCTTTTTTTTTTTTTTGCCCCAATTTATTCTTCATACAGTCAACAGTAATATACCCAAGTGTAACTATGACCAGGCCACAACATAGGCTAAGACTATTCCCTCTCTTCCCTTTAACTTACAGAATAAAACCACACAGCTGAGCATATCATGCTAATGTGAGGCATTATTTCCCTACAGCTTACCTCTCCTGTCTCTTACTTTTGCTGTCTTGTGAAGTGTCCCTCAAACACAAAGCTCTTTCTTGCCTCTAAGCTCATGCTGTTTCTTCTGCCTCATATGCTCCCTTCAGAGTCTTCCCGGTTGTCACATCCTCCCACCACCCTCATCCTTCCCTCACGGGCAGTTATTTCACTCTCCGCTTTGCCTCCATGTTACCACATGTACAGTTCTAAGTGGCACTTACCAAACCTAAGATCATTATTCATTCGATACATATTTATGGAATACCTACTGGATTCTAAGGAAATACGGATGAAGAAGAAAGACATGAGGATATGGGGCAGCGTTTGTTTAATCTTTGTTTCAACAGGAAACACATTGTTTGGTTCAAAGTTAAGGTCTCACTAAATATTTGTTGCATAAATAATTATAATATGATTCTGTAAAAGTGGATTGTAGAACAATTACACAGATTATATGAAACCACAGTAGAGAGACAACTAATCATGCTTTGCTGTGGGACTGGGGTCAGGGAATTCTGCTTGGCAGAAGTGCATTGTTAAAGGTTAAGACTAGAACACAATCCAACTGGGCTTTTTAAATAATGCTAAATTGAGCCTAGAGAAAATGTATGGAACTTGCTCAACAGTATGTGGCCAGTTAGGGTGGAGTCAGAATTCAAATCTAGGTTTGTTTGATTCCAAAGTTTATAATCATTCCACTATCAGTATAAGTGGAAAAGAGACTCCAACTATATCATCTTTTATCTGGTTAACTGACCTGGGCAGGGTTAGCCAGCATAGGTTGGATTTTCAGTTACTTACAACTGATCAAAGCATAGATAGAGGGCACCTGGGTGGCTCAGTTGGTTAAGTGACTGCCTTCGGTTCAGGTCATGATCCTGGAGTCCCGGGATTGAGTCCCATCAATTGTCTTAAGTATTATAAAGATATCAGGAATTTGGCCCAAATGCCTAGCAGCAATTAAGATGGGTCCAAATTAAAAACATTTAAAGTGCTACTTTTATATTCAGCTTTCACTTTTTTCGTTTCTGTTTTGGTGTTATTAGCTTGCTACCAAGTGAGGTAATTAGGGGCTTATAATTTAGAAACCATTTTCATTTAAAAACTTTTAAATGCATATTTTTCTCAAGTAGAATGGGTCTGGCAAGGTTGCTATGCCTTGTATATTCAAACTGACAGCTGTTATTCCAATAAAACAGATATGTATTTCCTTCCTTCTAAGGCAATGACAAATGCTAAAATAAACTTGCTGTTCTAAAGGGAATAATGATTCAACAACACCCTTGTGCAAATTGTTGCTGAAAAGATCTGTATTTCAAAAACAACAGCAGTGATATTTACTGTTTTCTGGGATAAAATGTTTAGATATTTATTGTAGTTGCCATCTTTGTGGGAGGAAGAAAAGAGCTCTTCTCTGATGCACATTTAATACTGCTAAAATGCCCTAAAAGGGATTGGAAGTGTTCCCTTTAGCTATAGCTGCAGTCTTACCTGATGCTCTCAGCACTGCCCAGCCCCACACCTTCCACATCAACCTAGGGCTCCACTACTGCACAAAACCCTCCCTTTTCTTTTTTTTTTTCCTTTTTTTTTAAAATTATTATGTTATGTTAATCACCATACATCATTCATTTTAGATGTAGTGTTCCATGATTCATTGTTTGCACATAACACCCAGTGCTCCATGCAGAATGTGCCCTCCTTAATACCCATCACCAGGCCAACCCATCGCCCCACCTCCCTCCCCTCTAGAACCCTCCCTTTTCTGACTGCTTGTGTACTACTGGTGCCAAATCTGAAAGATTTCTCCTTCCGACACGTCTCTCTCCTCACCCCTCCTAACAGTGCCTTAACGAAGACTCTTATTATTTTTCACCTGTTTTCTGATCACCCACCTGTCTGCTTCTGGTTACAGGTGCCAGTTGTTTCTCAAAAATAACATCTGAGTCAGTCACTTCCCCCACCTATGAACATTTAAGGAGTGGATGTTAATTGTGAGGGAACAGTGTAGACTAGTTTGAAAGGCATGCAAATCCACACATCCAAATTCTCTAGGTTAAAGGCAAGGTCTAGAAATGTTTCTTTTGGAGTAAAATGCACTTTGCAAAGCCCCTCTCTTCATTTTAGTATTTATTAGATTGCATTATATTTTTTTCTGTATTTATAATCACTAGCTGTCTGTATCCTTGAGGAAGCAGATACTTTGTTCTTTATCTTTGGGTCCTGGCACTGTGCCTGTCTACTGAGTAGATGTTCAGGAGGTGCTCACTGAATGCCAGCACTCAGGAAGGAGGAAGGGAAATGAGTAGGGAAGGGAAGAAGTAGGGAAGAAAGGGAAGGAGGAAGGGAAAATAGGAGAGAAGGGAGAGAGGAAGGAAAAAAAGGAAGCAAATGACTGTCATAATTAGAAGCTTACCATTTCACCAAGTACCTATATAAACCATTTTTTACTCTATTATTCTTAAGTTGGTTCTTTTCTAACTAAAGATAATCAACATTTGTATTGAACTGAAGAATTTTAAAACATATTATTTTAATGTGCATAAAATAATTTTTTTTTGAAACAGCTTTCAAAAGAACTTGGAAACACTACATAGCCTGAACACTTTTAAAGGGATTCAAATGAAGAACTTCTAAGAAATCAGCCATTCAGCAATGCCAACTCATTAGACAGTCCTTTGCCCTGTTAGAATCCACTTGTGCCAGCATATGGTGTCAATAACCCTCTCATTGAATATTTACGATCTTATACGAGACTTTTCAGGAAAAGTGTCTATTTTTTTTTAACTCACACGCAACTAATATTTTTTTGTTTATGGTGGAAAAATAAACATCTTATATCTCATTTTTTCTAAGGAACCATGTTTGCAGATATAGTCATTCACATTCATGACATTTTTATTATGTCCTTAATTTTCCAAGCCTGAGTACAAAGGTGGTAATAAAATGCTAATCCAAATTATAATAGTTTGCTTTTATATAGCATTTCAGGGATAGCAAAGTGCTATAATATATACTCACATTTACTCTAATTTAGGTCCTTGCTGTCAAAGATAGTCATTGAATCTGAGTTTTCTTCCGTAAATCCTCCTAGGACCATTATGATGGGCTCAAGGTTCCCACTGTCTCATTCACTCTCCCCTCCTAGGCAGCTGCCAACCACATTGTCAGTTGTCACTGTTATCTTTCCAAAACACAGATCTGCTGGTGCAGAGGGAGCAGGGCGCTGCAGTAGAAATGGTTTTATACCAGACAGAACTGAATTTGACTGCTGGCTCCTGACACTTCCTAGGTTTATGATATTGTAAAAGTTAGCCTCCTGAATTTTCCCATCTGCAAAGTAGGGATAATAACAGTTTGCTTGCAACATTGTTGTAAGAAGTAGAGATGATAGATTTTAAAATCTAGTTTAGTGGCTTGCGCCTATATAATAGGTGCTCAGGAAATGATCCCGACTTATCTTGTTATTTGCAACTCCCCTGCATTAGAATATTCATGAAAGAACAAGGGATTTATGGAGGGAGAGAGTACAATGTGTCAGGTATTGCATGATACCCTGTAGATGCTGCTGGAACTAGAGAACCTTACGGTCTAACAATCCTGAAACACTGACATCCAGGCTTCAATAGGGATAAATAACAGAATATTATGAAAGTACACAAGGGGAGCAAGTCAACTGGTCTTAAGCTGTGACCTGAAAGATGGGAGGGCCTCATCTTGGAGATGGGGTAGGAGGGGGGGATGGCATGGGATGGAGAAAAGCTTCAGCTGAAGACCTGGCTTTGCAAAGGCAAGGCAGGGTATGGTGGGTACAGAAACTGGAGTTGCTGAGTGTGGCAGGAGATGTAATGCAGGCCAGAAGAGGGGAAGGTGTGAGGAAGAGCCAGGGAACTGGAGAATGACCAGAGGAGAAACTGGAGAGGTGAAGGGCATTGAAAGCCACATTAGGGATTTGGGGCTTTGTCCTGAAGAGAGCAGAATGACAATGAAAATGTCTAAGCAGGAGATGGACCCGATTACCTCTGCTTTTTTAGAAATGGCATGTTACGACCTATTACAAGGTCCTTAACCTGCTCCACATAACCAAGCACGGGCTTCTGGTGATTTGCAAGTTCTTGAAATTGGATGCAGAAGAGTGTGTGTGTGTGTGTGTGTGTTTCTGGAGATAGCACCTGTAAAGTTGACTCAAATGATTAAAGATTACCACCGGAGCACTTCCTGTAGGATAAAGCCTTGACTCTTAGACCCTTTCACATTCTGTCTAAAACCTTTTGTTTTCTGTTCCCTTCCGAAAAGTTTAGAATGCAGCTGCTTTTAATTTTTTGCCATTCCTAATATGTCTCTGGGCCTTTCCTTCTAGTACAACTTCCTGAACTGCTCTACTCCTCCCGGTCTGTCCCTACCTCCCCGGCCGACCTTCCTCTCACAGAACTATCCCTTTCTCAAAGCCTGGATGAACTGTTTCTTCCTTCTTAAGGCATTATCTCATATTTTTCCCATGTTATTGTCTAGCACAAATTCAAATCACAGTCATAGAATTCGGAGGAGCCAATTAGAATAACAGATAGACAAATAGACCAGTATACTAGAAATAGAAAGTCCAGGGACTAACATACTTATGTGGAAATCAGATATACAACAGACTTTGTCTTGTAAATCAGTGGAGAAATAATGGACTATTTTTAAAATGGTGCTAGAATAACTGGTCGGCTATAAAGGGAAAAGAATGGATCCTTACTTCAAACATCATTCTCAAAAATAAACTCCAAATGAGTCAAGTCAAAGCATTAAAACTTTTAGGAGAAAAAAAATAGGAGGCCATCTGTACATATTAAAACTGAGAGATAAATTTGACTACTGTAAATGCCTTTTTATCAAAAGATACCATAAAAAGAATGGAAAGATAAGCCATATATTGAGAGAACTGGCAAAGAATCAGTATCCAGAATATGTGATGAACTCTTTCAAATGAATAAAACAAGAAAATATGTTTAATTTTATTAATTATTAGGTAAAATGTGTTACCATGGTACACACCACAGATTGGGAAAAAATTAGTCTTACAATACCAAATTTTGGAAATAGTATGAAGAAATAAGAATTCTTATCTTTGTTAGTGGGAATTTAAAATTCTTACAGCTACATTGGAAAAAAATTCTAATACTTAGGAAATTTGAGCATATGCCTACCTCCTTAGAGAAACTTCTGTACATGTGCATTAGCAGACATATATAAGAATATTCTTAGCAGCATTGCTTATATTAGAAAAAAATGGAAAAAAACCAAAAGTCTATCAACAGTAGATTATATAAGACAATTGTGTCCTGTGAAGCACGAAGTGGTAAAAGTGAATAAGGAGATTATATACATCAACATGGAATAATGTTGATAACATAATATTGAATGAGAAGGCAAGTTGTAGAAGAAAGCATACAGTATTATTCCATTCATATAAACAGACAAATCTTAACAATATATATTTTAGGATTAGTAGACCTGTGGTAAAAGTATAAATAAAAGTGAGGGAATGAGTAAAATAAATTTCAAGAAATTGGTTGCCTCAAGATGGGTCAGGTAGGAACCAAAAGACATGACTGGGAGAGCATAAAGTAGCTTTGTTAAACTAGATTGAGGAATATGGGTCTTTCGTTTTATCATAATAATTTTAAAAGAACATATGTATTATATATACTCTTGTGTATTCACATTTCACAATAAAAAATTTAAAAAGACAAAACAATCATAAGATGCATATAATGACCCACAAAAGACATGGTTCCTTAGCTTAAAGTGTTCCCAGTCTGGTAGTTTCAGAATATCTGTCCTTCTTCCTTCATAGACTAATGAGTTGTGAAGAACTCTTTCCTTTATCTTCGTTTACTTTCTTCATTGTTACCATTTTTCTCTCTTCTTAAACTGCATGCTTACCTCATTCATTTCAGCCTCCTATTTTTTTCTAATGTAAGCCTTTAAGGCGACAAATCACTCCCAATTACTCGAGCTATCTCCTGCCATTTTTAACACCCAATATTTTATTATTACTTACTTGTATTTTATAATTTCCAATATGATTTCTCCTCTGACCCTTGAGTTATTAAATTTAAATTTCTACCAAGCTTTTAAAGTTCTTTTGGTGAGTAATTTATAACTTGCATTATGGTCCAAGAATTTGGTCTTTTTGTTGCAAGGTCTTTGAAGTTTGTTGAGACTTTCTTTATGTCTAGTGTATGGTTAATTGCAAGTTTTTCATAAGCACTTTTTAAGAAAATACTATATATGGTTGAGTTCAGTATTCTCTATGTGTCCAGCAGGACAATCTAGTGGCCATCAATTCTTCTACAGCTTTTCTTTTTGTCTATTTTTGATCAATTTTTGAGAGATATTTGTCAAAATACCTTGTTATGATGTTACCTCCATGTAGATAAGTCAAATTTTTCTTTAAATGTTTTAAAGATAATGATAGTAAGTGCATACAAGTTTAGATTTATATATTCCTGGTGAACTAGTGTTTTTTAACATATGGCCACTCTCTTGGGGCACCTGGGTGGCTCAGATGGTTACGCGTCTGCCTTCGGCTCAGGTCATGATCCCAGGGTCCTGGGATCGAGCCCCATGTCAGGCTCCCTGCTCTGTGGGGAGCTTGCTTCTCCCTCTCACTCTACTGTTCCCCTGTTTGTGCTCTCTTGCTCTCTCTGTCAAATAAATAAATAAAATCTTAAAAAAAACCCACAACATATGGCCACTCTATACTAACACATTTTGCTTTAAATCAGTATTGTTGCATAAACTTTATTTTGGCTAATTTTGCCAATTTTATCATTTTTCCATCAAGTTTTCAGTGGATCACTAGTAATAAGAAATAGCTTGATTATCTTTTATTTTAATCTTCCCTGATAGTTTTTGTCTTGTAATTGGAGAAATTAATTCATATTTATTGATGGCAACTCTTGATGTATTTGCATTAATTTATTCCATGCTAGTCTTCATTTTTATCTATATTGCTTCTTTTAAGTATTTACTCGTTTTCCATTATATTTATTAAAGATATATTCTTCTTTTTGTTTTATTCCATTTATTCTGCTTCTACTCTGTAGGAAATTTTTTTTTTTTTAAAGATTTTATTTATTTATTTGACAGAGAAAGACACAGCGAGAGAGGGAACACAAACGGGGAGTGGGAGAGGGAGAAGCAGACTCCCTGCCGAGCAGGGAGCCCGATGCGGGACTCGATCCCGGGACTCCAGGATCATGACCTGAGCCGAAGGCAGTCGCTTAACCAACTGAGCCACCCAGGCG
>NC_138372.1:52626878-52659234 GCF_054177405.1 Leptonychotes weddellii
TTTTTTTTTTTAAAGATTTTATTTATTTATTTGAGACAGAGAGAATGAGATAGAGAGAGCATGAGAGGGAGGAGGGTCAGAGGGAGAAGCAGACTCCCTGCCGAGCAGGGAGCCCGATGCGGGACTCGATCCCGGGACTCCAGGATCATGACCTGAGCCGAAGGCAGTCGCTTAACCGACTGAGCCACTCAGGCGCCCCTTTCCTAAAAGATATCTTTTGAGGGGTGCCTGGGTGGCTCAGTCAGCTGAACATCCTATTCCTGATTTTGACTCAGGCAAGCCCCGCATTCAGGCTCTGCACTCAGCAGGGAGTCTGCTTGAGATTCTCTCCCTTTCCTTCTCTCTGCCCTTCCCCCACTGCTTGTACACTCTTACTCTCTCTCTCTAGTAAATAAATAAATCTTAAAAAAAAAAGATATCTTTTGACAGTTGTTTTAGTGAAAGTGTCTTGGTAGTAAACTCAGTTTGTCTTTATCTAAAAATGCTGTTATTTTGCCCTTTTTCTAAAAAATAGCTGTAAATATTATATTATTTACTCTTAGTATTTTAGTAATAACATCTCATGAGTCATTGCTTTGTTTCTCACTCTTGATCTTTAGAAGGTAATCTCTCTTTGATAATTTTAAGATCTACTGCCTTTGATACTCTACAAATTCATGTAAGTCTAGATGTAGGTTATTTTTCATTTAACTTATTTAGAATTTTTTGAGATTCCTCAATCTGAAGATGAGCTTCTCTCAACAATTTTGGAATTCCTCAGGCACCTCATCTTTTTCTCTAATAAATTTTACTTAAATTTTAAAAGCTGTCTTACTGTGTTCTTCATGTCATTTAACCAGTCTTTTCTACTTTCCATCCCCTTGTTTTTCATTCAGTTAATTTCTTCTTAACATCTATTCACTATTACTTTCTCCAGCAATGTTTATTCTTCTCATCTGTGAGCTCTCTGTGATAATCTCCTCTTCTATCATCATGCTTTCAAATCAGGTTTTTATTTCTTTAAACCTATTAAATGCATATAAATTGCATTTTGTGTTTTATAATTCTAATATCTGCATTATTTAGAAGCAAGATTATTTGTTTTTCTGCATCATCTCCTTCAGTTGATTATTTAATTTTATATTCAGTGATTTTTTTAAAAAGTGATCCCATATTTCTTAGAACTTTAACTTTGGGAATTCATTGAGGTCTGAATTTAAAGTGTATTCCTTCAGAGGAGATTTGTATTTATTTTTACCAGGCATTTGGGGGCAATAGTAATCTAAGACAACCTGTAACTCTGGATTGGGTTTTAGGGAGCCTTATAGATACTGTGAATTCCAGACCCTAATTCAGGGGAAGATAGGCTGTGGTTGGTAAGCCCTAGAAGGCTAATTTTCATTTTTCTTTCTGTTTTTATTTCTTCCTTTCCTTTTTTTGTACCATTTCCTTTCCTTTCCTCCCTCCCTTCATTCTTTTCTTCCTGCTGGCCTTCCTTCTTTCCTTTCCTTTCCTTATTTGTTTCTTCTTTATCTTTCTTGTTTTTTTTTCTTTCCCTCCTCTTTCTCCCTGTTTTTCCTTCCTTCCTTCCTTCCATCCTTCCTTCCTTCCTTCCTTCCTTTCTTCCTTCCTTCCTTTCTTCCTTCCTTTCTTCTTTCTTTCTCTTTCTTTATTTCTCTCCCCTTCCCTCTTCCTTTCTTTTTCTTTTCTTTCTTCTCACTTAACTCAGAGTCAAAACTGAAAAAGGCATGCCTTCCCCACTGACCCTCTTTGAAGAACTCAGTTTTTTCTAGTTCATGCACAGATGATATCATCCTTAGGAAACCCCAACTCTAACTGGAGTCGTCTATAAGCCAATCTCCCACTTTGTTCAGACCCCAAGCAGTTTTCCTTCCCTGTTTGCAAAAATATCTAAGCCTTCAGGCACCGTAGACCAACATATATCACCAGAGCAAAAGTTAAATGTAGACCTACTTAACCCAATGTATTATTATTTTCTTGTTATTCTGGAATTTGAGGGATTTTGTACTTTACAGCCAGAGCTTAGTTATGTGTTAAAAGTGTGTGTGTGTGTGTGTGTGTGTGTAGCTTTGCTGAACTAAAATGTTCTTTGAATATTTAGTCCACCATACTGCTAAAAACAGAAATTGACAGTATTATTTCATGCCTTTTTAAAAAATATGTATTTATTTATTTTAAAGAGAGAGAGCACACATGGGTGGGGGGGGGCAGAGGGAGAGGGAGAGAGAGAGAATCTCAAGTAGACTCTTGCTGAGAGCAGAGCCCCACACAGGTGCTCGATCCCACGACCCTGAGATCATGACAGGAGCCCAAATCAAGAGTCAGATTCTGGGGCTACCCAGGTGTCCCTCATTTCATGCCTTTAGTTTCAATGATGAACATGGACCATAGCATATAATAGGTATTCACTAAATATATTTTAAACGCATGTAAATGTAGACTCAGAGCATTCACTCCAAGATCCAAGTCTCCTCATGCTTTAAAACAAATCATCTGAAACTAGATTAGGTTACACATTCTTTGAGTTGGGAGTATCTCTAGATGCTACAGAAAGTTATAATGTTATCCCTCTTTAGTCTTCATCTGCCTAACTTGTGCCAGGTCTTGGGTGATCCATTTTTTCATCACCCTTTCCAGGTATACTTTCATGAATCCACCCCACCACTATCAACATAATTTGGTGCAGATATCCTACTTCTGTGTTTACATAACACCTGATATTTATCTTCACACAGTTTTTTTTTCACATTTAATTAATTTATTGTGTAAATATTAAATTGTAAGCAATCTGAGCTCAGTTGCTGTGTCTTATTCACTTTGTGTCCCTTGCACTTAGCATAGTATCTCATTTGTAGCAAATATCAATTCATGGTTTTCCATGAATAAATGAATAATATACCTCTTAGAATATACATTTTTGGGTCTAAGTGTGTTTTATTTTCTACACTCAGGCCTTTATCTTTTCTGTCAGCTCCTTAGAAAATATCTAACCATTGCTTTCTGGAGTCAGTAATTTAAATTGCATACTCTTCTCAAACCAATTTCTGTCAGAGTTAAATTCTTTTCTTTCACCCAAGAAAGAGAACACTTCAGTGCAAAAATATTTTAAGACTCAAAACAGTTTTAATATTTTTGAAATGTGAAATATCATTAGCAAATGAAAGACAGGATAACCATTACCATTAACAGTCTTACTCTAATTAGCTATTAATTATATTTGCTGTTTTATACTATATGAAAGAATCACAGCTAGTTCATAATCATTCTATTTCATTTTCATTCAAAGCTTGAATCTTGAAAGAATCATTAAAATGCCTTCTTAATTTCTTTGCCAATTTGTAGACATCATGACTCATATTCAAAATTCACTGCTTTGTTTATGAAATTTAGATTCCACTGAGATTGTTTACCTATCTGAAACTTCCAGTTCAGTGAAGTACCACTCTCAGCTGGAATTTATCTCTGTCCTCATTTTCCCTTGACTTATCTAAGTATACTTTCAAAGATATTTATGCAGCATACACTATGTACAAGACATGGTGCTAGCCACTTTGGCATGTACAAAGGTGAAACAAGTTGATACCAAGATGAATTAGACATGACTCCTGGCTTCAAAGACCTCATGATCTAGAAAGATAAGATACAGGGGCGCTTGGGTGGCTCAGTTGGTTAAGTGTCTGCCTTCAGCTCAGGTCATGTTCCCAGGGTCCTGGAATCAAGACCTGTATCAGGCTCTCTGCTCAGGGAGAAGCCTGCTTCTCCCTCTCCCTCTGCTGCTCCCCCTGCTTGTGCTTTCTCTCTCTGTCAAAAAAATAAATGAAATATTTAAAAAAAAAAAAGAAAAATAAGAAATAGATTACTATATAAGTGTGCCTCTGTATCTGTGTATACAAATATTCAGAATGGCCAGCAGTTATTAGCTCTTACGATGTGCCAAACACAGTTTTACACTTTTACAAGTGATTCGTTTCATTAATTCCAAGGCTACTGATCATAAGACATGTCATTATTGTACCACAAAGGTAGATACATTCCTTAAAAATTATAGCTTGGTTTTTTTTTTTTGAAGATTTTATTTATTTAGAGAGAGAGAGAGAAAGCGAGTCAGCAGGGACAGGGGCAGAAGAGAGAGAGAATCTCAAGCAGACTCTATGCTGAGCACAGAACCTGACTTTGGGCTTGATCTCACAACCCTGAGACCATGACCTGAGCCAAAACCAAAAGTTGGACACTTAACTGCCTGAACCACCCAGGAACTCCCAAAATTATAACTTGCTCTTGACTATAAGATTCATTACAAATATCAAAGATGTTAATATGTGAAAAAATGCAGTACTTAAAACTAATGAAATATAGTAACTCATTTAATCATCTCAACAACCCTTGAGTTAGGCAATGTTATTTTTCCCATTTTTACAAATCAGGAAATTCATAGAGTTCAGAGACGTTAGGTAACTTGCCCAAGATCACACAGCTAGTAACTACATGCATGGGAATTGAACCCACATCAAGCTGATTCCAAACACCATGCTCTTAGCCTCTATACCACAGGAGTCTTAGATTCTCCATGTAATAGGGTGTTCAGGAGTTTCCAAAGCTTTTGTTCCTGATATAGCTTCATTTAAAATTGGAGAAGAATTGGGGCACCTGGGTGGCTCAGTCAGTCAAGTGTCTGCCTTGGGCTCAGGTCATGATCTCAGGGTCTTGGGATCAAGTCCCGTGTCAGGGGGAGTCTATTTGTCCCTCTCTCTATGCCCTCCCCCCAACTCATGCTTGCACTCTCTCTCTCTCAAATAAGTAAAGTCTTTAAAAAAAGAAAATAAAATAAAATTGGAGAAGAATATAGGGATCTCTATCAATTCTTTTTCTTTAATTTCATTTTTTACAAGTTTGTATTTAAATTCCAGTTAGTTAACATACAATGTAAATTAGTTTCAGGTATAGAATTTAGTGATTTATCACTTACATACAATACCCAGTGCTCATCACAACAAGTGCCTTCCTTAATACCCATCACCCATTTAACCCATCCTTCCACCCACCTCCTTTCCAGTAACCATCAGTTTGTTCTCTATAGTTAAGAGTCTATTTCTTGGTTTCTCTCTCTCTTTTTTTCCCCCCTGCTATGTCCATTTGTTTTGTTTCTTAAGTTCCACATATGAGTGAAATCATATGGTATTTATCTCTCTCTGACTGACTTATTTAACTTAACACAATAGTCTCTATCTCCATCCACGTTGTTTATGAATGGCAGGATTTCATTCTTTTTGATGGCTGAGTAATATTCCATTGTGTATATATACTATATCTTCTTTATCCATTCTTCAGTCAAAGGACATTTGGGTTCTTTTCATAATCTGGCTACTGTTAATAATGCTGCTACAAACATCAGGTTGCATATATCCCTTCAAATTAGTATTTTTATATCTTTTGGGTAAATACTTAGTAGTGGAATTGCTGGATCCTAGGGTAGTTCTATTTTTAACTTTTTGAGGAAACTCCATACTGTTTTCCAGAGTGGTTACACAGTTTGCATTCCCAGCAATAGTGCAAGAGGGTTCTCCTTTCTCCACATCCTTGCCAACACCTGTTGTTTCCTGTGTTGTTAGCCATTCTGACTGGTATGAGGTGATACCTCATTGTAGTTTTGATTTATATTTCCCCGATGATGAGTGATGTTGGTCACCTTTTCATGTATCTGTTAGCTATCTGTATGTCTTCTTTGGAAAAATGTCTATCCATGTCTTCTGCCCATTTTTTAACTAGATCATTTAGTTTTGGGTGTTGAGTTTTATAAGTTCTTTATAGATTTTGGATACTAAGCCTTTATCAAACAATGTAATTTGCAAATATCTTCTCCCATTCTGAAAGTTGCCTTTAGTTTTGTTAATAGTTTTGTGCAAAAACCTTTTTATTTTGATAAAGTCTCAATAGTTTATTTTTGCTTTTGTTTCCCTTGCCTCAGGAGACTTATCTAATAAGAAGTTGCTATGGCCGATGTCAAAGAGGTTATTGCCTGTATTCTCCTCTAGGATTTTAATGGTTTCCTGTCTCACGTTTAGATCTTTCATCCATTTTGAGTTTACTTTTGTGTATGATGTAAGAAAGTTGTCCAGTTTCATTTTTTTGCATGTTGCTGTCCAGTTTTCCCAACACCATTTTGTTGAAGAGACTTTTTCCATTATAGAAAACCCAAAAGACACCACCAAAAAATTTGTAGAACTGATACACAAATTCAGAAAAGTCGCAGGATTCAAAATCAATGTACAGAAATCTGATGCACCAATCATGAAGCAGTAGAAAGAGAAATCAAGGAATTAATCCCATTTACAATTGCACCAAAAACTGTAAGAAACCTAGGAATAAACCTAACCAAAGAGGTAAAGGATTTCTACTCTGAAGACATAAAACACTGATAAAAGAAATTGAAGATGACACAAAGAAATGGAAAAACATTCTATGTTCATGGATTGGAAAAACAAATATTGTTAAAATGTCTATACTACCCAGAGCAATCTACACATTTCATGCAATCCCTATCAAAATACCAAGAGCATTTTTCACAGAGCTAGAACAAACAATCCTAAAATTTGTATGGAAGCACAAAAGACCCTGAGTAGCCAAAGCAATCTTGAAAAAGAAAAGCAAAGGTGGAGGCATCACAATCTGGACTTCAAGCTCTATTACAAAGCTGTAATCATCAAGACAGTATGGTACTGGCACAAAAGCAGACATAAATCAATGGAACAGAATAAAAAACCCAGAAATGAACCCGCAACTAATGGTCAATTAATCTTCGACAAAGCCAAGACCTATAATTAATTCTTGAGAAAAATTGAGAATTTAGTTGAGATGATTAAACTTGAATTAAAAAAAACGTTTTGAAAATCATTTGTCTGAATTTTGTATAAAATTGTTATAGTAATCAGATTAAAGAGTTGTTGGTACATCTTTTACCAAGATCAGTCATGAGTCAACTGAAATTTTAAAATCTATAAATCTATAATTAACCACATTGCATGTGGATCTAATGTTCCTCAGAGAATGATAGAGACTGAGCAAATGTTTAAATTAATGCCTACCATGAGTATAGACATTTATTTTTCTATTTTTTAAAGTGAAAGTTAGTAGTTAATGAAAACAATCCATCAAAGTTCTCTTTTCTAGGTTTCATAAAAAGAGGTAGCAACACTTCTGTGTAGCATGTCAAAATTCTAGCATTACATGAAGTATTGGAAATAATCTTTGTAAGGAGCCAAAAATGGCTAACCAAAAGAAGAAACTGTATATTTTATCTAAGTAACAACCAGCACAATTTACTTTTTAGAAAGCTAATGAGTTAAGAAATAACAACTACGTACTACATTGTTTTTGCCTATAAGTAATGAAGTACATGAAAGAACAAACGGTAGTTAAATGTACTGTGGGCCAATTGCATAGTCATGGATACCAGATGCTTTATCTGTGGTAATTCAGCAAAATAGGATTAGAAATGTCAAATAGAAAAGATCTCATTAAGATAATTCTTCCAGAAATTGGGCGCCTGGGTGGCTCAGTTGGTTAAGCGACTGTCTTCGGCTCAGGTCATGATCCTGGAGTCCCGGGATCGAGTCCCACATCGGGCTCCCTGCTCGGCGGGGAGTCTGCTTCTCCCTCTGACCTTCCCCCCTCTCATGTGCTCTCTCTCTCTCTCACTCTCTCAAATAAATGAATAAATAAAATCTTTAAAAAAAAAAAAAGATAATTCTTCCAGAAATGAATAAGAAATTCTGTCCCAACTGTTCATATCTTGAGCAGTCAAAATAAGATTGACATGGCTAAAAAAAAAAATCTAACATTTTTTCCCAAAATGTGGTACTGGAAACATGTACATCAAAATAATTAGATCGCTAGAGTGCTTGATTACAAATGCAGATTTTGACCCCCATCCCAGACCTAAGTCATTAGTACTTCTTTGGGTAAAGTCCAAGAATCCATATTTTAAATAAGCACCTCCACTTAACAATGTTTAAAACCATGCTGGACCTGTAAAAAAAAAAAAAAAAAAGAAGAAGAAGATAGCAGGAAGGGAAGAATGAAAGGGGGGATTCAGAGGGGTAGACGAACCATGAGAGACTATGGACTCAATGAAACAAACTGAGGGTTCTAGAGGGGAGGAGGGTGGGGGGATGGGTTAGCCTGGTGATGGGTATTAAAGAGGACACGTACTGCTTGGAGCACTGGATGTTATCCGCAAACAATGAAACATGGAACACTACATCAAAAACTAATGATGTAATGTATGGTGATTAACATAACATAATAAATAAATAAATAAATAAATAAATAAATAAATAAATAAATAAAACAAACCATGCTCGATTTGAGAACTATTGCTTTAACACTTGACTCTTCCCCATGTAGTACTTTGGACTGATGGCAGAAATGAACCAATCACTAGTTATTTTTTTTACCAAGTTTCAAAAGTTAAATATTTCATTTGCTAGATATTTGTGAAGCAGTGTGGAGGGACATAAAAGAAATGTGAGCCCATGTATTCAGTTGTATTGCAGTTCTTTGATGTTATATTAAAAATTGTCAAACAAGATCAAATGGAAGTACTACATGGTTGCAGAGAAAGAGAATTGAGATTATCCTGGTAGCTGTGGGAATAGAAAGAAAGGGACAACTCCAGAAAGTATTTGAAAGAAAAAAATCAGTAGGATCAAAGGCAAATTTAACATTAATAGTAAACAGAAGGGTAAAAATAGAATACCTTGTGTTTTGAACTTGGATAGCAGAGAATAGTGAGGCATGAACATGGAGATGGAATGTGAAGCATTCTGAGAAGAATTGAGAGTATGAGTGTGGGAGGTGAGACTTTTGCAGCTGGCCCTTTTATTACCCCATTTATAAAAATGGTGAACTGAATTTTGTTTCTGAGTTTATATATGAAAGGATTTAATCAAATTGAGATCTAATTAATCATTATTTTCTTTTACAGCAATTGTTCAACTGTCAAGCTCTAAGAAAACTAAGTATTCCTGATAATGATCTTTCAAATCTGCCAACCACTATTGCTAGTTTAGTTAATCTTAAAGAACTCGACATCAGTAAAAATGGTAAGATTCTCATCTTATCTCTAAATAACTTGAATTTTTAATTAAGAATGTGCTTTGTTTTCTCTTAACAAATGATATACAAATAACACTTTTTATTTGATTTTATTGTAACTCGAAGTTAATTTTGTTGAAAAGGTAAATCTTAAACTATAAATCTTTTGTAATGGTGACCTATTGGACACTTCCCTCCTGATATTGGGAACAAAATAATTATACCCTCTATCATCAATTTTGTTCAACATTATACTTGACAATATAGGCTGTGAAAAAGGCAAGAAGAAAAAAGATGTAAGAGCTTGAAAGGAAGAAATCGTTCTCATTTTTCACAGAAAATCTTAAATAATTTATAGATAAACTTTTAATATATGAATAAATTTACAAGGTAGTTAGCTATAAGATAATAATGGAAATTCAATTGCATTTCCATTTATCAGAAAAAGAGTTTACAAAAATAAAGTTTGAAAATATTATGCTACTTAAAATAAAATCAGAAATATCAATTATCCAGGAATTAATGTATTAATAGAGTACAAGTCCTCAAAAGAGAAACCTACAAAGCATCATATAGATATTTTTGAGATTCAGAGTATTAGTTACCCAGAAAAGGTAGGAGCAAATTATCCTGGGAAGGAGTTGAAAGGGATTCTGGGTTGCTAGTCATGTTTAATTTTCTGGCTTAGGTAGTTGTTACTTATGTTTGTTGCAAAATTCTAGTCTGCTTTTCTTTTTATTTTGTGATATCCATTGAAATGTTTATTATACAGTATCCATTAAGATATATATTTATAGCTTGTGTGTATTTTTCTATGCACGTTGAAACATCAATAAAACATTTGTTTAAAAAAATTAAGAAGTAACAATAAATTTTATTAAGACAAAAAAAATTAAACTATAAATCAAAGTGAAAACTTCTCTCCCCTCCACTTATTAAAGTCCCTGACTCACTCAGGCCTTTTTTCCCCCTCTGTATTCATATATCTGATTTGATCTTTTATAGAACATTTTACGAACTTTACACTGTTTATTTTTCTCATAATCAGAGTAAAATTTTTTCCAGCATACTCAGTGAGGCCTACCGGTTCACCCTATTTGGAACTGAACTCCCAATTTCCCTTCTGCTCTATTTTCCCCATAGCACTGACCATCTTCTCAGTATTGTAGAATTTACTTATTTATTATGGTTATTGCGTATCTTTTCCTGCCTCAGAATATAAATTTTGTTATTAGACGGGAGGGATTTTTCTGTTTTGGTCACTGATATGTCTTGAGCAGTAGCTGGAAAGTAATAAGTGCTCAGTAGTATTTGTTATATTTCTGGCCAAACTTACATGTGTGGTGATGTTGTTAAATGCTGATGCTGATGTTGATATTCTTGCTGATGACATTTTCCTTCAAATGTTTGTGGGAGTCTCCCGTGTCCTCAGATATTCATAAATCTTGATTTCCTTCCATATGAATGTGGCTCCTCATTTTATTAGAATAAAGCAAGGATTAATCAAAAAAGTTAATGTCTAGGCACTTTAGGATATAAAACATAATCCCTCCATCATTAAGCAAGTTGGTTAAACTTTGTGTGTGTGTATGTGTGTGTGTTTGTGTGTGCATGTGTGTGTTGCTTCGGTTTTTTCAGGCAATATGTTTGGTGCCAAAGGAACAGGCGTGAACAAAACAGGTCTCTGCCCTCGTGAAACGTACATTCTAGTGGATGCATTAGACATTAAATAAGTAATTATGGATGATTAAATAAAAAATTAGAGTGAAGATACATTGGATGTGAATGGGCATGTATACCAGTGGAATAAATCCATTTGGTGTGGTTAGGGAAATTTGCCCTAAGAAATGATACCTAAGCCCAGACAGGACAAAAAGAAGTTGTTATTCAATGGGTATAAAATTTCCTTTATGCTGGATGAATAAGTTATAGAGATCCATTTTATAACATGATGCCTATACTTTACAATATTGTGCAATTCAAAATTTGTTAAGAGGGCAAATTTCATGTTAAATGTCTTATCACATAAAAGCAAATAGTTGGGGGACAGAAGGAAACTCTAGGTGGTTCTGGATATGTCTATTATCTTATTTGTGATGATGGTATCATTGGTATTTGCATATGTCCAAAGTCATCAAGTTGTATACATTAAATATATGTAGTTCTTCGTGTATCAATTATACTTCAATACTATTTTGTTATTACGGAATAGTTCAATAAAGGCTATGGCTTGAGGAATTCCCTGAGGCACAGTAGCATCTGAATAAAGGAGAACATTTCATCTGAAGAAAACAATAGGGTGCAAACAGGGACACACACATCTTTCTACATCAACCTAACTTACCACATAGAGGGTTTTTAGGAAGACAATTATAAAAGGACCATGTGTTGACTTAGAGAGAATGGCAGCTAGATTTAGGTGCACTGAAAGATGACATTGTCTACCTTTATTCTTTTAAGAATAGATTTATAGGCCACATATTTGTGTGCGTAGATATTTCTGTACTTATATTGCTTATATACTTAAATACATTCACACATCAATTTCAAATTACAATTCTGAGAGATATCATATGGCCAAAAATAACACATCCCTTGGCCTTCAGGCAGGTTTAGCTGAGTAGTCTGAGTAAATAAATATCTATTTTTTTCAAGAGGATTAGAAAAAAAATCATCCCCAAATATAAACACAAAACTCCTAAGAAACATGTTATTTTATAATAATCTAGTTGCACTCTTACATCAAGAAATTTTTGTTGCCAGGAAGTGAATTGCAAGTTACACTTCTTTGATTCAGAAAGAAGTGTGTGAGCATCCTTAGAAGTCCTTGTGAATGTTATTTAGGAAGTTTTTGCTGTGCTTATGGTCTCTGTATTCTGGAAATATTTATACAAAAATACATGCTAGACATAGTGAAGCAATCTGCAAAATAGTATAGTACAAAGTTTTGATGAACATGATGATATATCAGCCATTGATGGAAGTTATGCAAAAAGTAAAAGATTTTGACATATCAGTCCTTTCACAAAATTACACCTACAAAAGCTGTCCTTGAATTCTGTGGCAGAGACCTAGACAGTTACTTAAAGAGCATAATATATCCTTTGGGAATCTGTCAAGGGAAGAAAGAGTAGATAGGAAAAAATAAGTGCAGTGGCAGCGTCACAATTGACAAGGTTGGAATAGTCCTGGTGGAGGAGTCAAGGTATGAGTGAATGTAATCTGTATTGGCATTTAGATACCGACAGTAGAATGTTTAATTTTGAGGCAGGGACTCACTCAAGTACTAGTCAATCTAGGCAAAAATTTGCTTGAAATATCCTTGAATTTGATAAGTGACCTTTTATGATGAAACTAATTCACTTGGAGGCTGAGGTTAAATCTGATCTTGATGGTCCATGTGGCCCCAAATCTTTACTTTTCATATCCATTTCTGCCACCTGACATCCTGATTCACCATTTTCCCTCCATAATTCAAAAATACTCTTTTATATTAAAAGCTTTTTATTTAAGTGAACTATTGTATACAGAAAAGATATCTACACAATTTGTATGAATAGCTTTCATCTACCTCTCTAACCACAACTCCAACCAACTCATATCCCCTTTCATTTCATTCTCAGGTAATGCCAAATTGTTCCCAAATGCATCAGCCTGGTTACTTACGACACAAGGAACAATACTATTTTCTCTGCCCAAAATATTCCTTCCTCCTCACAACTGTACCTCCTCAACCAGAGTCTTCGGCACCTTTGAAAGACAATTCAGATATCATTTATTCTGAGAAATATTCCTGACCCCTTTTACACAAAGAGAATTAATTGTTTAATCTATGAATATGCTATTAACCTTTATTTAGGTCTTAATTTGTATCTTCCAATAAGGTTTTGTGATTTCCTTCAAGAGACACTTGAGCACATTTTATTAAAGTTATTTCTAAGCAGTTTATTAGTTTTATATTGTGTTCATTTTTTAAGTACTTTTTAAAATTTTAGCTGATGTTATATGGAAACATTACTAATTTTGATATCTTGATCTTATATTCAGCCATGGTGCTGAATAATGACCACTGGATTCTTCAGAATTTCTATGTAAAAAATTATATTTTCTGCATATGACAGTTCTTTTCTTTCCCATCCTTATACCTTCATATCTTTTATGTCACTTTTTCAAAAGTTATACTTTCCTAGGAAATCACCTATTCCATCATTTAGATATTCAATTTTATTGTCACACATTGCCCATAGTCTTCTCTTATGCATTTTATAGATCTGTGCCATATCTGTGCCTATTTCTTCCTTTCTACTTCTGATGTTGTTTACTCATGCCATCTGTTTTTTTCCTTTTTCTATCATCCATCCTGCCAGAAGTTTTTCTACTTTACTAATCTTTCTAATAAAGCTTGTTAGTCTCTCTATTAGTTGGTTTATTTTCCATCGTTAATTTTTACTTTTCTACTTCCTACTGCAGCAATTTTTACTACATTCCTTCTACTTTCTTAGGGTTTACTCAGTTGCTTTTAGTATTCTAATATATTTGGGGCTTTTTCAATCATCACCTTATTTTTATTGAACTATATTGCAGACTACATGGTCTGGATGCTACTGATTTCTCATTATTTATTGACTTTCACATTGTGGCCAAGTATATTGTCAATTTTTAAAATATTCCCTTTTGCTTGTAATAAAAAAATAGAAATACACATCATCTGGTTATTGAGTACACACTAAAGATCTACTAATACTACAATATACAATTACATAAGATATATAGGTACATAGAGAGAAAGAGACAGAGAGAGATGAGAGACAATAAAGAAACATTCATGCTGCATGTAAATCACCCTTCCTCTCTTAAGTCTTTCTGTTACCAAATTTACATGCCCCAACCCATGGGTAAATGAATCACTTTCCATGCCGATGGGTCTTTTATCATTTATTCCTCAGATCTTAATTCAATAGTAAAATAAAAATCCTATGTCTAGCAGAGACAAATGCATTTTATGATATTGTGATCTCTGAATAAATAGCCTATGCCTGTTTGTAGAGCTGGTACATAGTCATAATAGAGTAAATTGTTTTATATGATAAAGCAAGACAATGAATGATAAGGTTTAATTAGGCAGTGGTTCAGTTTTAAGTCTGATTGTTGATTTGTCATAGCTTCAGAGAGACTGATACTATAATTTAAGGACTTTAATGAAAATGAATTAACATGAAAGCCCTTCTTAATTCTGCAGCAATTAAGTGATTTTTCTCTCATCCTCTAAAACTTATTTCTGTACAAGAACAGATTTGAACAGCATCATAGTGGGCAAAATCACTATTGTTAGTTAAAATGAAAGGCAATCCAAGTTGAAGGCATTATTATGTGTTTTACTAACTTGCCAATTATTCCACCCTTTCCCCAATGCATGCAAGACACTGACAAATAATATCCTCAAATTTCAGTGAGGAGAGGGAGTTTCTCTCAAACACTCTAGAAAAAGAAGATATGAATAACCAATTAAATGATAAAAATCTTTAAAAATTTGAGCATAAGAGGAACAGAGACTCTAGTAGTATGTATATAAATTCTCAGGGAAATCTATTTTGGGTCACCTTATGTGAGCTGGGGAGAAGATGTTACCATGCAGTTGTTATCAATTAACAATAAATATGCTTTTTCGTGTCTGGCAAATCATTAGACCATTTGTTTAGAGTAAAGCTTAGTATTTTGCCCTATTAAATGTCTCCCTTACAACACTCTTACCATCTTATTTATCTGCAAATCACTAGCACTTCCCTTACTACCTTTCCTTTCTATAGAGTCCACTTCTACCCAAGATTACAGTGTTGAAATAAACTGAGGATTGACTCCCTGTATTTCCATTAGAGAATATGACGGCAACAAATCCCAGGTCTGTTCTCTTGCCACCTTCTCAGCCTGATGCCAGGAGTTTTAACTTTTTTTTTTATTTCATCAAGAAATAAAATCAATAAGCAATGTTCATGTGTATCACTAGCACTTACTCCTCAGGGGATGGGGTTTACAATCTGGTAATATAACTAAATATATATTTAAAAAAAGGAACTGCCCTCACACCCTCATCCTTCTGAGGTCTGTTCTGAGCTCTGTCATCTGAACTGATAACTTTTCCTTAAGTCACAGCAGAGCCTTTTCTGAGCTGAGTGATTATTAACCTGTCTTCTGTGTCTCTGTAAATTCTGGAAAATTGTAAGAGAACAAAATCGAACTGGTAATGAAGCATGTGAGCCCTCTCCCTACTACTATGTACTCCCTCCCAGCGTCAGCATAAACTCCTTGAGAACAAGAACTACTGCACCATACACTGTTTCTAGATCCTCAATAGCCACTATCAATATGCAGGCATAGTAAGTGCTCAATAAAGTGGTTGATTGATAATGAAGGAAAAATTCATTGGTCAAATATGAAGTAAGATTATTAAACAGTTCTTTTTACTATTATGAATGTTTGTTTTTGAAGTAGAGCGAGAAAGGGAGAGAGGCAATCAGGTATCACTTTTCAACTCATTTTGTCTAAGTTAGATTGATTCCTCTGTGAATCAACTTATTGTTGGTCAAAGTCACAAAGACTTCTCAAAATTTTTGCCAGACATATCTTTAAGGTAGAATCAATTGCATGACTATCTTAAATTATTGATTACCTTACCTGCATTTGGTTTCTCTTTTTATAATTCACTAAAATAGGCAGAGTCTTGCAGGAGACCTTTTGATTCTCCTTGCTTACATTCCTACTGAGTTCTTGATTCTCTTCACTAGAGTGGTTAGAGGTAAAGCAAACCATTCCAGTCTGTTTAGTTTTCTTGTTTTTTTCTCTCTCTTTCTCTTAAGATGTAACTGACCTGTACATTTTCTCCCAATTTTAATAACCTAATTGCTGAATGCTTTTGCTTTCTCATATGCAATAGGTTGCTCCCTCTGAAATCTCTCTATAATCATTACTTCTTACTCAGTGGAGTATTGCCTCACTTACCAAATGTTCTTTGGGGAATGCAGGTTTATACACAAACTAATTTTCCAAAATAAAATTATAATTTATCCTTTTATATATCAAAATATTTTATTTTAATCATTCTAGTTGGAAATTGTTCCAAGAATGTTTCATATTGCATTATCTTCTTTAAATTGGTGTAATTAATGCAATTTAACTTTTCCAGGTTGACTCAAGTTCATCATGAGCTATCTTACTGAATTTTTTTTTAGTATGTGTAGCTGCTTACCTCTATACAAGATAAGAATGATAGACTTGCAGAGTTCTGTTAGTAACTTAGTAGTGTTTCCCATCACCCCTTCTATTATTAGACATCAGTTATAATTTATTCATACTGATACCCTGCCTATTTTGAGTAGCCCCTACCTATTCCCTCTAATAAATATCAGTTGAACAGTATATAAAGAATACAAACATTCTGAACTAGGTTTTAGCACTTGTTGCAGATATATTAAATTCAGAAATAAGGAACTTTATTCCTGACAACTACACTCAAAGTTTCAGGAAGTTGATACCATCTGAAATTTGACTGAAGGTAATTATAGAACAAATGCAGTTTACAGTGCCCCATGTAAAAATGCTATGTAGTCAATCTTGAGTGTGCACTAAACTCAGTTCCAGAAAGCTGGGGTTGTTTGTATTTGACCTAGAGAGTACGTATGGAACAAATGCAACACATAGTGCTCTGTTATAAATGCTACATTGCCAATCTTGGGTAGCTAAGACTTACACCCCAAAGTAGTTTAAATTCTAGATTTGATGGAGGCAGCTTAACAGGTAAAATTTGATAGTATTTGGAATAGGGTTGGATGGTTTCAAATTCTGGCTAGCCTCTGAGACTCAGTTTCTCCATTAGTTAAATGGGAGTAATAAACCACTTTAAAAAATTGTTGTGAAGATGAAATAAAGCAAAGTGCTTATAACATTTTCTCAATAAGTTCCATTTTTTTTCTGCTCCTACACCTAATCCAATTTACTAGATATACAAATAGCCTGCCTGCTTTCTCAAAATTGAAAAATAAAAATAAAAATAAAAATCAGTATCACAATGAAAATACAATATTAGATGAAAATATTAAAATCTCATAAACATATTTCCTCCTTTATTTTATACAAGATATAACACTTTGTTTTTGTCTTTTATCGGCTAATGGCACTCATATCCCAGAATGATCCATTTGGACTGATGATATCTGTGAAATTTGGAAAATAAGCTTGTCAACATGCACTATCCACAACTATTATGTGTACTGATTCATACAAAATTTATAAGTAATAAACATAAATTTTAATGCATTTGAGAGAGCACTAACTCACTCAAAATTTGGTATTTGTAGGAAGTCTTTTATAATGTTTGAGTAGAAAGAGATACCTTTGAATCTTAAGCTTCTGTACTAAAATCAAGTATTTCTTTCCATATTTCTAAAGTCTTTTAGTTCATTTCTTCAGGGTATTGATGTGAAAATATAATTAGATCCAATTTAATACACACTTGCTGAGTTTTCATTGTGTTCCTCGGTCTGATCAAGGGACTGTCAGGAATATCAAGAAATTGAATGTCAACTGAAGAATCTCATTCTCCAACTCCAACCTCTTTTCAGATCACTTTCTCTTTTTTTAAATTTTTTTATTAACATATAATGTATTATTTGTTTCAGGGGTACAGGTCTGTGATTCATCAGTCTTATATAATTCACAGCACACACCATATATGGTACATAAAATTATAATTTATCCTTTTATATATCAAAATATTTTATTTTAATCATTCTGGTTGGAAATTGTTCCAAGAATGTTTCATATTGCATTATCTTCTTTAAATTGGTGTAATTAATGCAATTTAACTTTTCCAGGTTGACTCAAGTTCATCATGAGCTATCTTATTGAATTTTTTTTTCAAAAAATTCACAACGCCCATCACCCAGCCACCCCATCCCTCCCACCCCCCTCCACTCCAGCAACCCTTAGTTTGTTTCCTGAGATTAAGAGCCTCTTATGGTTTATCTCCTTCTCTGGTTTCGTCTTGTTTCATTTTTCCCTCCCCTCCCTTATGATCCTCTGTCTTGTTTCTCAAAATCATCATATCAGTGAGATCATATGATACTTATCTTTCTCTGATTGACTTATTTCGCTTAGCATAATACCCTCTAATTCCATCCATGTTGTTGCAAATGGCAAGATTTCATTTTTTGTTGGCTGCATAATATTACATTGTATATATCTATACCACATCTTCTTTATCCATTCATCTGTTGATGGACATCTAGGCTCTTTCCATAGTTTGGCTATTGTGGACATTGCTGCTATAAACATTGGGGTGCATGTGCCCCTTCAGATCAGATCACTTTCTTATACAACTCCAATCATCATTTAACCCTATCAGAACCACCAATCTATTAATATTCTGATGTATCCTTCCAACCTTGCCTTTTTTGTTTGTTTTCTTTTGCCCTCTTTGCATGGCTTGAATTCTGTGGTCTCATCACATGACACCCTTGACGCCCCTTCTCCTTTCATATCACTCTGCTTGCTCAGTAAAATGACAATCCTGGCTGAATCCAACTCTCTACCTATTGCTAAAAGGATCTGGAAAAACCACTCAATCACACTGACCGATATCACTTAAATTCATGATCAAAAATCTGAAGTACAAACTTAACACTTCCCCAAAGTGATGTTATACTTCCCTAGTCCACTGACTCTCCTCTTCTGGTGATTATTTCATTTGTTCTCCTCTGCCTTCAAACTCCCACATCTTCTCTCCCATCTCTGTGGCTACTGATTCTACTCTACTGAAAAAAATTAAAGCTCTCAGATGATAACTTCCCCAGACACTTACCATCATATCTACCCATCCACAAGCATCTGTACCCATAGTCTCTGATTCCTGCCTGTTAGTACAGATGGACTATTCCTGTTCCTCCCTGGAGCCAGTCTCTCCACTGAATAACCACCCTCTCTTGCCTACCCATGGATATCACTCCAGCAATTCTTGCTTTCTATTAAATCATTAAGATTTTCTACTCTGCCTGTTGACTCTAATCAGTGTACACACATGCTGTTATTTTTTCCATTCTAAAGAAAGCTTCTTGGCTCCTCTTTCCTGAATGTCCCCTTCCCCCTTGCAGCAAAAGCTGTATCTATAATTTCTTTCCCCTCATCTCTCTTAAACCATTCTAGTCTTTAAGCCCACTACTTCTCCAAAATCATTTCAGTCAGGGCATCCTGATCTCCGCATTTCTAAATCCATAGGCAGTCTTTGGCCATCATTTCATTTGACCTATCAGCGTCATTTCAAACAACTCATCACTTCTTCCTACTCGACACATTTACTTCATTTGGCTTTTAGGAGTCAATACTCACTATTTTTTGTCCCATCTGTCTGATTGACTTTGTTCAGTTTCGTATGCTGATTCTTCCTATCCTCATTTTGGAGTCCTTTATGCTTCAGTTCTTGGTCCTCCTTTCTTCATTATCTTACATCATTGGTGTTCACATTTTGTCTCGTGGTTTAAATACTATCTATATAATAATGAATCCCCAATATTTTGACCTACAGTCTTGACCTCTCTCCTAAACTCTAGGTTCATAAACAAATACCTACCTGACATGTCCTCTTAGAAGTCTAACAGACATCTCAAATTATACATGTCCAAAAGTGGACTCTATCTTCAACAGCTATTTCACATATTGAAATACTTGTAATCTAAATTAAAGGCAACCCCTTCATTCAAGTTGCTTGGGCCAAAAAAATCCTAGAGTCATCCTTGATTCCCCTTTTTCTTTCATACTCCAGATCTAATGTATCAGGAAAACTTATTGGTCTTACATTCAAAATACATCCAGATCCCATTTACTTCTCACTCCTTCCACTACTCTAACCCAGAGTAAACCACCATCAACTCTTTTCATGCTTTACTTACAAAAGCCTCCAGTTGGCCTTCCTCCTAGAAAGGCCACCCTTCTTAGGGACCAGAGTGATCCTCTTAAATTATAAATCAGACCAAATTATACTTATGTCCTTCAATGTTTCTTTATTTCATTTAGAGTAAGAACCAAAGTCCTTGCAATGGCTTGAGAAGCCCCATATGAGTAGATACCCTCATCTTACCCCCCACATACACACCCCTATTACCTCTCTGACTTAATTTTTTGCTACTTTTCTCTTCTTTGCTGTATTTTAACCATTCTGGACTCCTTGCTTTTTTTTTAGAATACACCGGGCATACTCAGGCTTTATAGTTATCTTCACTATCTATTCCCTATGCCTGGAACTTTCTTACTTTCTACTTTCAGACATCCAGACATCTGTTTCTCTATCTCTCTCACCTTCTTCAAGTCCTTGCTCAAATGCCATCTTCCTAACCAATAATGAGGCTTACCCTAATCACCCTAGTTAACTTCAAAATTCCCAGGTGTTTCTTCTTTTTTTTCCTTTTTTTTAAGATTTTATTTATTTGTCAGAGAGAGAGTGAGAGAGCACAAGCAGGGGGAGCAGCAGGCAGAGGGAGAAGCAGGCTCCCCGCTGATCAAGGAGCCCGATGTGGGACTTGATCCCAGGGTCCTGGGATCATGACCTGAGCCAAAGGCAGACACTTAACCGACTAAGCCACTCATGTGTTCCTAAAATTCCCAGGTGTTTCTGATCCTTCTTCATTATGCTCTAAATATCTTTTCCCATAGTGCTTCTTATTGCTCAGATACTATATAATTTTATATATTTATATTAATTATCACTATGTTTTATTGTACAAATTCCTCTGCTAGAATACAAGCTCTGCAAATGAAGTGAATGTATCCATCTTTATCATGCTGTATCCCCAATGTTTAGTACAGTTCCTAACAGAGTAGGTACTCAAATATTTGTCAAATATATGAATGGCCCTTTTCTCTCAGGGACATTATAATTAATTAGTGACTCAAATATCAGAAAACTATATATAATAAGATGGTAAAGCAGTGACTCCTCAACTTATAAGCAAGTACTATATCTCATCTCTTAGTGTTATTTAATTTCAGACATAGTATAATCTAAAATGCTAGGTGTTAGGAGAGAGCGACATGGACTAAATTAGTTGAATAAATTTTCATGCAGATGATAGAATTTAAATGTATTTGTATGGATGAAATTTGACTGAGGATTTAGGTGAGAGAGTGGATGAGGTCAAGTAAAAATTGTAACATTAAATAAATATACTCAGAAAATAAGAGTTAAAAACAGTTTATATATTATATAAATGTCTTACATTCTGGTTTGCCTTTCATTTATGATCATAAGGATCAATGTTGCTATTATTATTGTTAGGCTCCATGTTTGATAATGACAAAATTGTTTTCTTCACTTAGACTCCATACTTATCTATTTCATGGGGAAAAACATTTACTTTCATACTTTAAAATCAACTTAAAACCAACTTAAAGCCTAACCCAAGATTTTAATGACAATTTAGTTTTGTTTTTTTATTTTGACACCAATAATTTTTTTATAACTAAAGTTGAAATCTATATTATATTTACAGGTTTAAGATCATTTTGTCAAGACTTAGTCATCTGCATTAGAAATAGATAAGATAGTCCAAATAAAAACAAACAGATAATCTAAAATCTAAATTTAGCTATGATTTTTCAACTTCTACCATGCTAGGCAGGACAGACCCATATTTGGTTGATTTCAGAATTCTCTTCTTTCCCTTCTTCTGCACACCCTCTGCAAGAATGATGGAGATGTGTAATGGTCAAATGGAGGAAGCAGGAAAGAGAACAAGAATGAATAATCCACAAAATGGATAAGTTCTTGAATAACTGAAAGTTGAGCAGGAACTTTTTCAATCTAATTTCTTTTAAAAAAGGAAGGGAAAAGAATCAGATAAAGTAGTCAATTATATCTTTTCTACTTCAAGGTATTAATATTCTGTTAATGCAACTTTGGTTAATTCCATTACATTATAAGTTTTGTTTCTGTTTTAAGTTCAGGATGCAGAAATGTCATTTCTCATTTGACAGTATTTCTGTGAACATACTCAAAATAGTTCTGTGGTATGGTTACTGAAGTGAACATATTGGGAAAATATTACCATAGTGTCTTAATTGAGAAGATAAACATTTATTGGTATTATCAGTTATTTGTGAATAGAACAATAGTCCATTTTAAAAACTAAATACACCATTTTGACTATATTTTGCCATGTAATTATTTTAGAGTACAGTTCTCATTGTTTTTTCAGCCTAGGTTTGAATCTTGTCTAAATATAATGAGCTTGAACCTCCAGGATTCCCAAAAGTGAACTCTTAATACCGTTGGAAGAGAGTTCCTTATAGGCCTGTGTTAGAAAGCTTATGTGTTGTCTCAACTGAAAAACGGAGTAGAACTTGAATTGTAATGGTCTAAATATGCTTGAGCCCCCCCATTTCCTACAGTTATCACAAGTAAAAATGGTTAAAATAGATATATTGTTAAAGTGGAGAGTACGTATCCCTCTATTTCTGGATGAATATATTTGAAAATCAAAACAAAGTTCATGTTAGAAAATGTGTGTGTGTGTGTGTGTACATATATATGTATATGCACATATCACAAATATAACCTTTTTTATAAATTGAAAACACTGTTTCAGAGGACCAGACAGATCAGTCACAAAGACTGGTTGATAAAGGTGTGGACTCTATAATCAAATCTGTTATAATTTTAATAGGAAGGAACATAATGAAGTAAAAAGGAATAAAAGATATAGTGTTAAAAAATTGAATTAATTCCTACCTTTTCATCTACAAACACCCATTAGTATTTATACAAGTTACCTAATCTTTGTTTATGCATGGTTCTTCATCCATAAAATGAAAATAATATTGCCTAATATATCTTCCTCACAAGATTATTAAGAGAATTAAGTTATTTTACACAGTGGCATAGAGAAGAGTAAGTTACCTTAACTCTTATTAATACATGAATTTTATCTAGTATATATTAGGCACTTGTTAAATGCCAGACATGATACTAATTGCTTTATCTTCCTACCATCTAATACTCAGATCAACCCTGTGAATTAGATAAGAAATAAATAAGTGATGCTCAAATATTATATCATATAAGATTATATAGCTAGTTAAGTAACAACACTGAGATTCGTTCATGCTTCCAACCTGTGCTTTTAACTCTTTGCTAAACTACCTCTTCATGTTTAGATTGAACTATGAGTTAAAGATATGCTCTAGAACTTTTCCTAAATTCTAGGGCCCATATATTAGTACATATGGTAAAGTTTCCCTGGAAACATTTTAGAGCATTTATCTCAGATACATGTTGATTAGATATTGGAAAATTCTTTCAGCACACTAATTCTTACTTATTTGCTTTGTTCTCTTAGGTGGATAAATTTTACAAATGTATTACCTCAAGCCAGCTCATTTTGATATTTCGTTCCTTTCTTGACTGAGACAGTCTGCTTCTATTTACTGTTGACCCTTGAATAACACAGGGGTTATGGGTGCCATTCCCCTGCACAGTTGAAAATCCACATATAACTTTATACTCTCCCCAAACTTAACTACTAATAGCCTACTGTTGACTGGAAGCCTTTTCACATTTTTTGCATATTAATTAGCCAATTAACACATATTTTGTATATTAAATGTATTAATACTGTATTCTTACAACCACATAAGCGAGAGAAATGTTAATAAAGAAAATACATTTACAGTACTGCATGTATTTATTGAAAAAAATTCATGTATAAGTGGACCCTTACAGTTCAAATCCATGTTGTTCAAGGGTCAACTGTATTTCTAATAATTATAGATAACATTTATGCAGCACTTTGTGCCAATTACTTTATCTGCTTTATCTCTCTATCCTCACCACAACTCTCTTTGAAACCGTTCATATAATCACCAATTTTCAAAGTAGGAAACTAAGACATAGAACATTTAAGTGACTTTCATAACATTATCCAGCCAGTAAGTGATGAAGATGGGATTCCATCTTAATTCAGTAGACTCTGCTTTGAACAACTTTAAGTTTGAACTGCAAAAAACATAATAAAAGTTTTTAAACAAATAATTTAGTAGTATTTTCACACAACAGGGAATTCCATTCTCAGTAGAAGATAAAGAATTACAGTGTTTTTCTTAAAATCATTTTTTTAAGATTATTTATTTATTTATTTGACAGAGAGAGACACAGCGAGAGAGGGAACACAAGCAGGGGAGTGGGAGAGGGAGAAGCAGGCTCCCCGCCGAGCAGGGAGCCCGATGTGGGGCTCGATCCTGGGACCCTGGGACCATGACCTGAGCCGAAGGCAGACGCTTAACGACTGAGCCACCCAGGCGCGCCTTAAAATCATTTTTTAATTTGCTTCTGTTTCCACGTCTTGGTTTATACATAATTTAAGGAAAATTCATCCTAAGGCAAGCACCTGTACAGATAAGGCACCAGGTACACCAGTATGCAATGAGCCCAAATTGATCAAACAGAAAAAGGTAAAAGGGTAGATGAAGTCTTATCCCCCTGTTGTTTGCTGATATCCAAAGTAAATATAAATACTAAGGGAAAATGTTGAGGACATCTCAAGGATTGACTTACTGACTTCTTTGCCATTTTATTAATGTCTAGTTAATGAGGTATCTGTAGGTATTATGGCCTTTCCAAAAAAGGAAAATTGGCTTTTCTTATTCAATTTGTACATAATGCAGCTTTTACACTTCCTTCAGTTCTTATTAAGACGCTGAAATACTTCAGCAATAACTTTAGGACAGCATAGTTTCTGATGAAATTTCACATAGGGAGAAAAAACATGAGAAACATCCCCATATTGTCTTTTATACCCTTCATTTACAGTGGATAAGTGACCTGTCTTGGTTTGACTATCTTCCTGCTGCTTCACTGGGCTTCGAGGTTTTGTGGACATGGTCGTCTAGGTCAATGGAATCTAGTAAGGTGGAAGGCTTTCTTTCTTGTGTATCTATCATTAAAAAGTTCAACAAAAACCTACTGCAAAATGTTTCTTATCCTTTTGTCAGATATGAAGTAGTGAGCAGGACTAGTTCTTTATGGAAATTTTTACACCCTTAATAATCCTTTCAAAAATGTAGAGCCGGTAGTACTGCAGGCATATAAGGATAACTTCATATTTCTGCCTTCTCTTCTTTTATAGGACCTACTATATTTGATTCACTTGTATCAGTTGAAATATCCTCCACATCTCTTATTTCTCTGACCCTTACATTTATGGGTTAGGTTTGTGGCTTACTGATTTTCAGTTTTGTAGAAAGACCTATGTTTTTCTGTCACATAGCCTACAGCACAACTTTGACAGCAGATGAGCAGTTCTCCAAGAGCGATGAGCCAGGCTGGCTATCTCAGAGACTCCAGAGAGGACCCAAGGAAGAGCTGCTCACCTCTTCACCCTTTCATGCAGTTGCAGAACTACACTCTGTGCAGCCAACAAGGAAGAACTGCATAAAATTTGTTAGAGACCCACATTAATTCGGGAATATATACTGGTTTTGTGATATATCCTTAGATATTTTTCACATGCATGTGTTCAATCTTCCCATCTTATAAAATAAAAGAAACAAAGATTTTGTCATCTGTTTTCTTTACATCTGCTGATATCCCCTTCCCCCAGTAGCAGCACTTAATGACCAAATACCTAATTATTTTTATTGCTTTAATTAATATAGAGCCAAGATCTATCTCATGCCGAATATACAATTGTCTTCAATTTTATATCCAATTTCCTATTACTGTGATAAAATATTACTTAAATTTAAATTTTATTTTTAAAATGTATATATTATTTTTAATATGTATATATTATATAACATTATTATGTAACACTAATATATTATTACATTATTATATTTACTTAAATGATTATCCTAATGGTGTATTGATGCTATATCTATACTGTATATTAATTCATAGTTTTAATTAATTATTCTTAATATTAGAACTGTAATTTAAAGAATTTTTGCTGGGACATTTTCATGTGCTTTTTTTTCTTTACATTTTAGGTGTACAAGAATTTCCAGAAAACATTAAGTGCTGTAAGTGTTTAACAATTATTGAAGCCAGTGTCAATCCCATTTCTAAGTGAGTATGAATGATTACATTTTATTTATATTTATGTTTCCATTGGATAATAATGTACCCAGATAAACAAAATTCACATAATAAATGAATTTTAAATATTGCATTTAAAATTCAATTTAATAGAATGATGAGGAAAAATAATCAAATCAGAATAGTTTAACAAAAGATGATTAAAAACATTGCTGAATAATGATGAAGGTCTAATTGGCACAAGATGGCATTACTTTGAAGTTAACTATGTCATCATTCTGTGGTTCTCAGGCAACATTCCATGAAAGAGCACTGAAATGAAAGAAACAGTTATTAGTTATGATCTTGGTAGAAAATTAACATCAAGGATCTAATGAAAGTTCAAGAGAGTACAAGAGTTTGAGATATTGATAGGTGCATGAAAATAGCTGATCACGTAGTTCCAGTTGGAAAATGAATTAAGTATAACCAGAAAAAGGGACTATTTGTGTACAAGGAAGAGTGGAAAGAGAATTCTATGAGGATAACAGAATGGAAGACTTGGATCGTAAAGGTGTTGTGATCAGAAATGGGGCATTATGGGCACCTGGGTGGCTCAGTTGGTTAAGCTACTGCCTTCAGCTCAGGTTATGATCCTGGAGTCCCGGGATCAAGTCCTGCATTGGGCTCCCTGCTCAGCGGGGAGTCTGCTTCTCCTTCTGACCCTCCCCCCTCTCGTGTGCTCTCTCTCTCATTCTCTCTCTCAAATAAATAAATAAAATCTTTAAAAAAAAAAAAAGAAATGGGGCATTGTGGTGCCCCTTTTGATCGGTTAGTAGAGAAATGCCATGGGAAGACGAGACCCAGCATGTGTCAATGTTGGCAAATTATAGTTATGTCATAGGGATGGTGTGTGCTGTGCAATCAAATAGGTCAAGAAACAATGGAGTGAAGGCACCTGGGTGGCTCAGTTGGTTAAGTGACTGCCTTTGGCTCAGGTCATGATCCTGGAGTCCTGGGATTGAGTCCCGCATCGGGCTCCCCGCTCAGCAGGGAGTCTGCTTCTCCCTCTGACCCTCCCCCCTGCTCATGCTCTCTCTCTCTCTCATTCTCTCTCTCAAATAAATAAATAAAATCTTTAAAAAAACAAACAAACAGGGCACCTGGGTGGCTCAGTTGGTTAAGCGACTGCCTTCGGCTCAGGTCATGATCCTGGAATCCCGGGATCGAGTCCCGCATCGGGCTCCCTGCTCAGCAGGGAGTCTGCTTCTCCCTCTCCCGCTCCCCCCTCTTGTGCTCTTTCTCTCTCTCACTCTCTCTCTCAAATAAATAAATAAAATCTTTAAAAAAAAAAAATAAAAAATAAAAAAACAAACAAACAATGGAGTGAATGGATTGGATAAGTCACAAATCTGAATGTTAAAGTCACTTAACAATAGAAGTGGACGTAAAACCTGGAAAGACAGTAGCAGCAATATCTGGAAGAGGTTGAAACAAATCAGTGGTATTGGGATGCAGATAATGAGTCTCAGTAAGACTAACATTATAATTATACAAAAACTGACAGTAGGATTTGAGAAAAAACCTTAAGTCATCTGTTCATATTAAATTGGGGAGACTAGGAAAAACTGAAGCCCACTGGAAAGGCATTTAATGACTGGAGTGTTTTTTTGAAGAACAAAGGAAATTTATCAAAGGGAGTTTGAAGGGAAATTTTTCATCAATATAGTTGAGAAGAGGCTGTTTCTCTATGGGTCATGAGAAGAGGCTGTAGATGAGACTAGGAACAGAATATAAAAGAAGGAGATAAATTTTAGATGGAGATCTTTACAATGAATTGTTTGTAAAATAACTTAAGGCCTTTAGTAGAAAGTGTGGAACATCAAGAAATAAAATGTATTTGAAAGAGAACAACTTTTCCACCTCAAAAGTAGAATATGGAAGAGAAAAAAAAAACTGTGAGAAGTATTTTTCAAAACTCTTAAAGCAGAATGCAATTCTCTCAACAAAGAGTAGACATTACTAACTTTTCACATCAGGACTACAACCATATCCTTGACTTAAGTCATAATACAGGGCAGATGATGAATTGTTTTGACTTCTAGTTCTTTAATCCTAATAGTTCATCTTATTTAGGAATCACGATAAAGTCTTTGGGAGTGGAAATCAGATGATAATTTATATCTTTATGAAGCTTCAAAACTATAGTTTTATTGGCTGTGTCTCTGAATTCCTTCCATACGTTTAGCTTTTTAAAAGATGAGTGTGACTTATTTCATTTAAAAATGCCTAACACTGAAAGCATTAAGTGGTTTGGGAATTCATAAAAAATTACACAAAAGTCAATTTAAGTAGTATATTAATTTTAAAGATTTTTTAAGATATAATTCATATACAGTAAAATTTACCTTTTAGCTGTATGGCTCAGTGAATTTTGACAAATGTATACAGTTGTGCACCACCACTGTAATAAGATTTAGACTATTTCCATCTCCCCAAAAAGTTCCCTCAGCTCAATCATCCACTTCTCTGATTTCTATACCCATGGTTTTGCCTTTTCCAAAATGTCATATAAATGGTATCATACTTTTGTGTCTGACTTCTTTCACTTAACACAGTATTTTGAGATTTATCCACATTGGTTTAAGAATCGGTATTACATTCCTTTTTATTTCTAGGTAATATTCCATTGTATGGAAATACCACAATTTATTATCTATTCATCAATTGATAGACATTTAGGATGTTTGTTTCAGCATACGTTTTCTATTGGGTAAACACCTAGGAGGGGTATACTGGGTAGTATGGTGTGTGTATGTTTAACCTATAAGTATTTTCAAACCGTTTTCCAAAACAGCTACCCCATTGTCTTTCCCAACAGCAATTTATTAGAGTATCTGTTGTTCTTCATCTTTGTCAGAATTTGGTGCTATCGAGGCACCTGGGTGGCTCAGTTGGTTAAGAGTCTGCCTTCGACTCAGGTTGTGATCCAGGGGTCCTGAGATTGAGCCCCAAGTCTGGCTCCCTGCTCAGTGGGGAGTCTGCTTCTCCCACTCCCTCTGTTGCTCCCCTGGCTTGTGCTATCAAATAAATAAATTAAAAAAAAAGAATTTGGTGCTATCAGGTTTGTTTTTTGTTTTTTTCTATTTTTACCAACATACGTCATTGTGGCGTTTCACTGTAGTTTTAATTTACATTTTTAATGTCCAGGTAATATGTTTTCATTTTCATGTATTTATTTACAATTTGTATTGCTTCTTCAGTAAAAGTTCAAATCTCTTGTTCATTTTTTTTAAAAGATTTATTTATTTATTTTAGAGAGAGAGAACACCCAGAGAGAGGGGCAGAGGGAGAGGGAGAGTCTCAAGCAAACTCCATGCTCAGCATGGAGCCTGACTCAGGGCTCATCTCATGACCCTAAGATCATGACCTGAAATGAAACTAAGACTCAGATGTCTAACCAACTGCACCACCCAGATGCCCCACATCTCTTGTTCATTTTTATTGCCTTTTCTTCTTATTATTATTGAATTATAAGAATTCTGGGGGTACCTGGGTGGCTCAGTTGGTTAAGCCTCTGCCTTCGGCTCAGATCATGATCCCAGGGTCCTGGGATCAAGCCCTGCACATGGCTCCATGATCAGTGGGAGGTCTGCTTCTCCCTCTCCCTCTGCCCCTCCTCCCTGCTTGTGTTCTCTCTGTCTCTCACAAATAATCTTTTTTTAAAAAAAGAATTCTTTATATATTCTGGCTAAAAGTCCTTTATTTGTATGCAAATAATTACTCCTATGACTTATCTTCTCATTTATATATATTTTTTTTAGTTTTATTATGTTATGTTAATCACCATACATTACATCATTAGTTTTTGATGTAGTGTTCCATGATTCATTGTTTGCATATAACACCCAGTGCTCCATTCAGTACGTGCCCTCTTTAATACCCATCACCGGCTAACCCATCCCCCCATCCCCCTCCCCTCTAGAACCCTCAGTTTGTTTCTCAGAGTCCATAGTCTTTCATGGTTCCTCCCCCCCACCAAATTTCCCCCCTTCATTTTTCCCTTCCTACTATCTTCTTCTTTTTTTAACATATAGTGTATTATTTGTTTCAGAGGTAAATCTCCTTTTTAAAATAGTGGCTTTCAAAGAGAAGATTTTAATCATAAATTATTTTATTGGTTTATGCTTCTTCCTGTATAAGTGATCTTTGCTAAATTCATAGTCTTAAAGATTTTTCCCTATGCTTTCCTCTGGAACTTTTGTAGTTTAGGCTTTACACTTATGTCTATGATCTATTTAAAGCTAATTTTTAGGAGCGCCTGGATGGCTCAGTCAGTTGAACATCAGGCTCTTGATTTCAGCTTAGGTCATGATCTCAGGGTGGTGGGATCAAGCCCTGCATCTGGCTCCCTGCTCAGCTCAGAGTCTGCTTGTCCTTCTCCCTTCCCCTCTGTTCCCTCCCCCTGCTTGTTTGCTAGCTTGTTTGTTTGCATTTGGATATCCATTTATTCCATTACCATTTGTTGAAAAAATTATCATTTCTTCATAAAATTACCTGAGTACTGTTTTTTGTAAATCAATTGATCATATGTGTTTGGATCCATTTCTGAATTTTCCATTTTGTACATTAATCTATATGCCTGTTCTTATATCAATTCCATACTGTCTTAATTACTATAGCTTTATGGTAATTCATACGATCAAGGAATGAGAGTCCTTAAACTTTATTCTTCTTTATCAAAATTATTTGGGCTATCTATACCTTTTGCTTTTCCATATAAATTTTATAATCAGCTTGCTATTGTCTACAAAAATGTAAAATCCATCTGGAATTTTAATAGAGATTACATTGAATCTATAAATCAATTTGGGCAGAATTAGCATCTCAAAAATATTGAATATTCCTAATCCTGAGAATAGTATATCTCTATAGTTACTTATATCTTTTAAAATTTCTTTTATCAGGGTGCCTGGGTGGCTCTGTAGGTTGGGTCGTGATCCCAGAGTCCTGAGATCCAGCATGATGTCGGGCTCTCTGCTGGGCTCTCTGCTCAGCAGGGAGCTTGCTTCTCCCTCTCCCTCTGCCTGCTGCTCTGCCTAGTGTGCTCTCTCTGTCAAGTAAATAAGTAGAAATCTTTAAAATAATAATAATGAAATAAAATTTCTTTTATCAATGCTTTGTAGATTTCAGCATATGAATCTTGTATATGATTCATTCATCTTATTCCAAGTATTTCATGGTTTTTGTGCAATTGCAAAAGATTGTTCCATTAGTCAATTATTTATTGTTAGTATATAGAAATATAATCAGGGGGGTGGAGCAAGATGGCAGAGGAGTAGGAGAACTGGATTTCGTCTGGTCTCAGGAATTCAGCTGGATAGGGATCAAACCATTCTGAACACCTACAAACTCAACAGGAGATCGAAGAAAAGAATAGCAATAACTCTCTGAACAGAAAAGCAACCACTTACTGGAAGGTAGGACGTGCAGAGAAGTGAATCTGAGGCGATATTTGGGAAGATAGACGGTGGGGGAGGGGTCCTCCGTCGGCTGCTTCTGATAGAGCCGCGGAGCACAAAATTGGAACTTTTAGAAGTCTGCTCCGCTGAGGGACGTCGCTCCAGTGGCTAAGCAGGGGGTGGAACCCTCGTGGGACAGTGTGCTCTCAGGACCCTTGGGGTCACAGAAAGACCGGGGGTGCCTGACTGCGCCAGAGATCCCAGGTATCGGAGCGGGGAAGCCGGCTGCAGAGGTGGAGCTGAGGCGCAGGCTCTCAGCTCGGGGTTGCCATAAACCGTGATCCGCGGCACAGTCGGGCCACTGCTCCTCCAGCAGGGACCCAACAAGTGGCAGATCCAGGGAGATTCCCCTTCCACCCGCAGGAGGAGCAGTGTGGGAGCGCACCACAGGGATCTGCTGGGTTTGGAGACTCCACACCGAGTCGGGTGCCAGAGATAGAAATGTTCGGTCACAGGCCGGGTGAGCACGGAGTGCGGCCGGAGACTGGGGAGACGGGAGTGACTGACTGCTTTTCTCTGGGGGCTCACTGAGGAGCGGGGCCCCGAGTTCTCGGCTCCTCCGGGGCAGAGATTCGGAGGCCGCCATTTTCACTCTCGTCCTCCAAAGCTGTACGGAAAGCTTGCAGGGAACAAAAGCTCCCGAGAGCAAACCTGAGCAGATTACTTAACCCGGACCAGGCAGAGGCGG
>NC_138372.1:52659734-52693573 GCF_054177405.1 Leptonychotes weddellii
GGGGTGGGAGGATGGGTTAGCCTGGTGATGGGTATTAAAGAGGGCACGTTCTGCATGGAGCACTGGTTGTTATTCACAAACAATGAATCATGGAACACTACATCAAAAATTAATGATGTAATGTATGTTGATTAACATAACAATAAAAAATTTAAAGAAAAAAAAGAAATATAATCAGTTTTTCTTTACCAATTGTATATCCTGCAATCTCACTAAATTCACTTATTTTAGTAGATATTTTGTAGATTTGGGGCTATTTCTTACGTGGACTATCATGCACCTATGAATGTAGACAGTTTTGTTTTTTGGGTTTTTTTCCATCATTTTCACCCTATGTGCCTTTTATTTATTTCTCTTTCTTTCTTTCTTTCTATTCTTTTTATTTTTTTATTGTGCTGTATAGGACCTCCTGTACAATGTTGAATAAAGGAGGTTAAAAGAGCCATTGCCTTGTTCCCACCTTAGGGAGAAAGCATTCAGACTTTCACCATTATGTATGATTGTTACTTGTTTTTTCATTCATGCCTTTTATCAGGTTGGGGAAATTTTCAATAACCCATTCCTCATTTCCTTTTGAGCTCTCCCCAGCAGGTTACTCAAAGTTTAGGTTTCTACTTTCAATCTTTACAAAGAAATCTAAGCTTTTTCTGTGATGTCCTTCAACAATTGTTAAGTCTCTTGACCACCAGCCACTCCACGTTTTTAGGAACTTATTACAGCAGAATCCCAGGTCCAGATACCATAATCTGTGTTACTTTTCTAATGCTATGTAAGAAATTACCATTAGTTTAGTGGCTCAAGCAACACATATTTATTATCTCTCAATTTCTGTGGGTTAGGAATCTGGGTATGTAATAGCATGATTCCCTGCCTCAGAGTTTCACCAAGCTACAATCAAGGTATCAGTCAAGATGTATTCTCATCTGGAGACTCAATGGAAGAAGAATCTACTTTCAAGTTCATTCAGGTTATTGGCAGAATTCATTTACTTGCTATTATAAAGTTGAGAGCCCCGGCTTTTTGCTGGCTGTCAGCTCAAGGCCACACTTGGATCCTAGAGGCTGGTACAGTTGCCAGCCATGTTGACCTTCTCCATACGCAGTTCACAACCTGGCAGCTTGTTTCCTTAAGGTCAGCAGCTGAGTAGAGTTAATATTCTAGCGAGACAGTATTATGTACTATAGTTATGAAGTGACATCTCATATTTTCCATATTCCATTGATTAGAAGCAAGTCACAAGTCTTATCACACTTAAAGGAAAATTATACAAGGTCATGAACATCAGGAAGTGAGGGTCATGGAGGCCACCTTAGAATCTGTCCACCACATATTTGATATCTGGTTTGCTGAGACTCTTTATTATCAATGGATATTGAATTTTGTCAAAACTCTTTTTTTTTAAAACATATATTGACATGATGATATGCTTTTTTTTTCTTTTTCGATGTAATGATATGGTGATTCAATGATACATTGAATGGTTTTTGAATGTTGATCCAAATTTGCATTTCAGGAATAAACCTTACTTGATCAGGAAGTATTAAATACTTTTTAAAATAAATTAATGGCCATTATTTTTTAATAAATTAATTGACTTGCTAATTTTCTTATCTATATTCATGAAGCATATTAGTCTGAAATTTCTTTTCTTATAATTTCTTTGCCTGGTTTTGGTAACAGGGAAAAACTAGCCTCATAAAAATAGTTGGGAAACATTCTCTTCTATTTTCGGTAAGAGTTTGTATAGAATTGGGAGTATTTCCTCCTTAAGTATTGGTAGAATTTGCCAGTGCAGCCCTCTGAGCCTGGACTTCTCTTGACAGGAAAGTTTTTAATTACAAATTTAATTTCCATAATAACTATAGGGTTATTCGAATTACCTATTTTTTCTTGAGTGATCTTTGATAGTTGGAGATTTTCAAGAATTTGTACATTCATATAAGTTTTCAAATTTATTGGCATCAAATTTTTTTATAATGTTCTTTTATCAACCCTTTAATATCTATGGGTTTTCTAGTGGTGCTCTCTTTCATTCCTAGCATCCATAATTTGTGTCTTCTTCTTTTTTTTTTTGCTTTATCAGTCTGACCAGAGATCTGTCAATTTTGTTGCTCTTTTCAAAAAGCCATATTTGAGTTTCATTGGTTTTTCTTTTGCTTTTCTGTTCATTTTCTTTGACTTAAGAAATTTGTGAAGTAGTAAGTCATGAAGGACCTGGAATAAAATAATTAGAGTTCTGAGTATTGTCATCTTAGTTTTAGTTTTAAATGTGAGCTTTATAGTATATTCTGAATGCCTTACCCAAGTCATTGGTGAAAATTATCATAATAAAACTGAAAACAACTGCTTAATGAGAAAAGCATGAACCAACATTTACTGTGAGTCTATCATGTCTCAGACTTTCATGTCTCAGACTTTTAGATACATTATTTCATTTTCATCTTTACAGCAACCTCATAAAGTAGGTAAACATTATCTACATACCCTTTTACAGATAGAAACACATGAAAATAGCATTTAAGTTCCTGGGATCCTTTCACTGTATTTCACCAATTCTGAAGAAATATTTGATTTTGGTTTAAATTAAAAAATACATTTTGAAAATTTTGACACATTTTAATGCATAACAATAAGGACATTGCTAATAAATTATGGCATATCTACTGGATGGATACAAAGATTATATATAGGGTAACCATATGTCTCTGTTTGCTCAAGTCATCCCAGTTTACTCCTCTTGATGCGACATGATTAATAATAGTTCATTTTTAACTCTGAAAAATGTCCTAGTTTGAATGATAGATTATGTAGTCACTCTGATTATACAGCAAAATTGAAAGATAATTACAAAGTAAAGGGAGAAATCATGACACAATTTTGCAGTGATATTAAAACATTTAATTGGAAACTAGATTTAAAATACATGAAATGGTAATGATGGTTGTGTTAAGAAAATAGAATTATGAGCAGTATTTTTCTTTTCTCCTTATATTCCAAATATTCTATAATATTATTTTATTTATTTTATAATTTTACAATGTGTAAATAAAAATATGTAGATGTAACATATCTTTTCAGTTAAGAGATTTTACACTGGCTTCTTGATCACAGTTTAAAAAACCCATAATGTAATTTGGTTTAACTGTTAAATTAGGGGGTCAAATGCCTATAATATGTTTTCATTTAACTTTAAAGTAAATGCAATTAGAAAAAAATGTTGAAACCAGGATGTCGGTAGCCAATCTTAATTTGCCTATTCTAACAATAAAGGTAACATTAATAAAAGTATTTAAACTAGTATTTTAGTTAATATTGAAAGATCAGAATAACAGTAATACCAAGGACAAGTAATACAATTGCTGTCATTTACTGAGTTCTTACTATGGGGGAGGTAATCATTTAATCACTAAAGCAACTCCAGAAGTGGATAATAGTATCATCATTTTACAAATAAGGAAATTGAGTCTTGCAAAGATTTATAAAGGTCACAGAGATCACAATTGAAAGAACTGTGATTCAAACCCAGGTCTTATAACATCAATGCCCATGTGCTCAACCACTAAACTATATGGGTGTCTGTTTTATTATACTTTCTTTGTGTAGTTTGAATATGCCATTTTAATTTAAGTGATTAGTGAATGTGTTTCTTTAGTGGAGAGAGAATTATTTACCAATATACATAAAACATTTCTTCTTTGAATTCTTTATTAGATCAGTCCAATGTGGAAAACCTCAGTTACTTTTTTTTTTTAAAGATTTTGTTTATTTATTTGACAGAGAGAGCGAGAGAGCACAAGCAGGGGGAACAGTAGAGGGAGAGAGAGAAGCAGGCTCCCTGCCAAGCAGGGAGCCCGACGCGGGGCTTGATCCCAGGACCCTGAGATCACAACCTGATTCCAAGGCAGACGCCCAACCATCTGAGCCACCCAGGAGGCCCATCAGTTGCTTTTTTTTTTTAATTACTTTCTATATTTTTTTTACATTTTTAAAATTTTATTATGTTACATTAATTACCATACATTACATCATTAGTTTTTGATGTAGTGTTCCATGATTCCTTGTTTGCGTATAACACCCAGTACTTCATTCAGTATGTTATTTTTGGATAGTAAAGTCATTCATTATTGAGAGCTCCCTAACTTAGGTTAAATGTTGGATTTCACTGAAGAGCTTGGAGGAGGATAAAGACAACCCATGATTGTCATCCTCATCAAGTTTATCTAGCTTACTAAGGAATATCTTCTTCCTCACCACTCCTTGTACATTCCTCTGAAAATGGTAATATTGATAAGTGGGGCCATTGTCTCTATTAGAAGCTACAAAATTGTACCATAAAGTTAAAAATAAATAAAATTGTTTTCTTTAGCATACCTACTGACTTTACATATTTTTCGAATGTTTTCAAACTACAATACTAGCTCATTGAGGACATTTTTAAAATTCATTGTCTTCAAACAATTTATAATTTATCCATGGAATAGAAAATAGATATTGTACAAAGCAATTGGTATAAGCAGTTTGGTATAAAGTAATTGGTAAAACTTTGCTAAATCTATGAGTAGAATTCTGTAGAGAAAGTGAGGAAGAAGACATTAATTTTGAATATAAGCACACAGTAACTATTCAATAAATTCTTGTTGAAGTGAATTGAAATAAAAATATACATGGTATTAAATAAGACCTACTGTATAAACAAGCACTTTAACTCTACATTTTTTTTAAAAGAAAGTTTTGATATAAAATGTCAACACATCTTTATTACCAGGCTGAAAAAACTATCTTACTTTGTATTCTGGTTTTTCATATAACTTATTTTTAGCAGTCCAATTTTACAGTTGGAACCTGCACAGTGTGGTCAATTCTTAAATCCTTAAAGAAGTGTGCTATATAAGAAACCAGATTTCCTTACCACATTAAAAAAAAGCCTTTGCCAGAGAAACAGCAATAAAGAACTATATTTTTGGTCAAAGAAGTAGTATAATGTAATACCATTTAGTGCACATACATACGCAGAATAGTAGACTAAGGGAAGCTGGACTAGTTCAAACTGTCCTTAAAACTAGGAAATCAGCATTTTAAAGCTTTTTTATGTATTAATAGCCACCATGTTAAAGTAAATTATTAGATCAAAGGTTTTAACATTCTTGTCATTTTACATGTATTAATCTTTTTAAAAAAGTCATTGGGGAGGGTTTGTGCTGTGGTGAGCGCTGTGAATTGTGTAAGACTGTTGAATCAGAGACCTGTACCTCTGAAACAAATAATACATTATATGTTAAAAAAAAAAAGAAGAAGAAGATAGCAGGAAGGGAAGAATGAAGGAGGGGAAATCGGAGGGGGAGACGAACCATGAGAGACTATGGACTCAATGAAACAAACTGAGGGTTCTAGAGGGGAGGGGGGGTGGGGGATGGGTTAGCCCAGTGATGGGTATTAAAGAGGGCAGGTACCGCATGGAGCACTGGCTGTTTATACGCAAACAATGAATCATGGCACACTACATCAAAAACTAATGATGTAATGTATGGTGATTAACATAACATAATAAAAAAATAATAAAATAAATAAAATAAAATAAAAAATAAAAAAGTCATAAATGATACCTTCTTTCCAGTGAGTATAGGAACCATAAGAATATTAGAGTAAGATAGTAATTAAATGTATATTGAAATCTATTGGACATCTGTACCATTATCATAAATACTATCAGGACATGAGCTAATGTATTACAACAAAAGATAACTTAGAGAAAAACAACAATCTCCCATAGATTTTTTTAATCCTATGGATAAAATTCAAACCTTGGAGTCAAACATTCAGTACCCTCTAAACCCTGTCCCCTACTGATATTCTCAAATCTTAACTCCCAATTCTCTTGTACAAAAAGTATTTTCTCTAGAACTCGTCTTCTCTCACTCCCCTAAGGTAAATTCTCACCTTTACATTATTACCCTGCCTTCTTTCTCTTTTTCTACTTTCATGAATCCTACCTCTGTTTAAGGGAAATTTGTGGAAACAACCTCTATGAAGCCATAAAAAACAATCCAACTTCAAAATACAAACTGGAACAAGATATTTGCAACAAAAATAATCAATAGAAGAGTATCCTAACAGTGTGTAAATAATTAATACAAAGTAATGTAAAAATATTAATTGTGTTTAGTTTGGATTCCCCAGAAGTGGATGTTTAGAAAAGACTTTAAGCAGTAGATTTAGGATATGGTCTCAAGAAATACTTGTCGAGGGTATGTTATCAGACTATTTACTGGTATGGACAACTGGACCTTAATCTCTCTGGGGAACTCTGAGAAAGTATAAAACATGTGTCACGGTGGTGTCCAACGTAAGGGTGAAGGAGCTGAGGTATTTATAGTCTTGCTAGTCATTAGTTGAGGGCTGTTCCTGAAGGACATTAATTTCTTATGATGAGGGATATAATTTAAGTAATCTTTATACACCAAGACATATGCTAAAAAAATATTTGCAGAAAAAATGTTTATAATAAAATAGAAACAACTGTAATGTTCATTAAAAGGAGAATAATAAATTGTGGTATATTCATACAGTGGAATACTATGGTAATCAGTCATTGACATCAAAATGGGTGAATTTCACAACTCAATACTAACTTTTAAAAATTTCAGGAAAATATTCATTCATCATTCAGGAATTTGAGAGGCAAATAGGATGAGGTAGTCGGGGAGGGGCACTCAGAGGTTCTTTCAAGGTACCGCTTCTATTTATTAAATTATGTTGTGAGATACACATGTATTCTTTTAGATATATAACTTTTCATAACTAAAGATTGGGCATAGGAAGAGAAACTCAGAGTATCCCAGGAGAAGGAGGAGGGGAAACAGGAAAAGGGTGTACTAGAAGCCGAGACTGAGAGAACAATCAATGACAACTGTTGCTAGGAAGGGCTGGATACAAAATGAAATGCAGTTAATGGAATTGGGACTTAAGAGGTCATTGGAGGCTTTGGCGAGTACAGTTTCAGTAATAGAGTTGGGGTAGATGCCAGAAAACAATGGCTTGAGGAGTAATAAAAAGCAGTGAGTATAGGCAGGTCTTTAAATAATTTTGTCAGTAAATGCAAAAAGGGAGATAGGCTGTAATTTGAGGTGAAGACAAATTTGAACATTATTTAGAAGTATTTTATAAAAGAACATAGTCTGTCTAGACCAATGATAAAGGCATTTAAAAATGTTTAAATAGAAATTTAATTATAGGAAAAATTTAAATATTCTAAGAAAAAGTCTCCAGGAAAATCCTTGAGTTAAATCTTTTTTGGTGAAAAATATTTAAATATTTCAAATAACTATTTCATCCAACTGGTAAATTTTCCCAAAGGATAGTTCTTCAACTCTTTTAATGCCTCTTAAAGCATTTAGGATTCTGTATATTCATAATTTCAATGTTCTTGGTCATTTTTGTTGAAAATTAATTGAACAAATTTGAATTACAGTGTACATACATTATCAGTTGGGGGGACAGAATACTTCTCCCTTCCTCTTGGACAGTTTTAGTCATCATTGCAATAAAGTATAAACACATGTTAATGATTTCATGAAAGAGTAAGTAGATATCCTTGCCTGACTATGAATGTGAATATTCTGTTGAGAAAGAATATTAAATTTAAAATTACAAAACATGGCATACCACCTGAAATTTCTATTAAAAATATCTCACTGGTGTACATAAGGTTAGGGCAACAGTAAGAGATAATATCACTGTGACATAAATCTCCGCATAGGAGAGCAGTGTGTAGGTGGGTGAATGCCATTTATTTTAATAACAGGCAAAATTTTCAAGCTGTAACAACATGCTCAATAAATTCTTCCATTACTATGATACCAAAGGAGAGTTGAAAAATGTATTACACTTCTATTTTCTCTCCTTAGAGATATATATTTTTGTTCTGTTTCTATGGCAACATCGAGGCAGTGACTAAACCTTTAACTCCTTTCTAGACTCCCTGATGGCTTCACGCAGCTTCTAAATCTGACCCAGCTCTACCTGAATGACGCCTTTCTTGAATTTCTTCCAGCTAATTTTGGAAGGTAAGAATACAAAATTTAAATGATGAAATTTTATTTCACTTTAGGTAAGTACTTTACCAGCTCCAGTAGATGAGGCTTCAAATGTGACAATTATGATTGAAGATAGGAGTCATTATTATTCATTAGGTGAGACAATGTTAATTAATGAAACATTTTCCAAAATGAAGTAAAATTAGGTTTTTACATGTCACTAATAATCAAATAAATTCCAGGTGAATTAAAGAGTTAAATAAACAAAAAATAATATCAGATGTAATCTGGAAAAAATGCACATGAATATTTATGGCCCTAGGGAAATACCTCTACAGTTTAGAAACAGGAAAATATAATAAATGGATAGATATATTTGACTACATAAATACATTTAAAATAAAATAATATCAGAAGGTATTTTAAAATTAAGGTAAAACAATGAGCTGGGAAAGCATTTCCACTATATATGGAAAGCAAATTATATCCTTAACATATAAAAATTCTTATAAACGAGTAAGACAAAGATCTCATTAGAAAAGAAATAGGTAAATGACACAAGTAATTCTTAATTAATTGTACAAATTGCTAGTGAACACACATGAAGTGTTTATCCTCACAAACAATAAAAAAATACAAATTAAAATGATAATAAAGAGCTTTGTGTTCTATCATATTATAAAAACTGTTTATACAGTATAAGGAAAAAAATCTCATACACAGCTGATGGAAGTGCAGAATTTTATCACCTTCATGCACAACAGTGTGTTTTAAAAGATTTGAAAATATTTACAACTACAGCTTTTGTAATTTATTTCTAGAGTAAGATAAAAGACTGGTTCCTTGGAAGTGAAATTATGGATAATTTTTATTTTCATCTTCATATTTTCCAGTATTTTCCAGGTGTTCGGCAATGAGCTATTTTTTATGTATAAAAGATATATCTTAAAAGTAAAGACATTTTACAAATATCATCAACTGTATATTTCTAAGTGATCACTTTTGAAATTGTTCAAATAATAAATTGGGTATAACTCAACACACATCTGTTGGTGTTAAGAAGAGCTCAATAGAATAATTAAGTACTTTAACTTGTAACAGCCTCATTTTATATACAGAGAGGATATCAGCATTTCCCAAGTTCCATTACTTTTGCAGATCATGATATCATGCTACCTATGAACACCATATAGTTGGATAGTTTTTAAAATTCACAGATCTTCAAAAGAGCATTTGCCTAGTTTCTAAATGAGTTATCACTTCACCATTTGTTCATATAAACTATCATTGCCATCTGGTACTAACTGCAACAATACAAAAACTTTTGATTAATCAAATTGGAGAATATTTATCATCCTAGACCATACTCTTCTCTTAAATTTTTCTCAGTTCTCTTTTAGTGGTCCTAATGTCAAGGAAGAGATTTGGGCAAACAGAAAACATAATACCAAAACCACTTGGAATTAGAATTTAATTTTGTGTAAATTGTCTGCCAAGATATGCTCTACTTTATTATTATAGTCTAAAAAGATTTTTAACCTTCAGCTGGATAATGTAACAAAAGAATTACTGAATTTCTTCCCAAAACATGAGATTTGGTGCCCTTAAAAGCCAGAGTTAAGTCACAAAATAGCTTCATACTAGTACAGATGTTAAGAAGATGTGAGATATACAGATGTTTAAGAAACCTCTTTTACTAACAGTAATACCCATGCTCTGAATAACTGAATCACTTTATTTCATATAGAGATTAAGAGTTTTAAAATTAAAATTAGAAACTTGGTACCAGTCACAACACAAAGAAAAGGGGAAGAGACCTAGATGAGTATCTAAAAGGCAAGTAAATATGGGAGAAATAGTTCAAATACTGAAATATCCCCCAAACACCAAGAATTCAGAGAATCCAATTAATATTAGTCCTTTTTTTAAAAAGATTTTATTTATTTATTTGAAAGAGAGAGATAGCAAGAAAGTGCACAAGAGGGGGAGAGGGAGAAGCAGGTTCCCTGTGAGCAGGGAGCCTGATGTGGGGCTTGATTTCAGGACCCTGGGATCATGACCTGAGCCGAAGGCAGATGCATAACAGACTGAGCCACCCAGGCGTCCCTAATATTTGTTCTAAAGTAGCCTCAACTGAGTACACTTTAAAGCTCAGTTATAGACATTTAACAATAGTGTGTCTCACACTGTAGAGCTTAACAGGTAGCTAAGGGTGAGATGTAGGAAACTTAGTTTGGGGAACTACAGTTAGAAGAGGTTGATTAATGTACCCAATGCCACACCGATAGACTATGACAGAGTCTGGATTGCATCCAGATTCGTCTGACCACAAAGCTCAAGCTTTTAAGCACTATGCTATACTATTTGCTTTACAAGTTCATTTAGAGTCTCTTGAGGGACAGTATTGCCATATTTGAGTGAACACAGCATCTGGTATTAAGTAGATATTAAATAATCTGTTACTTACAATTAAACAACAGTGAATATATTTTTATAAAACATGAAATTTAGATTACTTGGACCCAATGATATCTTTGAATGATGTTTATTTTTAGTAAACCGGTATTTGTCATTGTCCAATGTTGATGCAACCCTAATTTTAATCAATTTGTATAATTCTTCAAAATCTGTAACCATGATATGTAATATTCAGACATAGTTGTTTGGATAATGCAGTGATAATTGACTTTCTCATAGGAATATCATTTTATAGAGAAATATTAAAAAGCAATTTTTTTATTCACTTCTACAGACTTGTCAAATTGCGGATCTTGGAGTTAAGAGAAAATCATTTGAAAACTCTACCAAAGTAAGTGGCTGTGTATTTTGTAAATTTTGAATTTTATTTTTAGTAGTAGAAAAAAGGACTATTTTTATTTTGGCTATGCTTAGCCATTTTGATTGAGTTAATCTTTCTATAATTTTTTCCTAGAGCCTGAAAAGTGCAGTATACTATGAGATTCATATTAAGTAAAAATGTATTGTGTTTTATAAAACTGTGTAATTACAAGTTAAAGTGGGAAGAGTCCATTTAAGTTTCTTCTCATAGGTGAACACGCACACCAGGAAGTTACCACATTGAAACTTATGAAACTGACATTTTTATAGCTCTAAATAATCAACAGTTTCAAAAGGTTCAATCTAATCATTTGGTAGTTCTTCAAGTTAATTTATGGATTGTGATAGCTTTCAGTTTTTAAATCAGGAAGACACAAAAATATTTCATGAAAGTGATTAAAATTTTTCTAAAGATCCAAAATGGTTTGTCGGAAATTTTATATATTCAAACTGTTCTTTTTTACTAGTCTATTTAAAATTTGGTTTATATAAAAGCACAGGATATTTTTATGGGAAAAGTAATCCTCCAAATTGTAGGCAATGTTTAGTTTAATAAAATACTTTGTTTCCTCCTGCCTTGCCTTATTCATGTCCAATAATAGAATTTCATCTTGTACAGAAAAAAATATTTTTGGAAGTCAAAAATTATTTAAAATGGGAAATTTTTTACCCAAATAAATCAATATGACTTGTATATGTTACAGTTAAATTACTGAAAGTACTATATTGCTATTATACCCTCCTACAGTATTGCAGAAAAATAATGAATACAGTGATTAATTTTCCAACATATAAGCAGGACTTTGAGACCTTTCAACTGCAGGACCAAAACTTAATTTTATTTTTTACTTTTTAAATACTTTCCCTAAGCTAACTAGGCTGAATTTCATTGATTTTGTTAACCAATATACCAATATAATACCTTCAAATACATTTCATATATGATATTATGTATGAAAATTCTGTCAACACAATGTAACAATTTCAATAATGATATGATTTCATTTTTAAAATATACATAGAGATTAAACATCTATTCATTCCCCCATAAGTGGAAAACAAGGAGAGAACATGAAAAGGAGGAAATATCTCCAAAGCTGGACATCCTGCAATTTTGAGTAGCTTTTCTCTAAGCCAAAGCATTATACATAGGTCTAATGGAAGGCACCTCTCCCAGGTTGGGGGCATAAACAAAGATGGGGATATGGTTGAGAGTGTTACTTGTTCGTCAGTAATCTTCTGCAAATGCAGCTAGTTGCCAACATTGCCATCCCTAATGCTTTAAATGTCTACATTTAAAATAGAATGGAAAAATGGCTGAGTAGAAACCAAACCACAGCAAAAGAGCAGTTGTCCCCTTCATCTAAATGTATACGTTTAGGTCAAGAAGAAAATATTGAGTATGTGGAGGAAAATCCTTTCCCCTCTGCTTTCAAATAATAGTTTTGATGTAACTATAAAATAAATCTGACACAAATTATCAGGTTTTTAAGTATATATATATATGTATATATATATTTCTAAATAGAAATTTTAAATACAAATTAAAATCTGACCATATATTGATAATATGGACTTAATATGAGGTAGCTGTGTTAACAGTTCAGAGTAATGATGCTCATAGTTGTTGCAGGGGTATTCTGCAGGCTTTTAAACTATGGCCCACTATCAAACAGAATAAAATTATTAGAATAATATGGATTTAACTATGTCTGGCATTAAAAAACATTGTAAAGATGTGTAGAAATGACACTGGGTCTCTTTGGCAGACCGTTATATATGTATAAGTTGTATAGCTATTTTAGTTTTGCATTTTAAAAAATCATTTTCAAAGTTATATCTAATCTAGTATGTTATTTTTTAACTTATAGACAAAAATCTAAAGAATTTTTATTCTTTATATAACAAACACACACACATACATAAAATACAGAGAACTGTATTTAACTTTGGTTTCTATAAAATGAGAATTGCATAAAGTTTTGTCTTAAATCAAAATAAAATTTTTCACTATGTATTAAATATAGTACCTTCTATTCACCAATTTAGACCTGTAACTAAGAGATATGGGAGACTTTCTACTATCCTTTATTTTTTACTTCCAATGAAAATAAAGGAAAAATGTCATTTTAGTGAAAACAATTTTAGTTTTATAATGATTACTCCAACAAGAGATAGCTCATGCTTTCCTCAGAGATACAAACAAGATGCTAAGTCTTTATTGGTTCCTCAGTGATTTTCTCTTCTTTTCATTTTGTCTTAAAAGTCAATCTGTGCAAAATGTGAAAATATGTAAGAATTACAATATAACCTACATTAAAATGTGTATCCTTTCAGTAACCTAATATGTTGATATATGAGACATTTTGATATATGCAGATTGTGGGACAAATTCTTTTTGTTACTACATAGAAGTTTCTATTATAAACTTTCTTAAACTGTTCCTTTATGATCATTCTTCTAGGTATATGAATGAGTGAGAAAATTAAATTCCTCAGACACACATTTGCTTAAAAATCCCTGAAACAGTAGGTCTTGATTATGTGTAATAATTGAGGATATTGAACATCTGAAAAAAATGGATAAACAAAAAGAAAACTTTTAGATTTCACGGTACAATTTTCCTCATAGCAGAATTATCTCCGAAATTACATTTTTTGAAGGGAAGTAAAAAAAAATGAGTTTGTTTCCATTTTGGAGTTTTTACACTAGCTATTTCTCTATCTAGAACTCTCTTACCACAAATCTTTGCATGGCTAGACCTTACTTATGATTCACATCTTTCTTCAGATGTTGCCTCTTCAGAGTACATCACATAGGTGTGTCCCTTCTTTGCCTTTATGCCATTCCACTATTCCTTTTGATTTTCTTAATATTATTTATGGTTCTATGAGTTATTTTGACTCTTTGTTTACTTGGAGATGATCTCCTCAGGAGAAGTTCTATTAAGAAGACTATTTTCCTCTGTTTTGCTACTGCTGAATTTCCAGTGCCTAAAACAGTATCTGGCAAATAGTTAACAATAAATAAACAAGAATGTTAATATGTTGATTCACAATTAGAAATATTTGTTATATGACCTGGACATATTGTGTCACTTGATTACTTTTTGCCATTGAAAATTATATGAAATATCAAATATTATAATCAGATGAGTCTCTCAATAGCAGATAGCTGAGTTTAGATTTTTAAACCTACACATAACAAACACACACACATACGCACACACATGCTCCCTCTGGTGGCTTTAAGTTACACAAAGTAGCCAAGGCATGACAAGGGAGGAAAATAATTTCAAATTAAGGAAATTAATATTTATAACAACTAAAGAAACCTGAAAAGTAGTGTAACTTATTTCTTTGCTTTTGTCATTAAATGTGATACATTTAGTCAAGAAACATAGTTTTGCCAAGATAAAAATGAAAGGATAGAACAATTTTTTTAAATGAAATTTAGGAGGTGCCTGGGTGGCTCAGTCAGTTAGGCATCCAACTCTCAGTTTTTGCTCAGGTCATGATCTCAGGGTCATGAGATTGAGCCCTTCATCGGGTCCCATGCTCAGCATGGAATCTGCTTGAGATTCTCTCTCTCTCCCTCTGCCCCTCCCCACCTTGCACTCTCCCTCTCTAAATAAATAAATAAATAAATCTTAAAAAAATAAAATAAAATGAAATTTAGGAATTGTTTCCATGGAAGTAATCTAACAGCATATAAGTAGTGATAATGGTGAGTTTTATTTTTAAATAAAAATTCCTCTTATTTGTGAGAATGCCTAAGGACGCACACACAACATACATATAACTATTCACAAATGGCACTGAAACATTATACCTTATCTGGACATTCTCTAAGACAAAAGATCCCTTGAATTATAAATATAAATTAAAACCAGAGCTACATTGGGCGCCTGGGTGGCTCAGTTGGTTAAGCGACTGCCTTCGGCTCAGGTCATGATCCTGGAGTCCCGGGATCGAGTCCCGCATCGGGCTCCCTGCTTGGCAGGGGGTCTGCTTCTCCCTCTGACCCTCCTCCCTCTCATGCTCTCTGTCTCTCATTCTCTCTGTCTCAAATAAATAAATAAAATCTTTAAAAAAAAAACAGAGCTACATTAAAGCATTATTAATAAGAGACATTAGATTAGGAAAGTCAAGAAAAGACTAAGGGGTTATTTCAGACTAGAGAGACATTATAACTAAAAGCAGTAATTCTGAATTGTTTCTTTAGCTATAAAAAAATTATTGGTACAACTGGTCCACTTGCATGGAGCCTGAGGATTATATGGTAGCCATGTAGCAATGTAAATTTCCTAATTTGGATGGTTGTATTTTGATTTGGTTGGAGAATGTTCTTGTCTGTAGGAAACATACACTGAAATACTTGGAAATGTTGAGGCTCCAGGATTGCAATTTATTCTCAAGTGGTTCAGAAAAGTTATTGGTGCAGTACTTTGAAACTTTTTATAATTTTATGATTGTTTTAATATAAAATTTATTTTAAAAAGCTGCTTTAAAATAGAAAAACTTTGCAAATAAAAAGAAACACTATCACCATGGAGAAAATGATCAGCTTCATTTTTTAAATACATGTATATATTGAGGACAAGGGGAGAGTTTCATTTATGTACTAAAATGATTCTATAAAAATGAACATTTTAGGGATAAAGGTTCTCCATATATGATGATATATATGTAAGGCAGATTTATTATTTTCCAACCTAAATGGTAATAAATATGCTATATTTGTAATTATCACTCAGATTTTTATTCATTTGCAAATACATGTTTTCAGTTTTCATGTAAGTTCATTTTTCTTTTTAAGTAAGATTACTTTATAGGCAGATTACAAAAATATAATGTACTTGTCATGATTTCTCTTTTAAAACCTCTCTTCCTTTGTTATCTATTTTACTACCAGTTATCACTGTCAGAATAATGAAGAAAAAGTCATAAAATAATATGCTTTCTGAACTGGACAGGTGTGACTTAAGTCATTTTCTATTCTCATTTCAGTATCCTATTAATGAATTATCTCATTTGGCATTACTGTACAAGTTGCTTCAATGAAATACATCAATAGGTTCCTTAGTGCTATTGTAACAAAAAATTCCATTGTCAGGCACAGCTTACAAAAAAGCTTTTTGATGTTTCTATTAACTCTATTTTTGTGACTATAATACATAATTGGATACAATGTATTTTTATCATCATATTACCTTATGCTTTTAGGAATGTATATCAATTTATAAGACATGGTATTTTGTTAAACACATGGTACCATCCCATTCTGGGTGATCTTTCTCAAAAGTGACAATATAACAAGCTAACTAACCAAGGGTAACCATATTAGTGACCTTTGGTTTTAGAGAGTTGCGTTTAGAATGAGGTATTTTCTTTACTTCTTCTCACCTGGTCTTATATTTTAAAATAAAATTAAATAAGTGATAATTATGACATTCTATACTTAAAAGCATTCTGTAAGTTATAACTCATTATAACAATGTGATTATGAGAATCCCTTCTAAAATATCAAACACACTTTCCAAGATTCACCAAAGGATAGGTTGTGAGCTCTCTGTCTTCTGAACTAATTTGTACTTCTATTTAGCCTTATACTCTTGACATAAAATTAAGACTTGGAATATTATCGTTAGCTAACGTTATGTCAAGTCCAGTCAAGAGCGAGAGAGAGGGCACAAAAGGCAAATAAAACCATGGAACCAAAATTTTTTTTTCGGAGTATTTCAATTAATAGCCAGTCTGATCCCTAATGAATGAATTTACCAAAAGATGAAAACTGCCTGATGTAATAGTAAGGTTGAAAATGGTATGGCTTCAGTTTCATAAGAGTTTAAGGCTTCGTCTCTCACAGAACAATTAGCCTGTATGTGGCTCTATTTCACCTGAGAAGAGCCATAGTGTACTCAATGGGTATATACTTTATAGTCAGACAAACCTGGGTTTCTGTTTAAGTCCTTGCTGCTTGTTTATGGATTATCTAACTTCTCTGAACTTCAGTATCATCATTTTTAAAGAATACTCAGTGGTCATTACCTCCATTAAACTGGAAAATATGTTTTGGGTAACAGTTGATGAAATGAATCTTGTGATCATTTAAAACTAGAGAAGTATTTAAACAAAAGTAGTTATATTATGGCACTTAGAAAGCTTGAGTGTGTTTTTAAAAAATGCATGAATTATATATTTTTATTTTAACTCATAAAAATCTCTTTATTAGAAAGGGAATGGTGGGTTTTTATTATTTACTTTATCACAAAGTCTTAAAAATAATGTGGGATGCTGGGCGCCTGGGTGGCTCAGTCGTTAAGCGTCTGCCTTTGGCTCAGGTCATGATCCCAGGGTCCTGGGATCGAGTCCCACATCGGGCTCCCTGCTCGGCGGGAAGCCTGCTTCTCCCTCTCCCACTCCCCCTGCTTGTGTTCCTGCTCTCGCTATCTCTCTCTCTGTCAAATAAATAAATAAAATCTTTAAAAAAAAAAATAATAATGTGGGATGCTAATATGCCTTTCTTATATCTCAAGCAGTACTATAATGAAAACTCACATAAATGATTGTTTCTCTTTAATAAAGTATATAAAAACTGTAAGTATCTAGTTATCAATTATTAAGGACTTTTTTCTTTTTAAGATTTCTAAAATTTTAAAATTGGGTAAACTGAACTCAAATTGTAAAAGACATGATAAAAAAAATAAAAACTCTCAACAAGCACCATGAGGAACATATCCACCATTTTTGACTTCCTGTACTTTTATAAATCCATTCACTGCATATTTGCAAATTCAAATTTAATGTGGATGATTGCTCCTTGCCTTATGGATAAATGTAGTATCTTTACTAAAGATATGTTCTGAACATCATTGGCCAAGTATTGATCTTGGTTTCAGAGTCTTGGGCCAGAAAATATACACAAAGACACAAAAGACCTAGTTAACAGATCTACCCTTATGGTCTCAGATATTACCTCTGTGGTGGTGACTTGTAAATATTTACATGAATTCCAATTCTGTATTCTAATAGCCAGATCTCAAATGGAATTTTCACCAATATCAAAACCAAAATCATCTTTATCTCTCTCTTCCACCCTTCACTTGATAGCAAAGCCAAACCAAACCAACCAAAACAAAACAGAAATCCCGGGTTTTTAATTATATGTTGCCTAATGATAGTACCACCCACCTAATTACAGAAATTAGAAATTTCAATCGTCTTTTTCCTGTCTTACTGCCCCCAGATCCACTGGCCATGAACTTACGTCACATGCAAGAACTCTTTCCTTTGTTCTGTCACTCCTAACTTGAGGTCCTTAATATTACTTGCCTTAGCCTCCAGTGACTCCTTCCTCTTATTTCTCCCATTGAAATTCATGTCCTGTTCTCAGAGCTTCCTTACTAAAACACACCATGATACATGTCAGTTTAAAAGCTCACAATGACTGTTCACCGATCACAGAAGACAAATAGGTCAAGACCCTTCGTAGTTTGGAGTCAACATTTCTAGTGCCATTACATCTCAACATTACCATCCCACAGGATCTCTCTGCTACATCCAATATACAGTGCACCTTTGTATTTCCAAGCATTTCTTGGAATCTTCCCCTTTTCTGTCTGAAAAACTCCAAATCATCCCTTAATTTTACCATTACTTTCACTGTGAAATTAGCCATAGATTCTGCAGTCAGAGTAGTCGCTTAGAAAATCTGTTAGAGATTTTCCAAGGCAAAGTTTTCACAGGAATTTTGATCTGATTATAGTTTGACTCAAAAACCTTGTAATAAGCTTCAACTCCATTGTCCAGCTATCAAGTAAGCAAAGCTAAACAGTATGCTTTTCTTTCCCAATTACAAATTTTGTAGTGGCACACAGTCTCAGCAGTAATGGACACTCAAAAGGTACTGGTGAATTGATCTTCGCTAGCATCCTTTTATAGTATTCTAGTAAGTGCAGAAAAATCTGAACTTCAGGAGACAGATTTTACTCCAGCATTTAAAAAGATTTCCCTGCCACCCATGTTTTGATTTTTACTTCTAAAAAGGATCCTTGATGAGTAAATAACAAACCATAGTTGGCTCAATAAGACCAATAAAACAGATGAAATATATCTCTTTATAGATTGTTTTGCTTTCTTTATGTTTCCACTCTCCTCTCTACTCAACTCAGGGTTAATTCAGGTCTTTCAGTATGCAAAATACATCCTTAAAAAGCTTGATTTTCTGCTGAACAGACGCAAAAAAAATATTTCTAAGTTGCTATGTCTCCCACAGTTTGTTCTAAAAATTGGGATAGAAAATATTATGCTACATGAATTAAAAGGTAAAAATAATACATTTAGGGGGCACCTGGGTGGCTTAGTCGGTTGAGGTCTGACTCTTGGTTTCTGATCAGGTCATGATCTCATGGGTCCTGAGATCAAGCACTGCATGGGGCTTTGAGCTTAAGGAGGAGTCTGCTTGAAAGTTCTCTTCCTCTGCCCGTCCCCCCACTTGCACACATGTGCTCTTTCTCTTTAAAATAAATTTTTTAAAAAGAATACATTTTCCACTAAGAAATGTTCAGTAGTAATTTAGATAAATGAATTTATGTGTTTTAATTACATTAAAATGCTATGAAGTGTATTGATTCTTCTGATTATAGTGAAACATATCTAAATTAAACAAGTTTCTATAAATAAAAACTTTATTTTGATTAAATGTTTCATGAAATTTACAGAAGCAAAAGAAAAAGCATTTCCTATACTAAATAAAATCATAAAGAGCATCTCTTTAATTATTACATCCAACTAAGTGGATATGCATTTTAAAATATATACTTTCTTTTTATAAAAGAAAGATCTCATACCTAAAGGCTCTATTTAAAAGAGAATATAAAATTTAAAACCTTTGGCTTTCCATTGCTTGTACAATAACATGCAAACCACTAAATATAGTATTCAAGACCCTTTGCAGTCTGACCTCTACCTTCCCTCCAAACAGTCCCCACTTAATTCTCTTAAATACGACTTGTAGGTTTGTGCTTCTGCACATTTACTGATATGTTCTCACTTTATATAATGAACAAGTCAGTTTAAAAATAACTTTAATTAAATACACGTGTATCTAACGTGTCAGACACTATTATAGGTGCTAGAGGATATGAGAATGAGTAATAGAGACAATGAGCAATAGATCCTCTATTCTTCAATACTTTCAAGTCTGATGGAAGGAGACAGACAATAAACACAAGTAAGAAATAAGATACGTAACTGTTTTAAAGAAAATGGGATGTTATTATAGAGAGTGTTTGTGTTTTGGGGGTTTTTATATTTAATTGGTGGATTGTTGCTTTTGGGTTTTTGTTTTGTTTTGTTTGTTTATTGGTTAGGCTGGTCAGGGAAGACCTTTGTAAAAAAGGTGGCATTTTGTACTTAGATTTGAATAATGAAAATGATTTGGAGTTCTAGAGGAAAAGCAAAAACAACAAAAACCAGCAGGTGTAAAGCTCTTGTGATGGGAGTAAGCCCAATGTATCTGAGTATAAAAACGCCAGTGTAGTTGGAACATAGTGAGCATGGAGTGAAGGAGTATGAGATGAGATAAGTCAAGTGGGGCAAAATTATAAAGTGCCTTGTGAGCCATGTTTGAAAATTAGGATTATATTCTGATTGAAATGGAAAGCCATTTGAGGATTTGAACAAGGAGAAGTGTGATTTGATTGAAGTTTTACAAAGATCAGTATGGCAGTTCTACAAAGAAGGGGTTTTAGGTGGACAAAATGAAAGAAGGACACCAATTAGGAAATGATTGCAATAGTAAAGATAAAACATGATGATGGCTTTGTCTAAGATTGTATCTGTGAAAATGGTGAATGGTCAGATTTAAGATCCATTTGGAAGAAGAGCCTTTCTGATGGAAAGAATTTGTGATGAGAGCAAAAGATAGGAATCAAGGAAATTTCCCAAAGATTAGGTTTGACTAACAGGATGGATAGTGGCGAAATTTTCTCAAATATAGAGAAAATTTGAAGAGGAGCAGATGAAGGGAATCAGAAATTTGATATTGGCAGTGGAAAGTTTGAGATGCCTATTAGACAATCAAGTGTAGGCAGTTGGGTACATAAATCATATGCTCAGGAAGATAGAGATACAATTTTAAGAGTCTTCACTGCATGAGGATATTTAAAATTCAGACACTGGTTGAAGTAATCAAGGGAGAGAATATAGAAAAGAAACGAGAACACAGAACTGAACCTGGAACCCTTTAACATTTGCAGTTCAAGCATGGAAAGTGACCCTACAAACCTGAGAGTAACAACAAGTGTTTTGTAGGAAAGTGACCTACAAAAGAATCTCAGAGTGAACAAATGAGAGTTAAGAAGGAAACCAAATGCGAGAAGTACACAGACGTCTAAAAGAGGAAGAGAGGAGTCAATTGCATCACCACTTAGAGGTCAAGTAAAATTGGAATAGAAAGCTAAGCATTGGCATTAGCAAGATATAGATCATTGATAAGAGCTATTTCAGTAATGCATTATGTGAAGCCTCACTGGAGTGGTTTAGGAGAGAATACGGATTAACAAAAGATGACAAGTACAGACAATTCTTTGAAGGAGTTTAGTTGCAGAATAACAGTAAAAAGCCAGCAGTAACTGGATGGGGATATGGTATCATGGAAAGGATTTTTAAGATGGATAATGTCAAGGTATATTTGCAAGCTGATGGGAATAATCCAGTAGAAACAGAGAAAACAAAGATGCAGAAGAGAAATAATTATAAGACCAAATGCTTGAGGAGGTGATGGAATGGGATGGAGAACACAAGTGAGTGATGTAGCTATAGAAGCAAAAATCCAAAAAAAAAAAAAAAAAAGAAGAAGCAAAAATCCTTCTAACATGGAAACATAAGGGTCCTAGAGAAAATGGATATAAACATAGTTAGCTGGCTTGGGAATAGAAAACTAAGAACATTCTCAACTAACTGCTTTGCATTTTCTCTATGAAATATGAAGAAAAGTTATCACCTGAGAGTGATAGGAAATGTTGGAGATTTGAGGGGATGTGAGAAAGTGTGAAAGAGTAGTTGGCTTATAGAATGGGGAAGTGAATATACCAGGGTGATGTCACAGAATCATCTGGCAGTGTTGACTGTCCATTTGAAATTTAAATTTAGTTTGAAAGAAATCCATGGAGCAAAGTTGAGCAGTCTTCTTCAGAAAGTCAGATAGTTTGCTGCACGCACAACAGGAAACAGCTGACTGGGTTTTGTCGGGTACTCCCAATGGAGGAGGAGAGGAACAAGGGAACTCACCCTGTTGACAGGAGAGTGCCAAGGGTCTGGGACTATAGAATCTCAGAGAGAGAATAGAGGTAATTGAGGATGTGAAACAGGAAGGAATGTTTATTTGCTCTTCTGTCTTTTTGATATACAATCAAAATTAATCTTTAAAATAGAACCCTATGTCAGTTTTTCTATCAAGTGTCTTTGGACACAATGGCACAAGTAATTATTCCTTACCTTTGCTACCATAACATTGTGCATTCCTCTGACTTGTCTAGGAGTATGTCACCAATGGGGCACCTGGGTAGCTCAGTCATTGACCGTCTGCCTTCGGCTCAGGTCATGATCTCAGGGTCCTGGGATCAAGCCCCGCATCGGGCTCCTGCTCTGCGGGAAACCTGCTTCTCCCTCTCCCACTCCCCCTGCTTGTGTTCCCTCTCGCTGTGTCTCTCTCTGTCAAATGAATAAATAAAATCTTAAAAAAAAAATAAGAGTATGTCACCAAGATTGTGCATGTGTAATGGGAAGAACTATGCCTTATTTTTATCTTTATATTGACAACAATGTGGGGCAAAAGGAAAGTTCTCACAGAGCATTTGCTGAATAAAAGCAGGCAGTGCAGTATGGAAAGGAATGCTTCAGCGCCTAGAACGATGCCAAGCCCTTGGTGGGCACCTGGCAAATACCTGATTGATTGTAAGGACCAGAAATGAATAGGAAGTCAAAGTCTGTGATATTTTTTTCATTAAATAATAATACGTAGTCTTGTACTCTCGTACTCTCTCTCTCTCTTACTTTCTCTCTCTTTCAAATAAATAAAATCTTTTTTAAAAAAGAAAAAATATCAACTCTGGATATATTCTCTTTTTTTAATTTTTATTTTATTATGTCATGTTAATAACCATACATTACATCATTAGTTTTTGATGTAGTGTTCCATGATTCATTGTTAGCATATAACACCCAGTGCTCCGTGCAGTATGTGCCCTCTTTAATACCCATCACCAGGCTAACCCATCCCCCCACCCCTCTCCCCTCTAGAACCCTGTTTGTTTCTCAAGGTCCATAGTCTCTCATGGTTCATCTCCCCCTCCGATTTCCCCCCTTCTTTTTTCCCTTCCTGCCATCTTCTTCTTTTTTTTTTTTTTAACATATAATGTATTATTTGTTTCAGATGTACAGGTCTGTGATTCAATAGTCTTACACAATTCACAGCGCTCACCATAGCACATACCCTCCCAAATGTCTCTGGGTATATTCTTTGATTATGTTTCCTTATAAGAAAATTTATTATAAAACTTTTTTATGGAATGAATTTCCATAGCATTATGTAAAATGAAAATGTATTCTAAAGAAAGAAGTAATGAAGGCACAGTGTATTGTGAAGCAATATGGCCTCTTCTAGACTGCCAAATGTTATTGCCAGGGAAGCAAACCATTTAAAACACTTTGTGTCTGAATAATTTGCTATAGACACATTTTACCAAAGTTTCTGTGGCTTCTAAATGAAATGTTTACAAAATCTTTAAATCATGCACGATACCCAAATGCAAATACTTCACATTCCCCTGATGAGAATGCTATCGTGAAAAACAAACAAATAAACAAAAACCACTAATAGATGAAACACAGTGTGTTCCATTGTTGTGTTGAAGGAACCATTATTTGGTGGTTCGTGATCTATCTGAAATTGTAAAATAAGCCATGTTTTTATGGAATTGTCTTCTACTTGAGTTAAGAAACTACCACCTCTTATTTTTTTCTTTTAGATATAATTCTTGATAGAAAATTTTGCATTTAAAGTAAATATTGAGTTGTCATAAGAATTATGCTGAAAGAGTCTAATCCAAGATGAAGACAGAACTAAAACTCAGCAAACTGTGGGATAAAGTAGATAAGAAATACAAACTCAGTAGATTTGAGCAGTGAATAGCTGTTACCATTTACAGTAACAATGAAAAACCTGAAATTCTTGCTTCAGTTGTAATTCAGTAATTTACATAATATTTTGTATATTCTTTATCAAATATAATGATTAACATTCCATATTGGTTCATAAGTAAAGTTTACTCCTTTATAAAATCTAGCAGATGTTCCATTTATAAGGCTTTGGATAGATGATACAAAATCCCATTAAATAAACTGATTATGTTTGCTATTCCTAGTCCACCTGCAAAATAAGTTTTAAATGAGTAAATCAACATAGTTTTGTCTTAACTCTAGCATGTTTATAAGTTGAGACCTTGGATATAATTGTAACAAGGATAATTAACTTCCCTAAGTTTCTTCCATTGGTTTCTTTTTTCCATCTGTATTTTAAAATAGAAATGCATACTGACTTTTTTATCTGTAATTACCAGACAAGGAAGATGAAACAGGAATATGAATTTTTTGGTATATCATAAACTATTTTTTAACCATTATATTTGGGATGACATGATACAATGAGAATCCAAAAATCTTGAGTAAATTCACACAGAATAAAGTTATTGCTTCACAAGTATGCATTAAAAAGTAATTATTGTGGGGCACCTGGTTGGCTCAGTTGGTTAAGCGTCTGCTTTTGGCTCAGGTCATGATCCTGAGGTCCTGGGATCAAGCCCGTGTGGAGCTTCCTGCTCAGTGGGGAGTCTGCTTCTCCCTCTCCCTCTGCCCCCCCTCCCCACTTCGGCTCTCTCTCCCTAATAAATAAATAAATAAATAAAATCTTTTTAAAAAAATTATTGCTTTGAAAAACAAATAGCTATTAGATGAGCTATTCCAACAGTTTTAATAGTAAAATTAAAAATCTTTTAAAATCCAATGCAGATTTCCAAAATATACCAGTATTTTAAGAAATCAGAAGTTCTCTTGATGATACATATTTTTTTAAGTTACAAAATCAAATCTGGGTTCTTTTTCCTTAACTCACCCTACATCAGGAGCAGGAAAAGCACCATGGTCATGTGGAGGAGACTTGGACTTTAAAGTAGGCAAACATGAATTCAAATCTCTTTCATGACTTAGTACCTGTGTCCCTTAGAGCACATGATTTACCCTCTTCAAACTTCAGTTTCCTATAGGTATCATGTACTTAGGCATTATAGGTAATATAATATGTATATTATACCCCAAAGTGTTTGCACATAGTTGATGCACGCTAAATGAAAGTGCTTCTTAAGCTTCAGAAGGAAGGAACAAAAATGAAGCCAAGAGAAACTTCTCACAGGGAATCAAATATTGCAGTATTCTTTGCTCACGATAAAAAGAAATTCAGAGCGAAGGGAGCCATACCCATGTAAGCTACACCAGTATTACCATGCCAGGTCACTCCTGGTGTTCTCTTTTCTCTTTTCCCTTTCATCCTCTGAGTTGGAAACTTTGACAGGGCTCTGGATTCCAAGTTTACCTATTCTACCTCTGCTTTGTCTGTCGTACCTCCCAGTGGCAGTCACACAGCAGGAGTCAGGTAACAACTGCTCAGGAAGCCAAAGTACTGATAGTAGAATCACCCCCTCTGGCCCACTAACCATGAGTCATATTTGCACTAAATTGCTGTGGCACAAGTGTCCATTCTGCATTTCCTGAGTTATCTGACCTCTTTGTTCCTCGGGAACTGTTCTCTGAGTCCTTATATTTATTGTAGTAACCTCTTCAATGCCTGGCATCCTTCCTGGCACGGAGTTGAACAATTGATCAATGATTGTTAAATAAGTGAAGAAATAAATGTCATTTGTTTTCACAGAACACATATTTTGACTTGGAACCAGAAGTCCTAGTGATATACCTACAGCGTAATACACCCAGACAATATTTGTCAGTGTTCCCCTGTGCTCCACACTGCGAATCAGACATCATGTGTCTCATATTCTCATACTGAAATCTGGCAAACTTACTCAGATCAAAATGTAACCAACCAACTCCTTGAGTAGATATATGGGTCATTAATGTGACTGAAGAAAGATGTGTTTACTTATAGAAATAATTTTTGAAAATTTTCAAATTATTGCTTTTGGTTCACACAGTGGATAATAAAGATCTGTAGATTTATATGCTGCTAATATTTATACATTTTGTGATACTTTTAAGGTCAAGTATTCAACTCTCTTTGTTGTTTCCATGCTTAGGTGATAGTAAATATAATAGCATGTTTTATGTCAGGTTTAAGATCTATTATGTTTTCAAACTTTTTTGTCTTAAAAATACAATGTAATTACTTGAATAACCATGAAGATCATATGGAAATAAATTCAAGACCTTCATCTAGAATTATATCTGGCTAATTTCAAAAAGTTGCTCTTAGAATGCTGTGGCATAGGAAAACCCCATCAACATTTCACAAGCATGCCAATGCAAGTAACATATAAATGTTATTTTTGCCTCAATCGAACGTTCTTATCATTATGGCAGTGAGCGTCAGACAGAATATTGTCCTGACTGGGGACTCTGAGAGTGGGTGGAATGGGGTACAACTTCTGTAAATAAGAGGACATACAGTCAGTCAAGTCAGTACCAAAGGAAGATGGTGTGCCTATTGAAACAAGTGATAATTTTTCTTCTGAATATATTCTAATTCAGGTAAAGGTAGTAAACAGTCTTATTCAAAGAGGGAAAAAAAATGCATAAGGATGAATAAGGAATAATTAGTGTTATGGATGCTTTCATAAATACAGTGTGATATTGTTACATTCTCATAGTTTTGCACTGAATTATTCCTGACTTGTTTAATGTTGCCATGAATCTTTTAATATGTTCAAAGCATGCCACCACAGCTTATAGTGTGAGAAAAGCTATAGAGAATACAAAATAAAATACAAACTTCTGCCTATAATAATCCATTTGAATTTATGAAAATTTAAGTAGTTCTATATGTTTGACTTGATTTAAGAATCCAATTCCCTACTGCAACTGGTTGCATGGTGAGTCTTCTTATTAGGCAATTTCAATAGAGGATCACTAGTGGTAAGGAAAATATTTAGCAAAGATCCCTTTTCCTGATTGTGTGACCCAGAAAGAATAGTTATTAAAATGATAATCCTGCTCCATATAGATTCAAAGATAACTTATCGTTGTTTTTTATAGGAAGACTATAATTTTTTTCAATCAGTGTACACACAGAACTCAGTTTACTGGAATTTCTATGTCTACATCCAACAAAGAACTCCTTTACACAGAAACGAGAAGGGTAAAACTTGAATTGTATTTGTATTCCAATCAGGGTTTAATAGAAAATGACACTAACAATCCAAGACAAACTTTATACAGATCTGGAAAGGATAGTTAAGGAAGTGGTTTTTGCAACTATAAAATGTACTTTAAACCCTAGGTAACTGATCAGGAAATAAATGTCACTATTCACAAGCAAAAGTAAGCTCCACTGCTCCCCCCCAAAAAGGTTTGCTGGGTCAACCCAAACCCAAATCTACTGCTTCATATACAACCCATAATATTGCATGTTTCTGCTGAAAGTGGCTCAGTTTGTACCATCTGTGTATATGAGGATTACATTAGTAAATGTATCAGAATTGATTTTTGATCATTTCCAACAATTAGATGAAGACAAATTTAAATACTTCTTAATTTGCAGACAACACATCCATTGTGATTCTTGCATTATCCAGATTAAAGTTTATTCTTTAGCTTTTCTAACATATTATATTAGTATTACATACCTCATAGTAGATTTACTATATATGTGTTATCAAAATGATCATTATTATATTAATTATGATCCCCAAAACCAATATTCTATTGACAGACAGCTAACCTGAATATTCTGTCTTCTCTTTCCGTTTAGTACAGGTTTTTGTTATAAGTTGAGCCAGGAATTTTTCTTCCTTTTTATTTTTCTCTGGTAGCAGTTAGGTTAATGGATTCTGAATTTAAGTCTCTTTCTTTTGACAAGTGTAAATTAATCACTTTTGGGGAAGCTTTTCTTAGTTAAATTATAAAAACTTAAATGTTGTCAACCTTTCTCTAAATGTAATGATTTTGTTAAGAGCTAGCAATGCTGAGAAAGGAACAAGGACTCCAAAACAGTATGGAAAGTTTCTCTATACTGTCAAATACAGTGTGTTAATTTTGACCCATTTTTAAATCAGCAAAAAACTTTCCTAGAGAATCAGTTAGATTTCAGTAAGATGTGTTAATATTTGAAGAAACTATTAATCTTTTATTACTAAGTTAAATGGAGCTAAATGATGTGAACAGACATTTATACTGAATATATTTATTTCATAGTCATAAGTGATAGTCAACTTATGAGTTCAATTCTCTTTTTTCCAATGTTTCCCACAATTCACAAAGCTTAATTCACCATTCTATTTCTCTTTTATTTTTCTTTCTTCATGCAGACATTGATTCTCTGATAAGAGTTTTTTTTTTTTTTAAATTGCTTTGTTGTTGCTCTTGTCTTTAATTTGAAAAGGCTCATTGGGTGAAATACGTATTCTTTTATTGGATTGTTTTGCTAAATGGTTGGCTGTCATTGTATTTTTTGTTTGGATCATTTTTTTTCCATATTGCCTGGAGAACCTCTTGCTATCCAGAAGAATCCATGGCCTTCTAGCTTGCGTATTTAAATCTTATATCTATTCTCCCTTTAAATATTGTTAAGAAGCAATACTGCTGGACAATTTACAGTTGTTACTTAAAACTGATTTCTTGCCTATGAATTCTTCAGGAGCACTAGTAATAATAACAGCCAACATTTCACAGGGTTTTATACCTGCCAGGCACTGTATGAAAATGTCTTATATTATCGGTATATTTAATCCAAATAGTATGATTGTAATATAGATACCATTATCAGTTTACATTTTATAGATGAGGAAAATAAAACTTAAGGAGGTTAAACAATTTGCCCAATATTGTATAACTCTTAAAGGTAGATAAGGTTTCAAAGATAGAGCTGTATTACCTATAAATCAGATAGAAGAAACTGATAGTAACCGTTATATAACTTGTTAACCATACATTCATACTTATGTACACTTAGCGAGTCTAAGCCCTAATATACTACTAAAATTTTCAACATGGTTGGAGACAAGATAAATATATGAATATCAATATTTTTTCCATTCTAGAAAAAAAAGATGAAAGAAACTGAAATAAATATTCCATTTCCAATAGAAACCAAGACTAAGTAATATTTAGGAATAAATTTAACAAGAAAGGCATAATGCTTATGAAGGAAGACTATAAATTTTTTTTTAAGATTTTATTTATTTATTTGACAGAGAGAGAGACAGCGAGAGCAGGAACACAAGCAGGGGGAGTGGGACAGGGAGAAGCAGGCCTCCCGCGGAGCAGAGAGCTGGATGCGGGGCTCGATCCCAGGATGCTGGGATCATGACCTGAGCCGAAGGCAGACGCTTAATGACTGAGCCACCCAGGTGCCCCAAGACTATAAATTTTAATTAAAGGTCATAAAAGAAGATCTAAATGAATGGAAAGATATATCATTTCTTTTATGGGAAGATTGATATCATAAAATGTTATTTCTCCCAAAATTACTCATTAATAAAGTTCAATATTTATTTAACCCATCTTCCCTTATAATTCCAAAGACTTTCAATTGGACAGTATAATCTTAGAATTTATGAGACAGTCTAGCTTTCTGGAATTTTTAGTTAACTGACAAGTAGGACAGGTTTATCAGGTCAAATTCCTTGAGTTTGAACCTTCTCTACTGAGATAACGTTTCATTGTGAAATTCCAGTGGTTAAGTATTTATATAGAAGGACAACCTCTGGCATGTCTGATACAAAGGGCACTTCATACCTTGGATGGTCATTAGTTAGTACAACACCTTCCAAAATTAACCACAAAGTGTCCTCAGTAAAGAAGTCTATTTTTCCCTCTTCTCATCTATTGCACAATGGGAATACCTACAGCCCAAGACAGGGTTTGAAACACAGATCTGAACTCAACTGTGTAGTCTAGGTTGAACATTAAAAAGTGGTAGTAGATCCTTAAATATGACATAGAAGTTATTTTGCTAGGCAAAACTATTGGATGAGATACCAAAAGAACTGGGCCTCCTTCAACAGAAGTGAATCTATTTTTACAAGAAAGCAGATATTAAAACAGCATTGAAGTATTATAGTGAAGAGTACAGTAGAAGAGTCCAGATTTCCAGATTTCTGCCTAGAAATAATTAGTCCTGTCTAGAGCCTGCCAATAATTAACAGTCATGCTGTATTTAGATGACCACATTAATAGAAAATTTTGAACCAGAGATGCATCTCCTGGCCCTGAATAGCAGCAGGAGGTATTGGGAAGACTCTCAACAAATTTCATCAACTGAAGATACTGTCAAATAAGGAATTCAACCTAGAGAACACTATTGCAACAATCCTTTAGAGTTGTGGTCTGTATTCTTCCTGTTCTTAGAACGAATCTTAGAGATGAATTATCTAGGTATTTCAGTACATCACAGGGACATAAAGTCAGCAGTTCCAGTGATGAACTCATCATTTACATCACTATCTGCTTTTCCCAGTATCCCCAAACTCATTTAGAAATAATGGAAATAACATTTCCTAAATCCTGTGAATCATCCTAGGCCTGTTTCTTACGCCCACATCCAATCAGTCAACAGGTTCTGTTAAATCTGTCTAATTTGCTTATTCATTTCCTTCTGTCTGGAACTCTCTGCCCCCAGATCCATCCGTTGCTGGCTCCTTTTTTATTATCTAAATCTTAAATCAAATGTCAGTTGCCCCAAAATCTTTGATGACCCTCTAATTTAAAGTAGCCACTCCCACCGTAGCACTTCCCAAAACTCTTATTTTAATTTCTTGGTAACACTGATTACTATTGCAAATTCTCTTATTTATTACTTATTCTCACCTTTCTAAAATTTCTCCATGAGAATAGGAATCTTGCCTAGTTTGTTCATTACTGTAGTCTCAGTGCCTAATATACTGTCCAACTCATAGTATACATTTAATATGAATGTACTTTTTGAATTTACTCATTATAGAATTCATTCAACAAATACTTATTAAGCCCTTGTATGTCAGGCACTGTTATGCATAGGAGACATGGGGGTGGGCAAAACCAAACCCTATCTTTGTACCCATGGAGGTTATATTAATAAAAGAGACAGTCACTAATCAAATAACCACATAAGTCAATGTAAAATTACAACTAAGAGTAGTCACTTTCAAATATATTTTTCCTTCCCTTAATCTCCATTACCATTGCTTTAACTCAGGTTATCATTAATCTCATGCCTCAGCTACTAAAATCATCCGTTTTCCTGCCTCCACTCTTGCCACACTCCACTCTGTTTTTCCAAAATTGAAATGCAAATCTTAAGTCATTTTCTACCTTGAAATCCTTAATAACTTCAATGACCTTCAAGAAAAAATATCCACCCTCTTTAAGATAATGGCTCCTCATGACCTGCTTCTTAACTCTCTTTTATCTCATCACCACTTCTTTCCCCTCGTCACACTCCATGATCCTGTCATCTTGAATTATACACTGTTATCTCTGGGCCTTTGTGTATATTATTTCTTCTGCCTAGTACATCTTTCCCTACTCTTTGATTAACTAATTTGCTCATCCTTTATAACTCAGTGGAGATAAGCTCCTACAGAAATCCTTTTCTGAACCCACTCTGACTGTCCTGCCCATCCCTTTTCTGTGCTCTCATAGCAAAAAGAAATAAAATTTAAAAATATATATGTGTGTATATATATATATCTCCTGTTATACTGTAATTATTGATTTACTTGCTTATTTCCCTCACAGGCCTATGATTTCCTTTATGACAGAATGTCTTTCATATTTCTTTCTACACTACCTAAAGCAGTAACAAGTGAGTAGAATAAATAGAATGATAGTTGTACAGAAGAATGGGTTAATTTGACAAAATTAAAAATAAAAGCCTGGGATGACATTCAACACAGCTTCAAACATATACTATTAAGAATGTGTGTAAAAAACTTACTGGTCAGAACAGAAGCCTAGTGAAATCCATTTTGGATCTTCCAAGTACCATGGCAGGCAGCACTCAGTAATTTATTCACTAATCTTATTCCATGTTTGTTGATACTAAGAAAAGAACATCAGTTATCTATAGCCCTGTATTTGAAGTGTTGGGAGATAAGGTAACATGGAAATTACATCATCAGACTGAAAGGCAGTTTGCAAGATTTCTACCACATTATATGTTAAAAAAAAAAAAAAAAGAGAAGATACAGGAAGGGAAAAATGAACGGGGGGAAATCGGAGGGGGAGACGAACCATGAGAGACTGTGGACTCAATGAAACAAACTGAGGGTTCTAGAGGGGAGGGGGGTGGGGGGATGGGTTAGCCTGGTGATGGGTATTAAAGAGGACACGTACTGCTTGGACCACTGGGTGTTATACGCAAACAATGAATCATGGAACTCTACATCAAAAACTAATGATGTTAATGTATGGTAATTAACATAATAAAAAAATGTGGAAAAAAATAAATAAATACTGCTTACAACACAGGGTATTAACATCCTCTCGTCTTCAGTGAGGAACTTTGTAACCAAAGAAAAGGTGTGATTACAATCTCTTTGTAAACTGGATACACAGAATCCCTGAGGCAATAAATACCATATCATATGTTAGGGAAACCTGAATATTTAGTCTAATAAATAAAATATGTGCAGGCTGATACTTGCTAATAAATATATGGCAACCATTGCTGTCCAAGGGAAGTTGACTATTTTGTCTAGTGAAGAGGAACATGAGGGCATAAAAATAAGATGGTTCTTGAGAATCTTTCAGGATCTGTTTGCAACCAGAGTTACTTGCTGCAGTTAGTCATTAGGGACAGAATAAGTATAGACCAAAAGTATAAAAATGAGGTGATTCTAGTTATTCTCCTGAAAACATCCTAGCAGAGAGGAACTACTTCCACTCTAGCCCCAACAAACCTTTAGAAAATAACTTCCCTTACCTGAAAAGGATTACCTAAGCACCAATGCAAGTACTTACCTCCTATGATCCTAGTTGAGATGTCAGTTGACCACCTGCAAAACATCTGTCCAATATTCAGCAAATACTCATTAAATACCTGCAGTGTGTTGGGCACTAATTGTCAAACGAGGAACTAAGAGTAGCGGATGGAATGGAGCTATAGTGAACTTTTTGGAGTCAACACTAATAGCCACCAGATTCCAATAGCCAAGGAATTAAGGTCCTCAAGAGCATCAGAATAAGTGTCACCAAAGAGAGTTCCCTTTATATAAATGACAGAGACAGAGCTACTGACAAAATACCAGTTGCTTCAAGAGTGACCAGAAAATCAGCCTGTGACCAGGATAACTTTAGATTCACCAGCAATAATGAGTGAAGACATAGCTCTTAGGTGTTACTGCCAAGTAGAAAAGAATATTTAGTGGTAGATAGAATGTTTGGAAAGGAAAACTTTGCCTAAATGTACTTCATCTAACTTTTTAATCATGAGTAGATTTGTAGTTGTCAAGATAACAAATTCTCAAATGGCAAAAGAATGAAACCCAAGCTAAATTCAACAAGATGTTTTTGCTTTAGGTCTATTATTATTTTTTATTTATTTTTTATACATTTTTTTAATTTATTTTTTTTATTCTTATGTTAATCCCCATACATCATTAGTTTTAGATGAAGTGTTCCATGATTCATTGTTTGTGCATAACACCCAGTGCTCCATGCAGAATGTGCCCTCCTCAATACCCACCACCAGGCTAACCCA
>NC_138372.1:52694073-52713280 GCF_054177405.1 Leptonychotes weddellii
TCTTTCTCTGTTTGACTTAGTTCACTCAACATAATACCCTCCAGTTCCATCCACATCGTTGCAAATGGCAAGATCTCATTCCTTTTGATGGCTGCATAATATTCCATTGTATATATATACCACATCTTCTTTATCCATTCATCTGTCGATGGACATCTTATTTTTAACCCTCAAATTTTGGAATGAAAGAGCCCAGGTGGATGACCAGTCTAATAGAAAAAGTAGATTTGTTGTGTTTTAAACAATTTTTTGAGTCACTGCCTCTGAAAAAAAAGAAAATAATAGGAGAAAATGAAAGTGTAATGTTTTCCTTATTTCCTCTCTATTAAAGTTAAATGTTTTTTATGGGAGATGTGGTTTTTCAAGGAAGACAGAGCTGCTCTTCCAGAGCTGGGACAACTGTAGGTTCTGGACGTTGTTAACCAAGAAAAAACAAAACAAAACAACAAAACAAAACAAAAATTTTACCAGTAAAAATGGGTTTATCTGAGATTAACAGAGGATTTCAATTCAGGAACTGCAAGTATGGCGAAACTATAGGCAAGTCCAACAAAGGCAAAGAATATTATTTATGGAGAAAAGGGGTGAATTTGGAAAGGGTTGTTTTGAGCATGAGTCCATTAGCAAAAAGCCTAAGTCCAGGGTGATTATGGTAGTCAATTTCTTTTTTTTTTTTTAAGATTTATATATTTATTTGAGAGAGAAAGAGAGAATGTGTGCATGGGGGTGGGGCAGAGGGTGAGAATCCTCAAGCAGACTCCCTGCTGAGCGTGGAGCCCAACATGGGGCTCCATCTCACCACGACCCATGAGATCATGACCTGAGCTGAAACCAAGAGCTGGACACTCAACTGACTGAGCCAACCAGGCACCCTGGTAGTCAGTTTCTTATAGGAAATGCAAAGTACATCTTTCCTTCCAGGGAGAGGGGCAGTGCAATTGATGATTTTTTCCAGTTGATGATTCTTCTGTTGGGGTCTTGTAATTGACAGTTCTTCCCATAATTGATGTCAAAAGTGGTACCCCCCTGTTTCCTCCCCCTCTATCCTACCTACCCCATTTTAGTGAGGTTTCCCTTTATTAATTTTCACAAAGTGAAGCAAAAACTGGAGAGAATGTGGAGAACCAGCAATGTGTGACACACAGCAGCAGGCTAGATATTAGAAAGGTATATCTTTTCATTCTTCCTAAGTAAATTTAAATAAGTGTTAGAGGTTAGGATCTGATGGCATCCACACTTCTCAGAGACATAGACTTTCATTGATTCTCAGGGTTACTTACCATTTCTTTCTTTTTTTACTATGTTATGTTAATCACCATACATTACATCATTAGTTTTTGATGTAGTGTTCCATGATTCATTTTTTGCATATAACACCCAGTGCTCCATTCAATACATGCCCTCTTTAATACCCATCACCAGGCTAACCCATGCCCCCACCTCAGTCCCCTCTAGAACCCTCAGTTTGTTTCACTGAGTCCATAGTCTCGCATGGTTCATCTCCCCCTCTGATTTCCCCCTTCATTCTTCCCCTCCCGCTATCTTACCATTTCTTTTTTACAAAACTTCTTACTATAATCCTTCCTTAAGAACATATATAGAACTAAGTGTCCCGTATAATGAATGCATCAGAACATTCTTAAAAAAATAATAAAAAATTATAAGAATATAGTGGTGTTGTTCAAAGCAAATTTTCTTTTCAATTAGCTTCAAAATTAATTTGTTAGTGCTGAATATCAATTCTGCAGTAGTGCTTCTTTGGTAATTATTGCTTACCATCAAGGCTCCATTAAGTTTCATGTTTGAAATGATGAATGTGTACTTCTATTGATTACTGCTTGTGATTTAATGAGTTATTCTTAGGGTAATAATGTTTTTAGCAATATGTTTATTGTTTTTCCAACATTTGCAAATTGACTAGACCTTAAGAAGTTTATATATATATTTAAACTCACAGTAGGAGTACTAAGTCACATTTTTTCTCAGGCCCTTTGGGACACTGGTTTAAATAAACTACTTTAGTAAAGTCTCCATTATAGAGAACTCCACAGAATTACCATATGTTTCCATGCCAAAGGAATTTAGAAATGAAAAAATAATTTTATTCAGTTCTGATTATGATTTTATACAAGTTCCTTATTTTTCCATCTCCTCTTCCTCTTTTAATATTCTTTCTACCTTGAACCTACTGTGAAGATATTTAAATTGTTAACAGTTTTTAGTTTTTATAGTATGTTTTTCCAAGTTCCCAGTTTAAGGATGGAGTCAGGCACACAGTTATTTATGTAAACAGTCACAATATCATTCTTTAAGAAGCACTCATATGAAATGGAAAAGTCAGACTGATTTCCTCAGAGGGTTATAAAAAGGACTGAATAACATATAAATATATAATATATATATGTGTGTGTATGTGTGTATAAAACACCTATTACAGTGCCATAGAAATGGTTGGAACATGGGTTCGTTTGTTTGTTTTTAAATTTGGCACATGCAGGACAATTTATTGAAGTCAATCTCAAGCAAAATCTGAAGTCAGTAGAGTCATTAAGAGCCTTTCAAAATTAATTCTCATGGAAGCAAAAAACACATTTGGAATTCCAAAATATTTGTAAAATAAAAAAAGGCAACATCTCAGTAAATAAGTCACTTATTTACTCAACATCTCAGTTAAAATACGGTTTTCAGTGAAGAAAATTAAGCTATAGGGTGACATGATCAGATTTGCAACTTTAACAGTTATGGTGAAAGTTATGAAGCAAATTTGAGGAAGATAGAATTGAAGAGTCTGTAGACTGAGGGGTCGATTTAGGGACCATTTCAGTTGCCTAGAGATCATGTGACCCAGTTTAAATCAATGACAGTGGAGTGAAGAGGAAAGACACAGATATACTTAGGAGACAGAGCCAAAACACTTTAGTAAATGATTGAATTTGAACTAGGAAAGGCTGAAAGAAAGAACAGGATGACCCACTGGCTGCTAGTTTGGGAGATTTTGGTGAATTACTGTGATAAACAGGTACAGAAGAAGTTTGGGAGATATGGGAAAGGTGGGAATGGTAATAGGTAGAAATACTGAGTTTCATTTTGGTAAAATGCTCTGGTAATGAGGTCCAACTGATACACAGATGCAAAGACCTGGAGAGAAGTCTAGAATTAAAAGTTTGGGAATCATAACATAAAATTCAATGGGCAATCAATGAAAACTTCTGAATTTCTAGTTGTGGAAGAATGATTAGATTAATCAAGGTAAACCAACATAGTAAAATATGTAAGAGTCATTAAAATTATGTTTTTTAAATAATAGAAAAATGCTCAAAGAATAATATCAAATCAAATAAACATGGAATGCGAAATTGCTTGTACACTAAAATCTCAATTGTGTAAAAATCTCAATTGTGTAACTGGCTAGAAGGAAAAGCATTAAAGAGTTATAATGATCATATTAGGGTTAAAGGTTATAGTGATTTCCCCTCTTCTTCTTTGTGTCTATGTTTTACAACTTTTCTTTGTTCATTACTTAAAAATCAAATTAGGGTAAAGGATGGCTTCCTGGAAAAATAATGACTAAGGTGAGGACTGTGTAGAAATCAGCCAGGTGAAAAGGAAGGTCGTAGCAGAGGTACAAAGGTAAAGAATACAGCGTGTACAGAGAACTACAAGCAGTGGAGCGTTGTTGAAGCATAGCGTGATGACACAAGGTGGTCAGAAAGGGAACTAAATAGGAAGGTATGGTAGCTCTATGGAGGCTTGTTATGTTGAGATTCGGTCCCATGTACTTTGAACAACTGTTAAGGAAATATACACAGGGTAGTATATTCATTTGCTGGGCTACCATAATGAAGTATTACAGAGTGTCTTAAACAACAGAAATTTATTTTCTCACAATTCTGAACACTAGCAACCCAAAATCAAAGTTCCAGCAGAATTGGTTTATTCTGAGGTCTCACTCCTTGATTTGTGGATAACTGTCTTTTGCCTGTGTCTTCACATGGGCTTCCCTCTGTGAATCTATATCCTAATCACTTCTTATAAAGACACAAGTTGTATTGGGTTAAGGTCCACCCTAGTGACCTCATTTTAACTTAATTATCTCTTTAAAGACCTTATTTCCAAATACAGTCACATTCTGACGTCTTAGGGATAAAACTTCAACATACGAATTTAGAGGACAAGGGAGACTGTTCATTTCATAAGGGGGTGATGTGATTAAATTTCCTTTGGTAACCATGTGGAATATGGATTTCAGGAAGAGGGAATGGATTAACAGGCTGTTGTAATAATCCAGGTAAGAAATCACCATGTTCTGCAGAATAATTAATGTAAATCAGTGAAGGTAAATGAACGTTTAAAAAAAAATCCAGAGAGAGCAGCTGGTTTAAAGGGGAAACAATGAATTCAATTTGGGAAGGTTTAATTCTATACCTAGATTACAGTTAAATATAGGAATCTGAAGCTCAAAGAAAATTGGGCTGGAAGTCTAGAATTGGGCATCATTAGTACATATATTATGGGAGCAGATCCTTGTGTATTGACTGATGAGAGCAATGGACTTAGAACAGAAAACCAGTATTTACAGAACAGGCAGAGAATGAGCTCATGAAGGAGATGTTAACATGTGAGATGAAGCAGAAGAGTGCCTTGTCGTAGAATTTAAGGAAAAGCTTTGATGAAGGGAATAATCTATAGGCAAAGAAAGCAAAGAGCTCCTAAAGAAGATAAAGACTGAGAAATGTTAGTTGGATTTGGAATTAGAAAGATTTTTGGATGCCGATACCTAACAACAGTTCCTTGAACTTTTATGTGCCAGGCACTGGGTAGAGAGCTATAAAGTGTGCATTATATTTCATCTTGAGCTTTGCACAGTAAACTAAGATAAGTGTGACTGTGTCTGTTTTATAGATTAAGAAAATAATCACTCAACGGAAGTCAAATAACTGGTTTCAGGTCAGCAGACAGCAGCAGATGTGGGAGTCATTTCTAGATTGCTTTCTATGTCACCCAAACTGGCATGACTAACTACTAGCACTACTAAAAGCTTCCTAAGAGCAAGGCAGTATCATTAAATCGGAGGGGCAATAAATCTGGAGAGCAGTGGGTTGATGACTGAATGTTTGGTGAGGAAGTAAGATAGACTGCCTTTTTCAGAAAAGGAGAAAGAAAGACAGAGACCAACTCATCTTGCTCTCTATTGTTGAGTACATTGCCTGGCACAAAGTAGCTGCTCAATAAATTTGAGTTCAGTGAACAAGAAATAAATGTTAACTTGAGCTAGGCATAAAGTATATATGTTATGGGTAGGAGAGGAGGTAGCAGAGTCGTAGATTGCACACAGTCCAAGAGTAAGGAGCCAGTAGAGAGAACCGCACTGAAGAAGAAAGAGAAGAAAACTTAAGAATCCAGATCCTTCCTAGAAAATGTTGGTAGGGTCTGGGATCAAGTGCAGAAGTAAGAATTTGACCTGAATAGGTGAAGAAATATATTTTTAGGTTGAACAAAAAGAATGGGGTAAAGAAATAAATGTATAAGGACATATGATAAATGGCTTCATATTCCAACAACTCTCTCCATATTAAGCTCCCTTATAAAAGAATATCTCACCATTTGTAAGTTATTTGCTTTAAAGTTTTAATATATTTATGCATGCAATTCCCTATGCCTGGAATGTCTTCTTTTTCACTGTCACCTATTGAAAAATAAAGACTCAGATCATAGATCATCTCTTCATATTATTTCTTGAATTCCCCAAACAAAATCCTGTCACTCCCTCCCTTTTATAGCTCTTAATACACACCTTCTGTAGTGAGTTGGAGGCCATAGATAAAACACCCCTCCACTTATTTATTAAACTCTTTTGAAATACCTTGGTGTATCAATAAAATATTTTGAAATGTTATAAGGTATATTTTAGAACAAAGGAGTCTCAAAAGTTGAATGATCACTGGTTATATGAGACTGATGAATCACTGACCTCTACCTCTGAAACTAATAATACATTATATGTTAATTAATTGAATTTAAATTAAAAAAATTAAAACAACAAAACAAAAACAAAAAGAGTTGATTTAGCTTGCACACAATTGCATTTTATTTAGTTCAACCTTTCATATACAAATAATATGTATACAGTTTTCTTATCCGTCAAGTGACTACATTTTGTAGTAAAAGCATATTCTTTATTCCTTGAGTTTTAATAAACTTATGCTGCAAATGACACATAGATTGGGAAAATTTATCCAATGTATTTAAAGAATAAAATGTTGCTTGCCATTCTAAAGATGTCTCTATTGATCACCTTTGATGTTTAAAAAATTATTTGTACTTGTGCCCTATCTTCAAAGGCAAATTGTATGCTGTAGTACTTTAAGCTTTCGGGTGGTGTTGAATTTTGGCTGGCTTAATAGTGGAATGAGAATACTGACTGCTATATTATTGTTCTGTTAGACAAATTCATTCTTGAGTAATCTATATGCCCTTTGAGAAGGTCAAATGATAAGGCAGAGAGATCTGAGACAAAACACTAAGGTTTAATTGTTTTGAGTCTGACAGGTATCCAATTGCATATTTCAAATTATCCAAGAAAAGTACACAAAGTGCACAATCAACTTGAGCTTGAACTTGAGCTACATAGTATTATCTACATCTAATTTATAAGATACAGTAGACTATATAAAATATAATACTTTTGTAATATTTGCATATGCTGTTATTTTCCTTACATCACTAAAGTTAAGAATATGGACTTAATAAATATACATTGGAAGAGTTAAGATATGATGTGAAATAGCTATGTCAATTTGTAAATAAACACCTCTTTTAAATAACTACTTAATATTATGCCAAAAAATAAATAAATGAAACTAAAATTCTAGAAAAATCTATGAGACAAAATATCCTCACAAAGAATCTGTGTATGTATTGCCTGTCAATTAAACATGCAGATAGGTAATTTTTATTCAAATAGTTTATGTGCATTCCTAATCTACCTATTATAAGCCTGGAATTGTTCAACTTTTAGAGCATTTGCCAAGTTTTTCTAATATAATTAATAATTATATGGATTTGAGGACTCTATTTCTTGCCTTCTGTGAAAATGCTTTAAGATTAATGTACACTAAATTCAGTTGTATGTAAAAATATTGTAATGTAAAATTATATTTTTATTTTTTAATTGAAAATATAGAAGTATCTTTAGATGGAGCAAAGAGAAATTTCTATTGTAGCTAAGGTATTCAATTATCATTTAATATTATGTATAACCATAATTGCATTTATCTGAGATGCCATAATTTGCTTTTTTTAAGCATATCCAATTTTTAAATCATTATATGTTAGTAAAGCATTTAATTAATTTGAAAAAATGTAGTACATCAAAAATTGTAAATAAAATATGTATAAGTCATTAAGTGAAATGTGATTAGTGGCTTTTCTGGAAAAACTGGAGAACAAAATTAAAACAGAGTAATAGCATGATTAATTGATTCAGGATGGCTCCTGCTGAAAAATTATGTTCGATAAGAATCTATCATTATAATATGTGATCATTTGTCCCTTTACAGTATATCAAATATAAGGGATTCAGGTGACTGTCATAAAAATGCCATTTTTTAAATAAAAAAGATGGTTACTTTACTGATTTAATTCAAAATAGCCATGGTATATTAATCTGTGCTACTGCTGTGTTTCCAGAGATGGTAAATATTTTGTAAATTATTTTGTTCTAATATGTGCATTTATCATTTTGCATTCAAGTCAATGGTCTTTTTTTAAATATGATTCAAGATACAAATTACACATATTCTTATTAAAACATGCTGGGCAAAAGCTGCTGTTTAAATATTTAATTTAAAAAATGGGAGGAATGATTATTTTCTACAACCCAAAACATTCTTCCAGTCAAAATTCATTTTATAAAATGTAGTCTTCTACAGCATGTCTTCTTCCATATATATCTCTCACTGGTTTCTTTCAGTGATATTTTCTCATATAAGAGCTTTTTTCAAACACTATACAGATTAAGCTGAATTATTCTATGTATAATGGGAACTGATATATTTGAAAAGAAAATTTTATGTTACAGAGGACATGCATAAAGTCCAGGAGTGTCTGGGTAGCTCAGTCGGTTGAGCATCTGACTCTTGTTTTCAGCTCAGGTCCTGATTTCATGGTTGTGATCTCTGGGTCATGGGTCATGCGATGGAGCCCCATGTAGGACTCCCAGCTGAGCAGGGAGTCTGAGAATTCTCTCTCTCCTTTCCTTTCCCTCTGCCCCTCCCCAACCCCACTCTCACTCACACATGCTCTCGCTCTCTTTCTCTGGGACGAATGGATAAATTTTAAAAAATAAATAAGTAAAATCTGTTATTTGCAGAGAGAAAAAAGGACGCTGAAATTCGGCGTAAAATACTGATGGGGGTGCATTCGTATTTTGCCTTAAACGGCATGCATCAATAATGCTTGTTATTGTAGAGAGTTAATTTAAATGTGTAGACATAATCTTGGAAATGAAAGTTTACAGGTTATTTTTTGAGAAAATATCACTCAATGATCTTTATGTGAATGTTTTGCTTTCTCCTTTCAGGAAGTATGCATGTTTTGAGTTATCTGGTCCAATTCCGCTCAGTTTAATTTTGTTTCTATCTTATCTGATATTCTTCCTAATCCTAGAGCTGTACCTTCTTACAAAAATCTTGTTTAAAATCTATTTCTATGGAATTGCATTAAAACAAACAAACATTCCACTTCCCTCTACTGTAGACCAATTGGTAATTATTTTAGTCACCTTCTGCCTTAGGAGTTCCATCTTTTGGGCATTGAAATTGATTTTTCTCATCTTAGCATCTGAAGATCCAGAGTGTGCCCCTTGCCCAATCGCCTGAGACTATACAGTGAGTGACACCTACAACAGAGGATGTGGAGTCAGCAGCTTTTCGGGCACCAGAAATGGCAGCATCAGGAGCATCAGCACGAATAGACTTTGTAGAGGTAGTTCTCCCAAACTGTATTATTGAAACCAAACATTTTTGGTGTGCTACCTGCTGATGGGGGCTGCCTTCTTACTCCGTAGATTTATGCAAAATGTTTGGTCTTTGTTAAAGTTTAACAATGACGTTTCTGACTAATACAGAGAAACCTGATTTTTTTTTTTACAAGTGTGTTCAGTTGCCTTAAATTTCAATGAGTACAAAATTTTACCGGTCTCAGAAAAACATTATTACCCATATTTTTGTCAAATTTATTTATTTGTAATATAAAGCTGCTGTCGCATATAATTTTTGTATAAGTATTTTTGAGTAGATCAGAATAATTCGTCATTTAGAAGTCATCCTAATGCAGTAAATAGGAGAATTTCTCTAGTTAGTTATCTTCAAAGGCTGAGTATGGTTGCCCAGTTTTTCTGCCATACTTCCTAAAAATGTTCCATTGTGAACTTATTTTGCAAAGTGAAAGATTATTCCCAGATAGCCCCAAGTCAAAATATGAAAAGCCAGTGATTGATTGGTTTTGGGATCTTTTCATTTTATGTAATTTAATGTGAAACAGTTAATTTTGTAACTATAAAACACATTTGTTAATTAACGACATTGGCTTTATCTGTGCAGTTCAATGATTTATAGCATTGCAATTTGCATGTAAAATGAGTCTTTGTAATGATGTTTTGCAAAATAAATAAGAGTCAACATAATGGGTGCATTTACTTTAACTCTTTAAACATATGACTTAGAAGTAGGATAAGTTTCCTAGTGGGATTTTGAAGAGTTTGAAACTCAACTTACAGAGGGCTTCATCTTGGTGCAGTACGACGTATTTATCCTTCACCCCATCTTAACTTGTTTTTTGGAACAAAGCAAGATACAAAGAATTTATACTCATTCTATTGTAACTATTGCTTGATTAAATATAATTAGAAAGTTCTTTTCTAACCACATATGAGCAGGATACATTGAGCTTAATAACTCTGCCTTTTTTGTTTTGTTTTGTTTTGTTTTTATTCCATTTTGCCATTTAGGAAATTACAAACTGCCATTTTTTGCAAAACCTACCCTACAGAGTTGAAATGCACTTCTCTGAATATTTGTATTCTGTTTTAATGTATTTTAAGTATGCAAAATATATAAAATAATAAAATTATGTCCTAAAATGCTAGCCCTTTGTAAAAAGCACATATACTTATGGAAGTATGTTAGTATTTTTAGCTAAAATTGTATGAATGCTGATTTTTTCATGAGTACTTATGAAGATCTGTATGTAAAAATTCATAAATCTACTTAATTGTACAACTTTGCTTTTAGCTGTGTGTGCCATATGGTAATTGACTTCTGTCATTCTTACATATATTGCCTATATCTCTAAAAACTGTATTTTGAAAGGTATGTTGCTATCCTAAGAACACAAAAGTAAATCTCTGACTCTGATTTAAAGTAAATTGTGCTATTTTAGTGTAGGTTTATAACATGTTCTCACCATGTCCTTCAAATACCATTTTAGAGATTGTTTAAAACATTCTGCAGGAAAGTAGCTTTAATAATTAAAGAAATACTGCTGTTCTGCCTCTACCACGTTCCAAGGGAGAAACTGGACTTTCCATTGTTAAAATTTTAAGGTCTTATGGAGCTGCAATTAAAGTCTGCAGCAAAGTGCAGTAGCTCTGTTGGATAATGATTTTGTTGGCATTATCTTACTGCAGTAAGCCATGTTGAGTTTCTGGTCTTAGGATAATTACAACTGAAAGCTTGTGTTTGTAGGATAAAGGAAATTTTCTGATGAGAAGAAATTAACAAGTAACTTGAATAACTTGTCAAAACTGGAATGGTTTAAAACTGCATCAGTAAAAGTGATTACAAAAGTAATTTAAACTAATGCAACTGAATGTAATACTTGATCCATTTTTGCCCACTGTTAGTGCTATTCATCACTGTTAATGTTCCAACAAGTATAAATGATTATAAATTCATTCACAATGTTTATGTCACTCTAGTCTTATGCTGAGAAGTCACACATACCAACTTAACAAAAATATTAAGTATATTCATTTTATAGTCAGATAATTTTTAGCCTTTACATAGGTATCTTTAAACTAGATAAAATGGTAAAAGGACAAATGTGTTTATATGCATTTGGAGTTCTTGAAATAATAATAATTTCCTATTGTGCTGTCGTTTAAAAATATATTGATTATAAATTCATGAGTAGTGGGATTAGCATATTAAACCAGAATTTGACTAAATGTACTTAATAATAAACAAAAACTAAAACAAAAAAAAATACCCCTTAAGAAGAAGGCAGCACAGTATATGCTTATCCTCTCTCCAGGATACAGAGTACAATACAACTCTTTCCTACCTTGTGAGATAAGTGACACTCCCAGGAACTGGACCACCATGTACGCAACATATTGAATTGCCCTTCAACATTTTCTTGACATCTCATGAAGTGAAGTTCAATTTTTGTGGCTCTTAGGAATGCCTCAGAAAATAGGATACATCTTCCCACTTCCCTGCAAGTCCATTAAGAATTTCACATATTCTCCCATCCCTATTTTTCTGTTCATATCAAATTTTACTAAGATTTCTGCCATTTTGTATTTTCTTTTTAATCAAGTCAGCTTTTCTAGAGCAAAACGGGCAGATCTAAATTTTGTCACAAAAAATATGATTCTCCTCTCAAGTTTTAGTCAAAAACAAAATGTAAAGAAGTCATGTTAGGTGCTGTGTTATTTTATATTGCTTGCTTTTGCCACTAGTAATTAACATAAACTGGATAAGGACAGATAGTTTATATTTATTTACTGGCATAAAAAAGCAAATATTAGTAGGGCAAAAGTACATCAAATGGATGTCATTACAGTAAAAATAACACATTCAGAACAGAAGAGGGTTCGAACAGCCTGCGGATGTATGGACTACACAGTTGCTCAAAATCTCACTGAAATAAAAATCTGTCAAACCAAGAATTGCCTCCTCTTCCTCCCACACACAACTTGCTTTGATGTCAGATGTATGATACATATGGATATAACATTTGAAACCCAAATTCTTAGTCACCTCTCTGCTTGGGCAAATTTTGGAGAGAATACAAATTTTAAATTCAGTCCAATTCAGTTAACATTTATTGAGGACCTACTTTGTGCCTCATATGAATTAATATTAGACTTGTGACTAATATTAGAGACACCAAGTACAACAGACCCCTTTCTGTTAGGCAGATTACAGTCTAGACAAGTAATGCATTACATATAAGACAGCATATTACATGGGATTATAGAAATGTGATGAATGAACAGAAATAGTGCAAAGAAGTACTTAATCTTATTGGTAAAATCTATGTAAGAATTGCAAAGGAGATGAAGTCTAAGGATCCTTTTGGACAATAAATTATAATTTAACCAGTAGGCAGTAGGAAAAGGAGTCTTACTTGAAGAAGAGGAACATATCACAAGGAATTAAATGTGCAAGTAGTGTGCGTGAGGAAGAAGTGGCCATAAGGTAGATAGAGGAGATAATCACGAAGAGGCTTGTATGCCATAGTTAGACTTTATTTTGTGGACAATGATGACATTTTAATGAAGGGGGTTTTGAGGAGAGAAATGGTAATTTAGATTTGTGAGTAATGGGATTGAAGTATATATTGCATATCATAAAAGTCACCCATTTTAAGTGTACAATAATTTTTAGCAAACGTATAGTTTTGTGATCATCAGTACAATGCAGTTTTGAACATTTCCATCACCCCCACCAAAAATTCCTTGTGCTCATTTACAGTCTATCCTCATTTTGATATCAGTTCCCACAGCAGCCCCAAGCAACCACTAATCTGCATTCTGTCTTCATAAATTTCCTTCTCTGAACATTTCATGTAAGTGGAATCATATATGTAGTCTCTTGTGTCTGGCACCTTTCACTTAGCATAATGTTTTTGTGATTTCTATCCGATTGTTATGAGATAAACAGAACAGCAGTATTTCACTCCCAAAGAGACTGTGAATAGTGGGAAAACAAGAGGTATAATAAGGATGTCCTGTGAAGCTGGCCACTGTGTGGAGGATACAAAGGATAGAGGGACCAAGATGATGAGGACAGGATAGCACGGAAAGACAGTTCAGTCAGGGTAGAAGAATCAGAAGTTCACAGTAATGTAAAAGTAGAAGAAAACATGTCAAGATATTTTAATAAAATTTGCTGAAGACTAAATCTTGAACTTCTATTTCCTCCCTATCTTAAAGGTTTGTAATAGGTATTTGTAAACATTGTAAACACTTGTAAATAGAACTTTTGTGGTTACTATCTATAGATATCACAAGCTTTGTTAGCTTCTTGAGTTAAAATCACTTCTCTGAAGAATGCAGTACCCTAAAGAAAGCCAAGAAATCGTGACAGACTGACAACTGCAGTTAAAGCATAAAAGCTCAAAAGTGAATCTAGAACAAGCTGTATTTTCCTTGGGACAAATGTGATCATTACATTGAGATTAGAACTCCAGTTTTTTAGAGAATGCAAGATTGATTTAGGAATTCTTGTTCAGTTGGAGAAACACGTAGGTGGCATTATGAGGCCACCCAAGTATTGAAAAAATTAAAGTTCTTTCTGCAAAAGAAGGTTAGAAAGATAAGTCTTCTGGCACATTCTCTGGGCCTACTTTCAAGCTTTGCCTCACTAGCTGAGAAGGGCTGTCCTGCTGATCTGGTTATGCTATGGGATTGAAGATAAAGCAAGTTTTGGAGTTACTTGTGTGGACTACTAGTTACCAAAAACAAACAAACAAACAAAAAGCACAAGATTATAGTACAGCTGATAGAATAAAAAGACTGAGTGCTGGCTGGAATATGCCCACCACTTGGGTGTACCAGGAAGGACAAGCTCAGAAAAAAGAAGTAACTCAGTAGGAGAGCCTGACAAGAATATCCAGGTTTAATGTCATGACTGGCTTCAGGCCAAAAACCAATTAAACTAAGCAAAGTTGGAATCTCAGAACAAAGCAACCAAGACAGGTTTCCAAAGGGCCTACCCCCCAAAAAATCCCTTCCTGGAACCCCCATCTTTGTGCCCCTGGAAGCCGGAAGTAGCCCTGGCATGCCCCACTGTTGGAGGGACTCTGGTACACTGCGGTCTCTGGAGGTGATGAGTGACTTCTTGGCTCTGACCAGAGACCCTCTGGACCCATCCCAGGGTAAGGAATGGAACTCAATTCCTAAGCCACAGAGTTAGAGTCTCCTGGCTTAGCCCGGAGTAGATGAGACAAATCCAGAACCCTCAATGTTGCTGTTGGTTTACTTCTTTTAGAGTAATAAGGAGCATCCACCAGCCACAAAACTCAAACTCTGGTCTTAAAAAGAGAAGAGATCAACTACTAATACCAATGTACTTAAATCATAAGAAGTTGATATTCCTTTGTGAAATGTCCAGAGCTGTTGGACAAATATTTGCATACTCTGGGGTTGGGGAGAGAAAGAGATACATTAAAATGGAATGGGATAAGATGGACATTTTTCTATTTTTCTTCCACTTTGCCCACTTAGCTTCTTCCTCCACCTCCATTTTCTGAGAGGAGAAAAAGACAACAGTCACTGGAAGATTCTTTCAAAGAAAAGTTATCAGAGGAGGAGAATTATAATCCCCTGTGGGCTTCATGTGGAAGCTGGAGGTGAGGGGACATGACAGCAGGAGCGTACACTGTGGGACTTTATCCAGCACTTCTTCCCGTATATGAGGCTTACACATCTATCCTTCCATCCTCTGTATTCCACTTAGAGTTTAGTTATTTCTTTGCATACTTTCCTTCTGTATTTCTTAATTGTAAGTTTCTTGAGGACAGGGTTGGTGTTTTATTCATCCTCCAGGGTACCTAGCATGGTGGCTTGCAAAGGATGTGTTGTACAGCTAAGAAAGAAGAAAGAAAAGAAAGATAGAAAAGAAGTACCACTTACCAAAAAGAGAGAGAGAGAGAATAAAATTACTTCTGTTTGGGAGGAAGGGAGGCCAGATTTGAGAACATTTGATCTAGGCTTTAAAAGGAAATTTACATTTCCATTATTGGGGGGAAAGCAGTGGCAACCAGTCAGAGGAAATGACAGATGTAGAAATGTCCCATGTATGGAATACGGAAAGCTCTGATTTTGCTGATGGTTGAAATAAGTCAAAAGGAACAATGAAGTAAAAGTGTAAAGGTAGACTGAGGTATTTGGATCAGACTAATTGATTGCTATCAAAGGATTCTTGACTATGTGAGTAACAAGGAAGAGTTGGTATATAAGGCAGGAGTTAAAAACTGAAGTAAGAGAAAATACATGTTAGTGCGACATCCTATAAAGAAAGCAATTGATGTATTTAAACACAGTACAATACTTATTTTTAAATCTCTTCTGAGCATCTGGCACTTTGATAGAACCTGAAGATGCATGAAGTCATATGCGTTACAACTCAAACTTTGTCTTCCCTTCTAATAAAACATAAATCTAGACAAAATAGATTTAGCCTACAAGTGGGCTTGTATTCCTTGACAATGAAGGGAAACTAATATTTAGTGGATATGCAAGACTCTTTACCCACAAACATGATTTCATTAAACCTTGTAACAACTGTGTAAGGTATAGGTTCCCACATTTTTACCAATGGGAAAACTGATATCACTCTGATAGAAAATGAGAGAACCTGTATTCAAACCCACTTCTCTCTCCAGTACTCCATAATGTATCATCTTCACCATTTGCATACAGACTGTAGTTCTGCTTAAATTATATTTTTAGCAATCTCAAATTATTTATGCTGATGTTGCTCATTTGATTGGTTTACCTCCACAGCACTTGATTAGAAATCAAATTATATTAATACTTCTAGTAGATTAGAGATATTTGTCACACATGACAAGAATTGCTTATTCTCTTGAAATGTACATCAGGGTACAAATGATACCCTGAGGAGATGATCAGTGAGTTTCATAAGGTTATAAGACTGTCAGATTATTTGTAATAATGTAAGATGTTCATTGTACCTTTGCTTTATGGCTCAGTGTCCATAACTATCAATTTTATCTTTTCAAACTTTTAAAATAAAGGTGGTTTCTTCTTTTATTTTTCATTTCCTAAGATATAAAATTAAAAAGGTAACAATACCTCATACAGCTAACATGCATTATACTTTGCAAAGCCTATTAAAAAAATGCTTTTAACAATGTTTTTCTGACCTGCACATTAGCCTGGTAAGGAAGGCATAGAAATATTTCCCTTTCGGCTAATAAGAATTTTAATGTTATTTACTATCATATAAATAATATTATTTGTGCCACAGGCAATGCCCTAATTTTTGTGTCAACTTATACTATTTATTGATGTATATTAATTTTATATTATGTTTCTCCTTGAGGACAAATGTTTAGAATTGTAATTTTTATTATAAGTTTATGCTTTGCAGAAGGATTTCACACAAATTGGTAAAACTTTGAAATATAAATTGTTTTATACACTAATTACCATAAAATACAGTTAAGCAGTCCAGGATGTTTCTATACAGTAATTACTGAACAATGTACTTTCAGTATTCCTTGATATAATAAATATAGAAACTATGTAGCTTCTCACATCAAAGCGTTTGTTATTCTATAAAATTTTTAAACTTATTTTTTAATACAAAATTTCTCATACTTGAAAATCAAACCCTTATTTTCTGTGATGCAGATAATCAGTATGCATTTGCAATTTAGGGAAAAAATAGAGAAACCAGATAAAATTTTAGGAAAAAGCAAAAGAACATCATTCTTATCAGCCTGCTGTGATTAATAGACTTATGTGGCCATCTATAATTGTAAAGGAAGGCTGGGGAAAAAAGATGATTAAAAAAGTAAATGTGGACTCAGTGAGATGCAGATCTATAAACTGTCATCATAGTTTCATCATTTAGTAATTCTAACAGAAGTGCAAAATGGTACATTCAGTCAACACCAAGCTTAGGGGACAGGATAAGAAATCAGTGTTTTAACATTAGTGACAGAAAACTCAATAAAAGAATGAAAATTGGAATCAGGGAAAACTTGCCCAACATTTGCTGAGAACTTACAATGTGGTAAGAACTATACCATGTGTTGAGAATTTCAAAAATATATTCAGTCCTCTCAATGAGTTCTTGATTTTCTGGAAGAGATATTCTAAGCCAAACAAAAGTCATGTGCAAAAGCAGAAAGATGAGAGAGAAACTGATGAATTATGTAAAGTACTAGGAGATTCATTTGGGTGGGATGCACTAGCTTGTGCATTTCAAGAGATGAGATTTGAAAAGTAGAAAAGAGCCTATTCGAAGAGGGCTTTGTATGCCAGTATGTGAGGCAGATCAATAAAGAAAATAAGCTCAATTCAGTCAATTTTGCAAGGAATTATGCCCACTTAATTTTACCAGAATCTTAAATTTCATACATAATATAATTGCTAATATTTATTGAATTCTAAATCCTTTACATGTGTTAACTCATACAGCCCTCACATTAACTCTTTGAAGTAGGTATTATTATTATCCCCATTATAAATAAGGAAACTGAAACATAAGGAAATAACTTGCCCCATGTCACAATGCTGATAAGGTAAGGGGGAAGGATTTGAACCCTGGCAGCCTGAGTCAGAAGCCTTGGCACACCTGAGTAGAATCCATCCAAAGTGGACTAAAGTTTTGAAGATATGTGATGATATATTTTTTAGATATATTATTTAGAATGCATATTGAATTCAGGAAGATTTTGCTAATACTTAGTAAAATACCCAAATCTCCTTTTAAAAAAAAAAAAAGCTTTATTTAAATATAATTGGTGTCTAATAAACTGTGCATAAAGTGTCCACCTTGATAAGTTTTGAAACAAATATACCAGTGAAATCATCACTGTAATCAAGATAATGAACATGTCCATCATCCTCAAAAGTTTCTTCATGGCACTGCTCACTGACTCCCCACTCAGACAAATACTGTTCTGCTTTCTCTCACTACAGATAAGTCTGAATTTTCCAGAATTTTTTATAAATGCAGTCATAGAGTATATTCTTTTTTTGGTCTGGCTTCTTTCACGGAGCATAATTATTTTATTTGTCCATGTTGTAATGTTTATCAATTTTTATTGCTGAATAGTATTCTATTGTATAAATATACTATGGTTTATTTTTTCACCTCTTTATAGATATATGAATTGTTTTCTTCCAGTTTTTGAGTATCACAAGTAGGCTGCTATGAAGAGTCTGTACAAGTCTTTGTAGAAATGTTTAGAAAAGAAGTTGGGCACAAGGAATATATAATATATGTTCTTATTTATGTAGAATACAACATGAGACAAAACTAGTCTATGCTATCAGAAATTGTGATAGTGGTTATCTTTTGGGAGGTAAGATGGTGACTAAAAGAATGGTGCATGAGGGGGCCTGCTTTTGGACTCTAGAATATTTTGTTTCTTCATCCTGATATTGATTACATGGGCAACAAGTTCAGTATATAAAAATTTAGTGAGCACTATACTTTGGATATGTATTCTTTTTTTTTTTTCATTTTAAGTACTTTTTTTTTTATTTTATTATGTTAATCACTGTACATTACATCATTAGTTTTTGATGTAGTCTTCCATGATTCATTGTTTGCATATAACACCCGGTGCTCCATTCAGTACGTGCCCTCTTTAATACCCATCACCAGGCTAACCCATCCCCCCAGCCCCCCTCACTCTAGAACCCTCGGTTTGTTTAAGAGTCCATAGTCTCTCATGGTTTGTCTCCTGTTCAAAATCTTTGGGATGCAGCAAAGGCAGTCCTAAGAGGAAAGTATATAGCAATACAAGCCTTTCTCAAGAAACAAGAAAGGTCTCAAGTACACAGTCTAACCCTACACCGAAAGGAGCTGGAGAAAGAACAGCAAATAAAGCCTAAACCCAGAAGGAGAAGAGAAATAATAAAAATCAGAGCAGAAATCAATGAAATAGAAACCAAAAGAACAGTAGAACAGATCAACGAAACTAGGAGCTGGTTCTTTGAAAGAATTAACAAGATGGATAAATCCCTTGCCAGACTTATCAAAAAGAAAAGAGAAATGACCCAAATCAACAAAATCATGAATGAAAGAGGAGAGATCACAACCAACACCAAAGAAATACAATTATAAGAACATATTATGAGCAACGCTATGCCAGCAAATTAGATAACCTGGAAGAAATGGATGCATTCCTAGAGATGTATCAACTACCAAAACTG
>NC_138372.1:52713380-52720692 GCF_054177405.1 Leptonychotes weddellii
AAAACCTGAACAGACCTATAACCACTAAGGAAATTGAAGCAGTCATCAAAAATCTCCCAACAAACAAAAGCCCAGGGCCAGATGGCTTCCCAGGGGAATTCTACCAAGCATTTAAAGAATTAATACCTATTCTTCTGAAACTGTTCCAAAAAAAAATAGAAATGGAAGGAAAACTTCCAAACTTGTTTTATGAGGCCACCATTACCTTGATCCCAAAACCAGACAAAGACCCCATCAAAAAGGAGAATTACAGACCAATATCCTTGATGAACATGGATGCAAAAATTCTCACCAAAATACTAGCCAATAGGATCCAACAGTCCATTAAAGGGGTTATTCACCACAACTAAGTGGGTTTTATCCCTGGGCTGCAAATTTGGTTCAACATCCGCAAATCAATCAGTGTGATACAATACATTAATAAAAGAAAGAACAAGAACCATATGATCCTCTCAATAGAAGCAGAAAAAGCATTTGACAAAGTACAGCATCCTTTCTTGATCAAAACTCTTCATAGTATAGGGATAGAGGGTACATACCTCCATATCATAAAAGCCATCTATGGATATGTATTCTATATGTATCTTATACTTCGATTAAAAGTTAAAAGTGAGGCTAATGAGATGGTTTAGTTTAGTCCAGAAGATTTTCTATATGTTGTTTGGCATGCCCGTTTTTTATTTCATAGTCCTTACTACTATTCCAGTTACATACTCTAGGAATATGTCCTATACCATTACCTTTATACCTTTTACTGTAATTGCTTGTTTTACTATATGTTTTTCTTTTCTTTTTTTTTTTTTAAGATTTTATTTATTTATTTGAGAGAGAGAGAGAGAAAAACAGCATGAGAGGGGAGAGGGTCAGAGGGAGAAGCAGGCTCCCTGCCGAGCCGGGAGCCTGATGTGGGACTCGATCCCAGGACGCCGGGACCATGACCTGAGCCGAAGGCAGTCGCTTAACCAACTGAGCCACCCAGGCGCCCTTACTATATGTTTTTCTTGTTTCTCTATAAGGTTTCTGGGGAAAAAAGATAATGTCTACCTTTCTCACTTTCGTGTCCATTTTCTGTCATGGTGCTTGGAACATGGTAGATATTCAATGAATACTAGGATGAATGGAATGAATGGTTGCTTATGCACCTGCTCAAAGCTTAGCATCTGAGTCTTCATTATTTGGTTTCTACTAGAGTCTTTGCTTCCCTTATGGTCTACAAATTCTTGATTTGACTCTGTGATATTAAAAGTTTTTCTTCTTAACCTCAATTCTTTGTTTTAGCATACATTTTTCAAAATAATAACTTCTATTATTATTTGCTGTGTGCTCTGAACACTTTACATCTATTAACTTATTTAAGATGCACAACCCAAAAATACAGGTATTCACATGGTTTCTATTTCACAAACAGGGAAACTGAGGTGCCAAAAAGATAAATATCTTGTTCAAGATCACAGAGCTCATGGTTGATCCCAGTCTAACTCCAGAACTCATGCTTTTTTTTTTTAAGATTTTATTTATTTATTCATGAGAGACAGAGAGAGAGAGAGAGACAGAGGGAGAAGCAGGCTCCCAAGGAGCAGGGAGCCCGATGCAGGACTCGATCCCAGGACCCTAGGATCATGACCTGAGCCGAAGGCAGACGCTTAACCATCTGAGCCACCCAGGCACCCAGAACTCATTCTTTTATTCAGTATAAGCTTCTGTGTTTATATATATTAGTTTATGTCATTACATTTCCTCATTTTCTTCTGAACTTTGGTAAAATGTTATCTCCTCAGAGTGGCTTTCTTTGACCACTTTATTACAAAATAGCAGCCTTTCAAATACTCTCAATCATTCTCACCATGTTTTATCTTCCTCGTCACACTTACCACCACAGATATATTATATATTTGTATTTATTTCCTCTTTGTACATCTCCCCTCACTAAAGTGGTAGCTCCATGAGGGCCGAGACTTTATCTGTTTTACTTTCTGTTACATTTTTGTATCTTAGAATAAGGTCTGATACATAGTAGATACTTAATAAATATTTGTTGAATGAATGAATAAATGCTTCATAGAATCAACCTATGCTGTGCCATTGTGGGAAAGATTTTTTAAAATCCCTTTTTAGCAAAGTCACTTTCTGCTTAGAATAGAGACCAAAAAGGATCTCTATTAGACAAAAGCATGGACACCAGTACACATTCCATTCTATGTTCTATATTCAGTTGAACATGCCCTGGAAATCTTAACTCAACAGCATTTCTGGACATTCCAGTGTCACATGAATTTTTATTCTGGAAGCAACTTTGTTCTGGCAAAGGGGAACCAAAGAGAGTTTTTATATGACATCATATGACTTGCATTTTAAAAAGATTTCTGTGGATTCTAGAGAGTGGATTATAGAGGCCACAATGGAAGACATGATAACCAGTTAATGAAGCCATGGAAATAATCCATGGGTAAACAAAGCTTTGAACCGGAGCTATAAAGGTGACTATGTAAATGAGAAGAAATCGATTTTAGAGACAGTAAAATCCACAGGTCTTGATGAATAATTAGTCAGGGGTTTCTGATTTACATAGTATCAACTACCTAAACAGAAAATAGAGGAGGTCTGGGACTATGACTAGTTTTGTGTTCAGTATGATAAACCATAAATTCATGTTGTATATTCAAAGGTGCTGTTCAGTAAACAGTAAAAAAAAAAAAAAAAATTGTAGACCTGGAACTTAGAAGAGCATCTGTGACTGGAGAGTTCTAGTTCAGTCCTCAAATGCATGAAGTTGCACAGGAAGATTATGTAGAATACCATTCCAAAATCAGTGGCTTCTTAGTTGATCACACAATAACCAACTCTGTAGGATTTAAGCTGAAAAAGACTTTAATGAGAAGACATTCAATAAATGAAAGAATCGACAATAAGACAATAAGTAAAACTTAGAACACAGGTGAAAGCCATTTTAAAAAGACCAGTGTGGTGTAATCCCAGTGTTGCTGCCGGTGAGCGTTGGAAGCCGCAGGTGGTGCTGGTGCTCTGCTGGCCCTGGGTACTGCTAACCAGCAGTCTGCCATCCCCCTTCGTTGCTCTCACTGCCCCACCATGATGTTTCTCCACAGTCAGCAGCCTCTGTGGAGTAGCCTAGGGGTCTGACTTGCAGACCCCAGGCCCCCGATCCACTGATGCCAGAGGCTTGAAAACCAGGTATCGGGCTTCTCAAAGGGATTTTGATAGCCAGTAGGTGAAGACCAGCAAATACACCTACTCACCAACCTTAGGTGTATTAATTGCTACAGCAAGAGAGGCTGCACATCGTGGGGCACCATGGAGCATGTCAGCGAGAGGGAGTTAGGAAGGACTGGGCAGGTGATTTTGGGGAAGGTTCAAGAACATGGTTGCTTTTCTGGATTGGGTATTCTCTGAAATGGGCATTTGGTTATTGGAGATTTTAGTATTTTTAATCTGTGAGACCAGGGATAATGAAGAGTTGCTGGAGCTGCTGTTGGAGAAGTAGTAGTCCCTCAGAGTAGTGGAGGCCACAGGTCTTTGTTTTTATCTCTATTCAGGTATGATTTTGTAGTTGTCTTGTTTTTGTTTTGTTCCATCATGACCATGAAGAGCCCTCAACTGAGGTTGATATTTCATGAAATTGTTTGTGATCCTGGGGAAGAACCATGGCCTAGGGGGTAGTAACCCAGCTAACTACCAGCCGTCAGCTGTCAGGCCTGCCTTTTCCTTTCTCAGTAGGTAAGCTTTGCCTCCTACCAACAATTACCAAAACACCAGATGCTGGGCTGCCAATTAAAAAATTACTCAAGCCTACAATTTCCAACTATTAGGTATTGTATTAATCAGCTTGGGTTGCCGTAACAAAATACCATAGACAGGGTGGCTTAAACAGCAGGAATTTATTTCTCATAGTTCCGGAAGCTGGGAGGTCTGAGATCAAGGTGCTGGCTGATTCCTTGTCCCAGAGATAGCCCTCTTCCTGACTCGCAGGTGCCTCCTTGCTGTGTCCCCACACGGCAGAGAGAGGTGGGAGCTCTGACAGACTCTACCTACTATTTCGTTGATGTGTAGGACAAATTTCTTTACGTAGATTTTTTTTAAGTTTGCTTTCCTTTTATTTGAATATAGTATGATTCATATTTATAACAAGCTCTTTTTCTTCAGTTTTATTCCAGTTTTTTTGAGATATAATTGACATTCATCACTGTGTAAGTTTAAGGTGTCTAGAATAATGGTTTGACCTACATCTATCATGAAATGATTACCACAATGAGTTTAGTTAGCATGCATCATCTAATATGGAAACAATAAAAAGAAAAAGAAAGAAAACTGTTTTCCCGGGAAAGAGAACTTTTAGGATTTACTCCCTTAATAACTTGCATGTATATCCTAGAGGACTGTTAACTGAAGTCACCATATTGCATTACATCCCTTACACAAACTTGTGAAGATTATTTTCTATTGGTTGGCTTCACATGAGATACTTCGTATGGGTTGCATATAAACCAAAAGCTTCAGGTTTCTTGTTTGTGATCTATAAAAATTATGAGTTTTTTAATAATATTCTTTCAAGAAGTGAAATCATAACAAATATTTTCTCTAAAAATTCCTCTTTGTAAAATGCAGTTGTTCCCAATTTCATTTTTTGTAATCTGAAGAGTTCTCTGAGATACATTAAAAGGGCCAAATTGAGTCTCCTGACATCCAAAGCGAAATCTACCAGAGAATGGCTCCATTAGAAGACTTAACTTTTAGAATGCCATAAATGGCTTATTATGGTTGTAGACTGTAATATGTATAAACCAGAAAGGCAGGCTGGTGTGTCAAATTAAGGTACAGGTTTGGATCACCAATACCCCAGGTGTTGAAAACCTGCATATAGTTTTTGATTGTCTAAAAACTTAACTACTAGTAGCCTACTGTTCACTGGAAGCCTTATGATAGCATAGTCAGTTAACACGTATTTTGTACATATATTGTAGTCCTACAATAAAGTAAGCTAGAGAGAAGAAAATGTTATTAAGAAAATCATAAGAAAGAGAAAATACATTGACAGTGCTGTACTGTATTTATATATATATAAAGAAAAAAAATCCACATATAACTATGCCAACACATTTCAAATCCATGTTGTTTAAAGGTCAACTGTATAAGGGTCCTTAATGCAGTGTTGAGGAACTTAGACCTGTACCTAAAATAATTTGGTTTCTGAGGCCAGGTATGACATCACCAAATTGTTTTAGGGATTACTCGGGTACCAATGATGAGTATGGATTGGAAGGAGCTGAAAGTGGAGGCAGGCAGTCTAGTGAAAAGGCTGTTACAAAGGCCTGGATTATCATAGTCCAGGAAGTAAGAGAGGCTAACCTAAAACAGGAAGAAGCGCCTAACTGAGAAGAAATTAAACTAAGAGATGACAGGAGCTCAGAGACTGTTTATCTTTTAAACCCGAATTCTAGTATTACCTGATAGGAAGCCATCTCTGAGTCAGGCAGAGAACATTCAGGACATACAGTGGAGGTAGAATAAACAAGTGCTTGTAATTGACTAATTTGGACAGTGGTGGAGGAAAAAATGTTTCGAATAGCTTCCAAGTTTCCACTTTAGGCTACAAGGGAGGATAGTGGTAACATTCATCAAAATAAGAAATAGAGAAGTAAGAGGCAAATTCTTTCTATCGTTGCTTTACTGGGACACTTGATCCTTTCTTTCCTTATAGGGAAAATAGGTTCCATCTTCTTACTTTGGCTCTGATGTTTCCTCCATCTCTAAGAACGAGGTGGGTGCTGCTCAAAGTGGAAAGGTCTAGTATGGTTTGACCCTCGGAACATAGCCTAATGTGGCCTGACAGGGGAATAAGTCTCTGGACCAGTCTCGTCCATGAGTGAATTGCTCTTGAGAAAGAACTTTCTGTCTCTTCTCTGGGCATTAATGTTAAGGAAACAAAGAACTCCTCTGATCCCCTCCTTATTGCAAAGAATTTTATTGAGAAAATACTTTGCTATTTCAGAACATGTCTAATACTTTAAATGCCTAGTTTTATACTGACTGATACTAGTGTCATCTTTGCTTGGAATTTCCTTTCTGCCTTCTCCATCTGCAAACTCTTCTCTTAAACCCCAATTCCGGTATTACCTGACATGAAGTTATCTCCAGGTCGGGCCCTGATTTACAAGTTCCCATAGCATTCTTTGCCATCTTCTGGGTAGCATGAATCCCGGGCTTAATACATTAATATATTAATTTCATAATCACTTAACTTCTGAATTTTCTGAGAGGATGTAAGCTCCATCAGGGCAGTGATTGTGTTTGTTTTCTTAATACTCGAATCATTCTCACACATAATTAAAAACTCACAGTATTCATTATTATTGTTAATAATAATGCAACTAATTGTAACTAATAGTGTAACTAGTAATGTAGCTTATAAGAACAGAACTAATGTAAATAATTGTAAGCTTTAATTATCATTCCATTGGGTTGTGAGGTACATGAAGGCAACAATCACATCATAGCCCCAGCCCTTAGCCAACATCTGATACGTGCTCAGTAGATGTTTGTTACATTAAAGAAAGAATTATTTGTGTAATGAATTTAAAAGCTTAATTTACAGAAAATTTGTAGAGTGAAGTATCAGTGTAGTACAAAAGTAAAGAGTTTAGATAATAAACTTACTTTGTTTAAAATGATAACGGTGATATGAAGAATAAGGCCTTTCTTCCTCTTTGGACAATTAGATAAGTGTTTTGTCATGTTGACAAAAAGTTAATCTTTCCTCAGTAAAATTCAGTTTCAGAAATACAAGTTTTTTATAGATTTTATTTATTTATTTGATGGAGAGAGACACAGTGAGAGAAGAACGCAAGCAGTGGGGAGTGGGAGAGGGAGAAGCAGGCTCCCCATGGAGGAGGGAGCCCAATGCGGGGCTCGATCCCAGGACCTTGGAGATCATGATCTGAGCCGAAGGCAGACACTTAATGACTGAGCCACCCAGGTGCCCCCAGAAATATAATTTTTATTGAGAGTATGTGGACAAGCAATGGCTGAACTTATGACTATTTCAAAGCAAGATTTAGATTTACTTTATATAAGTATAATTAACCAAAAGAAGAAATGCAATTAGACTTCAGTGTCTTTTACAGTTCTTTGATTGAAATGAGTTTCCATTATGAGGCAAATTTCACAGTAGTCTCATTTTTTTTTTCATTTTTTTTTATTCTTATGTTAATCCCCATACATTACATCATTAGTTCTAGATGAAGTGTTCCATGATTCATTGTTTGTGCATAACACCCAATGCTCCATGCAGAATGTGCCC
>NC_138372.1:52721192-52743478 GCF_054177405.1 Leptonychotes weddellii
TATGGTAGCTCTATTTTCAACTTTTTGAGGAACCTCCATACAGTTTTCCAGAGTGGCTGCACCAGCTTGCATTCCCACCAACAGTGTAGGAGGGTTCCCCTTTCTCCGCATCCCCGCCAACATCTGTCGTTTCCTGACTGGGTTATTTGTTTTTTGGGTGTTGAAATGCATCAGTTCTTTATATACTTTGGATACTAACCCTTTACTGGGTATGTGTCATTTGCAAATATCTTCTTCCATGCCTTTTAATTTTATTTATATAGGGGATTTCTAATGTAAAACTGCTTTTGCATCCCTGAAAGAAATGCAACATAATCATGATATGTTGATGATCCTGACCTTCTATATAAATTACATTCAGTTTAATCTTTTCTGGGATTTTTTAAATGCTATTCTCATGTGTTTGATTTTTATACATTATTCTTGTGTGCTTTCTTTATCTATGGGTTTATGTTTTTCATCAATTTTAAAAAATTATCAGTCCTTATCTCCTCAAATGTTTCCTTTTATCTATGTGTTCTGTATCTTCCTCTGGAATTTGGACTAAATATGAATATGATTATAATATCATAAGTGATTTTAAAATGCTATTTTAATAATTATTTTATAAGGTCTTTTTTTAGAAAAGTAACCAGATAAAGGGTAATTTAAAAGATGCTTATTTCATCTCCTCAAAGGAAGTCTTTCTGCCTCTCTACCTAAAATTATCCAGTATTAATTTTCCAGAATTTGAAGTATGATAGATCATTTTAAGAGTATTGTCAACTCTTTGAACTATTTAATGTACCAGTTACTGACAGAAACATTTCTAAATTATAGGCCGCTCGCTCTGGATTAAAGAACACAACATGAATTTTAAAAAACAAACAGCTAAATACAGGAACAAAAATATTTAAAGAGTAATATATATATATTTTATGCGATGAAAAAATTTAATTTTTTAAAAGACAATGCAAAGATTGATTATATTTAAAGTCTAGCGAATTCATCAGGAAATGAGAAGTATCATTCTGACTATCTAATATTTGAGACAGTATGTCAAGCAGTCTTTATAAAAACATTTCATAAATTCAGCCATCTGTGAACTATATTAAAGGATTGATATCCCGTAAAACTTCTCCTTAGAAAAGCTTAAAAAATATTCTGCACTCTGCAAATCACCATTTTGAATGCTTAGTAAGGCTACAGATCACCATAAGCAAGAATTTCTAATATCAGTATTCAAACTGAATTACTTTTATTGTTTTTTTCACTTTATTTGTAGGGTTATATAAAAATTTCAAATAGATAAATAAAGAATGGAGACCCTGAGAAGAAATGCCAGTAGTTGTACAGAATTTGGGTGGAAAGGTTTTACTCTAGCCTTCAAGATTCTTCCAGCTGGTCTAAGAATTAATTTGACATCAGACAGATTAACAGGAGAAAAAAAAAGTTTAATTGACTGTGTACAGAGTCCCAGTAAAGAAATTGAGGCCCAAAGAAATGACCAAAGCAGGCAGTTTTTATGCTTTTTAGACAAAAAGACAATAAATCTGTATGAAATTGGCAAGACAAAACTTATATTGGGGGGTTTCAGTTGGTAAGGAATGCTAAACAGAATTTGGGCTAGGCTGAAATAGTAAATTAGCAAAAATGCAAGCTTTGTTTATACAGCTTTCTTTGCTCTGAGTTCCCTATCTCTGGTAATAAGAATGGCTCTACCTCCTGGTAGAGGGATGGGAGACTTATCTCCTGGTTTCTAGAGACAAAAAGGAGTCAGAATGTTTTTACACTTAAGTAACTTCTGGTTCAAAATAATCAGTATGCCAAAGTGGTACATTTTGGGCTATCTCCCCTTGGCTCCTACAATGGAATATTTGTTTGGGCTATATAAATAATACAAATGTGTTTTCATAGAAATTTGAAATAACCAAGTATTTTAGCTACTGATTTAACTTATAATTTAAATTGATGAGAATTAAACTAAACTCATTCTACTAAAAGCATAGCCATTGGCTTCACCTCCTTATTTTGCTCAAGTTGTGCTCATTTTTAATTAGCTAGGATGCATGTATACCTGAGGCAAGCACTGTATTTGCATATCTAGCAATTTCCTCCATAAGTAATTACAGTGTAGATTTGCCATACCTACTAATCAAGTTTTGTCAATTACTTTTTCAGATAAAGCTTAGAAAAAAGAACAAAATAGTAAAATACAATTTGCAATCCTATAACTGTTTTTAGGAAAAACATTTGAGGCATCCTAATTATTAACTCCTCCATTTCCTGCATTTGTAGAATTACGTAGGACATTGGTTGTAGATGTACGTCACAGGCATTGCCAAAGGTTATTAATAGATCAAGAGAAACTTGAGAAATGAAACATTTTTTTAAATTATTAGAGGTATATCAATTTCTGCGTCAGTCAAGGCCCAGTCAGGGGGTGGAAATGACATCAATTGTTTAACTAAGGAAATTTAATATAAAGGACAGTTACTCATGTCTTAGGAAACTGAGAGGACAGAAAGGGGACACTGTAGGAAGCAGCTAGCACCTCTAGGGTAGAGATCAAAGGGAAGAGGGTAGTGTATGGGACTCAGGCCTGTAAAGAGGCTGGTACTGGTGTCCCTGAGGGGCCATGATAAGGCTGGTTCTAGGTGTGTGGGAAAACTATAGACTGAGAACTGCTGCTGTTGCTGACGCTTAGTGTCACCGCAAAGAGAACTGTTGCTGTTGAGATGCTAAAATGACCAGGAATTAAATAGAAGGAGCACACCTCATCTTCCTCCTCTAGCTTTCCAGTCTCTCTCCAGTCCACCCAACTGTCAGTGCCTGACAAAATAGAAATGTTGTTAACCTCAGAATTGCCAGCTAGGATATAGAGAAGTGGGCCCCCTGCTGAGAGGCAAGAGCTTACACATTTAAAATAAAACAAATGTAAAGAAATAATGATAATAAATAAATAAAATAAAACAAATGTTTACTTTTGTGGACTCCATTTTGGCATCATTTCCTCCGGATAGTTTTCCCTGCACTTAGCGGAGCACCATGCCCCCAACGGGCACTTGATAAATGTTTTTGAGTGAATGAATGAATCATTTGATTTTAAAGTAAATAGTTCAGTCAATTCTCATCATCAGAATCATGCCTATATAAACTGGAAATTTTTAATTCAAACTAAACAATAATAGAGGTGGGGGAAATACTTTAGTTTACCTGAAAAGCAATCATTCTACAATTAGATATCCTTTAAAGAATCAATTTCAATTCACTTTGAGACAAACTTCCAAGTGAGTTTCTCTATGAAACTCTAAAGTACACAATTCACCACTGTGATCAATAAGTAAATAAAACTGTATTTCCACTAACTCTGGAATTTGAAAGGAATCCTTGATGAAGCATTCGATTAAAATGTATTTTCTGACTGAAAATAATTGTAGAGGCTTTTCATCGTAAGAATCAAATTGGGGTCTCCACATTTATAAATACCACATCTGTTGACCTAGGGCTTTAATAAGCAAACTCCAATGTCATATATGCAAATAAAGAAGCTCATTTTGTTGCTTTCAGACTTTCCCTTCCCTACCAATAAAATAAGTCATCTCTGCCTGTTTTCAAAGGCAGCAGTGTTTCCCTCATTGCCATTTCTCATTACTGCAATATCATGACTAGCTACCATGAATGGAATTAATTAGCTCTGTTTGCCTTTCCATAAATAGATTTTTCTAAGAATGGCATATATCTCAATGTAGTCAAGTATCCTGGTGTTTCTGTCAAACGTTTCTACCAGAGAAATTAAAGAAAAAAGAAATATCCCTAATTGAACCGGGGTAAACTACATTAAGTAAGAGTATACATTTATAATCAAGGCTTTACAAAGAAAACAGAAGTATTATGCAATTATGGAGTAAACCCAAGAGTATATTCCTGAGTTGTGAATAGGGATTATGAATCACCCAAAAAAATAACAAAAAACTGTATTTAAAGTAATCAAACTAAACTTTACTTCTTCCTCCCTTATGTGCTGAAATGGTAATATTTGGGCATATGATCTGAAATTGAATTAATAGAAAAAATGTATTTGATTTCAGGTTTACAGTAAACCGAAACTAAAAGACAATGAAAACATCAAGGAGAAATATAAAAGAAGAGGGATGGATAGAGTTGTGTGTTTATGAAAGGTGTAACTTGTTAGGGTAGCTAGGGAAGCTTCACTCAGAAGGTGACATTTTAGTAAAAACCTAAAGTAGATGAGGGAGTGAGCCATGCAAATAGCTGGGTAGAAGATAGTTCTAGACAGAGGAAACAGGAATTATAAATACCTGAGATGAGAACAAAACTGATATGTGAACAGCAAAGAAGACTAAAATGAGTGGAATAGAATAAGTTAGAAGAATAGGTGATAAATTAATTGTGGGGGGAAGGGAGGGTAGATAGATAGAATCCTATAAGAAATTTTAAGGATTTTGCATCTTATTCTGAATAAAATGGAAGCCCTTTGGAAGGTTTTGAACAGTGGAACCTGTGGCCTGACATATTAAGTTATATTACATCACATTGCATTATATTACAGTGCATGTTATATTACATGTTACATGAATAACATTACATGAATTACATTACGTTATGTGAATTACATTACATGAATTACATTACATTACATTACATTATATTACATTACATTACATTACATTACATTACATTACATTACATTACATTACATTACATTACCAGGATCACTTTGACTGTTATGTTGAGAATAAGTGGAAAGTGGGGCAAGGTGAAGTCAAAGAGACTAGTTAGAAAGTTATTGCAATAATATAGGCAAGAAATAATAGTGTCCTAGATTGAGGTAGTAGCAGTGGAGGTGGTAAGGAGTTGATTTCTGGGTAAATTTGAAAGATATGGCCAAGAGTAGAATCTGAATTTGTAAACTGGGGATACCCCCTTTCAATAAGTAATACAAAAATTAGGAATACATAATTGATTACAAAAGTGAAATGCTTACTTAAGGTGGAAAAAGAAACTGAATTTTAAATTACAAATTGAAGTTAATAAAATACAACTTTGAAAAGCTAACAAATGCCATAAACATCATTAAGTCCAGGAAAATAACATAATAACACACATCTATTATGCTCTTTTTCTCCCTATGCTTTGGCTTCATGCTCTTTGACAGCCTTCACATGACATATATCTTATAATATCATTTTCTATGAAGATAATAGTAATCCAATCTTTAGCATGATTTCTATTACTGATAATTCAGAAACATTCATTTCAGCTTTACAATTTTTCACTGATATGCCTTATAAAGTTTTAGGATTGTTGACAAATTTGGGAAAACCTCTGGCTCCATACATTTCAAGCCTGTTTCTCTTCCTCCACCAACATACTTCTGGTGGTGGGAACCAAAGGGTATGTTCATGTTCAGTATTTCTTCTGGCCCTACACTTTCATGTCATGATGGTCACGGGAGTTTGCACAATGGGCAGGAGTATTACTGGAAGTCTTTTATACCCTAGATAGTTAGCAACAAGGTAACTATATACAAACAAGATTGAAAATCATATAAATATATTCCACCAAGCCTATATTCCAATGCATCTTCCTTATATCCAGCTCCCCAAAATGTCTATGGCCATTCCATCACTACATGACATGAGGGAAACTGCAACATAGGGGAAGTCAGGGTAAAAATTATAGTTAAATTGTTTTACTTTTAACTCAGCATTCCAGGACAAGGCATAAACCTGTATCCCTTTCCTATTGCTGAATGACCACAAACCTTAGTGACTTAAAACAATACGAATTTATTATCTTATAGTTCTGGAGGTCAGATGTCTTAAAATTAGCATATCATTAAAAAATTAGCATATCATCATGGGTTTTTTCCTTCCAGGATTCATGGGAGAATCCGTGCCTTTTCTTTTCCAGCCTCTAGAGGCTGCCTACATTCCTTCACTAGTGGCCCCTTTCTCACATCATTTCATTCTCTGTATCAGATAGTACATCTCCTACTCTTGACTGCTTCCATTATTACATTTCTTTCTCTGCCTTCTCTGACCCTCCTGCCTCCCTCTTACAAGAACCTTTGTGGTTACATTGGGGCCACCCAAGTAATCCAGGATAATCTCTTTGTCTTGAGAGCCTTAAGTTAATCATATCAGCAAATTCTCTTTTACCATGTAAGGTAACATATTCACAGGTTCTGGGGATCAGGACGTGGGCATCATTGGAAGTTCATTATTAAGGCTACCACGGTCTGGCCTCTGTTTGCAAAGATTCATGTCTGACCCACGTGAAAATGCACCCACCCCAACCCAAGTTCCTCAGAAGTCTCATCCATTACAACGTTGACTCAAGTACAAAATCTCATCTAAATCTCATCTGCTCAGAAGTCCCAAATTTCATCATCTAAAGCATCTAAATTAGGCATGGGTAAAGTTCCGGGTATAGTCCATCCTGGAGCAGAGTTCCTCTCCATCTGTAGACCTGTGACTCTAGAAAACAGTTCATCTGCTTCCAAAATACAGTTGTGGAATAGGCATGGGATAATAGTTATATAGACATACCCATACAAAAATGGAGAGGGGTGGGGAATAGGAGTACAAGAGGAGTGTACCCTCAGAACCGTTTCAGAATCCAACCAGGAAAACTCCATTAGGTTTCAAGACCTGGGAATAACCCCTGTGGCTCAAGATTTATTGCTCTGTGCCTATAGCTCCACCCTTTTAGTCATCCTTCCTTTTCCAGGAAGGTACACAAGTTTTTGCAGTCAAGTAGATTGAACAACCTGTTTCCTACCTCTAGAATTTTAGGAGTCTTGTGGTCTTCTCTCATTTTGTCCTCTCTCTCCCTTTCAGCCCATGCTGGCAGTATTTCTGTTGATGCAACAGTCTTAAGAACTTTGTATATCTTATATATCTTGATGATTTCTTCACTTCTACTAACACTGTGTTCGAGGCAATCTAGGCTTTTTCTGTCACAAATTTATAGCCAGAATTTTTCTAGTTTCTATCCCCTGCCCAATTCCAAAGCCACTTGCACATTTTTAGTTATTCATTATGGCAGTAACCCACTTCCAAGTTTCAACATATAATTCCCATCATTGAACTGTAACAAATTATGACAAATTGAGTGGCTTAATACAACACAAATTTATTATTTTAAAGTTCTGTAGGTGTCATTAAGGCTGTGTTCCTTCAGGAGGCTCTAGAGAAGTATCCATTTTCTCTCTTTTTCCAGCTTCTGGAGTCTGTGGCCCCTACCTTGCACCACGTCAGCTTCTGTTTCTGTCGTCATATCTCCATTTTTGCCTTCTCTGATCTTCCAGCCCCCCCACTTATAAGGACACTTGTGACTATATTGGATAATCTTGTATAACCCAGGATAATCTCTCCTCTTCATTTCAAGATCTTTGAATTAATCATACCTCTATTCTGTTTTTCCATGTAAGATAACATATTCAGTTTCTGGGGATTAGGATGTGCACATTTATAGGGAGCCATTATTCACTTGACCACACTACCCCCCAAAATTTAAAGCACATGTCCACATAAAACCTTATATATGAATATTCATAGCAGCATAGTCATAATAGCTAAAAAGTGGAAAAAATCCAAAGTGGATAAACATGATATAGTTTACCCATACAACAGAATATTTGGCAATAAAAAAAATGAAGGACTGATATAGATGAACCTTAAAAACAGTGTAGTATGTGAAAGAAGCCAGAAACAAAAGGCTATGTATTACATGATTGCATCTATATGAAATGTCCGTATTAGACAAATCCATAGTGACAGAAAATAGATTTGTAATTTCCAGGGTCTTAGAGGAAAGGGAGAATGGCAAGATTGAGTATGGGGTTTTTTGGGGGAGGTGATGAAAATGATCTAGAATTAGATAGTTGTTACGGTTGCACAACTTTGTAAGTATACTAAAAGCCACTTAACTTTATATTCTAAAAAGGTGAAATTTATGGTATGTGAATTATGTTTCTATTTTTGAAATCTTAAAAAAGAAAACTATCTTAATTTTGCAAGTTGCACAAAATGTAGCCATGTGAACACACTGCCAGGCTTCCTTCCAGGATCTGGGAAGGAGTTCATGCAAGTGAGAGGCCTGATAGTTTGAACATCATTAACTTTAAAGTAATTCTGCCTCTAGGTAGAAGCAACAGGATTTGTTGACAGATTGGATATCAGGAATGAGAGGGATAGGAGTTAATAATGACTTCATGAATTGAGACCTAAGAAACTAAAAGGCGAAATTTCTACTTCTCAATAGACTACTGTACCAGATGCAAGGTGGTTATTTATTTTTTCAGCTCTTTTTTTGTTTTAATTGTGGGGAAAAAGCACATAACATTAGCTACCCTCTTAACACATTTTTAAGTATACAGTACTATATTTCACTATATATTTATCATTAAGTATAAGCACAATGCTGTACAGCAGATCTCTAGAACTTTTTCGTCTTGCATAACTGAAGCTTTGCACCCAGTGAACAGCAGCTCCCCATGTATTCTTCCCCCTGGAAACCACCATTCTACTTTCTGCTTCTATGGGCTTGAATAATTTAGATACCTCATGTAAGTACAATCATGTAGCATTTGTCCTTCTGTGGCTGACTTATTTCACAAGGCATAACGTCCTCAAAGTTCATCCATACTGTCACACATTCCAGAATCTCCTTTTTCTAAGGCTGATTAATATTTATATAAATATATACCATTTATATATATTTATACCAAATATACATTTTCTTTATTCATTTCACTGTCCATAGACGTTTACATTATTTCCACATTTTGGCTATTATGAGTAGAGTTGAAATAAACATGGGACTGCAAATAAATATTTGAGAGATTTCAATTCTTTTTGATATATATCCAGAAGTGGGACTGCTGGATCATATATATGGCAGTTCTATTTTTAATTTTTTAAGGCACCTCCATACTGTTTTCCACAGTGGCTTCACCATTTTACATTCCCACTAACAGTGCATGAGAGTTTTAGTGTCTCCATATCCTTACCAACATGTATGATTTTTGTTTTGTTTTGTTGATAATGGCTATCCTAATACATGTGAGGTGATCTCCTTATGGTTTTTATTTGCATTTCCCTGATGATTAGTGATGTTGAGCATCTTTTCATACACTTGCTGGACATTTATATGTCTTCTTTCGAGAAAGGTCTATTCAAATTCTCTGTCCATATTTTAATTGGGTCTTTTCCCAGTTGGGTTGTAGGAATGCCTTCTATATTTTGAATAGTAATTCTTTATCAGATATGTGATTTGTGAATATTTATTTTCATTCCTTAGGTTGCCTTTTTACTCTGTTGATTGTTTTCTTAGCTGTGCAGTTAGTTTAATGTACTCCCTCTTGTCTATTTCTGCTTTTGTTGTCTGTGCTTTTGATATTATATCCAAGAAATCATTGCTAAAACCCACATCATGAAGTTTACATCCTGTTTTCTCCTAGGAATATTGTTTCAGGGCTAACATTTGGGTCTTTAACCCATTTTGAGTTGATTTTTGTGTATAGTGTAAGATAAAGGTCCAGTTGCACTTTTACATGCAGATATCCAGTTTTCCCAACACCGTTTGTTGGAGAGACTATCCTTTCCACATTGTGCATTGTTAAACACTTTTTGAAGATAATTTTTGAGTGGATTTATTTCTGGGCTCTCTATTCTGTTCCCTTGGTCCATATGTCTCTCTTCATGCTAGTACCTTACTGTTTTAATTACTATAGCTTCATAATGTTTTGAAAGCAGGAAGTGTGAGACCTTCAACTTTGTTCTTCTTTCTCAAGATTGACTTGGCTCTTTGGGATCCTTTGTGGTTCCATAGAAATTTTAGGATTGCTTTCTATATTTCTGTAAAAAAAAGTCATTGCGATTTTTATAGTGATTGCATTGAATCTGTAGATCAAGTATTTCACCATGTTGGTTAAGTTTATTTCTAAGTATTTTATTTTGATTCAATTATAAGTGGGATTAATTTCCTAATTTCCTTTTCAGATATTTCATTGATAGTGTAAAGAAATGCAACTTTTTTTTAAGGGTTTTATTTTTGTCAGTAAACTTTAGACCCAACGTGGGGCTTGAACTCAAGTCCCCAAGATCAAGAGTCACATGCTTTACTGACTGAGCCAGCCAGCCCCCCATGACTTATTTTTGAATGTTGATTTTGTACCTATAACTTTGTTCAGTTTGTTTATTAGTTGTAACAGGTGTTTTGGTGGAGTCAAGGTTTCCTACATCTAAATCATGTCATCTGAAAACAGATAATTTTACTTCTTCCTTTCTGATTTGAATGCTTTTTAATCTTATTCTTGCCTATATCCTCTAAGATTTCCACTACTATGTTAAATAGAGGTGGTGAGAGCAGGCATCCTTGCCTTGATCATGACCTTAGAAGAAAAGGTTTTTTTTCACCATTGAGTATAATGTTAGGTGTGGGATTTTCACATATGGCTTTTATTATGTTGAGATACTTTCTTTTTATTCCTAGTCTGTTGAGTGTTTTTATCATAATAGATGTTGAATTTTGTCAATGCCTTTTCTGCATCTATTAAGATGATTTTGTTATTTGATTGTTTGTTATGCTAAAGTGGTGTATCATGTTGATTGATTTTCATATGCTAAAACATTCTTGCATCTTCGGGATAAATCCCACATGGTCATGGTGTGTTATTCTTTTAATGTGCTATTGAATTCAGTTAGCTAGTGTTTTGTTGAGGATTTTTTGAGTTATGTTCATCAGGGCTTGTGGCCTTTGGTTTTCTTTTCTTGCAGTATACTTTGCCTGGTTTTGGCATCAGGGTAATGTTGTCATCAGTCTTTTGGAGAGATTGGAAAGGATTGGTTTAATTCTTCTATACATGTTCGGTAGAATTAACCAGTAAAACTCTCTGATCCTGGATTTTCTTTGTTGGAAGGTTTTGATTACTGATTCAATCTCCTTATTTGTTATTGGTCTGTTCAGGCTTTCTAATTCTTCATAATTCAGTCTTGGTAGGTGGTATGTTTCTAGGAATTTATCCATTTCTTCTAGAAAATGTCCAAAATGTTGGTGTTTATTGGTTCATAGTAGTTTCTTATAATTGTTTTTATTTCTGTGGCATCTGTTGTAATGTCTTCTCTTTCATTTCATAGTTCATTTATTTGAGTTTTCTCTTTTTTTCTTAGTCTAGTCAAACAGATGTCCATTTGTTGATCCTTTCAGAAAAACAACTTTTAGTTTCATTGATTTTTTCCTATTATTTTTCAGTTCTCTATTTCATTTAGCTCTGCTCTAATTTTTATTATTCTTTCTTTTTGCTAACTTTGGGCTTTGTTTTCTTTTTTGTAGTTCTTTGTGGTATGAAGTTAGGGTGTTCATTTGAGATCTTTCTTCTTTTTTTAATATGGGTATTTAGCACTATAAAATTCCCTCATATTACTGCTTTCGCTGCATCCCATGAGTTTTGATATGTTATGTTTTCATTTTTGTTTTTCTCCAGATATTTTCTAATTTCTTCTCTGGCCTATTGGTTGTTCAGGAGTGTGTTATTTAATTTGCACATATTTGTGAATTTTCTAGTATTCTTCCTGCTGTCAATTTCTAGTTTCATGCCATCTGGTGATAAAATATACTTGGTATTATTTTATCTTCTTAAATTTATTAAGACTTGTTTTGTTACCTAATATGTGGTCTATCCCAGAGAATGTTTCATGTGCACTTGAGAAGAATGTGTGTTCTGCTGCTATTGGGTGAAATGTTTCTATATGCCTGGTAGGTCCATTTGGTCTATAGTGTTATTTGAGTCCTGTGTTTCCTTATTGATCTTCTGTCTGAATGTTCTATCCATTAGTAAAAGTGGGGTTTTAAAATCCTTTATTATTACAAGGCCATCTATTTCTGCCTTCAATTCATTCAATATTTTCTTTATACATTTGGATTTTCTGATATTAGGTGCGTATGTATTTATAGTTATGATATCTTCTTGGTTGAATGACCCTTTTATCATTATATAACTTATTTCTTTGTCTCTTGGCAGTATTTAATTTAAAGACTATTTTGTCTGATATATGTATGATTGCCCATATTTTCTTTTGGTTACCATTTGCGTGGAATATCTTTTCCCATTCATTCACTTTCAGCCTATGTGTGTCTTTAAATCTAAAGTGAGTCTTATGTAGACAGCATATGGTTTTTATATCCATTCAGCCCAAAAACAAAACAACACCAAAACAAACCCAAAAGCCATGATGCCATGTTTTTGATTGGGGAGTTTAATGCACTTATATTAAAGTAATTGTTGATCAGGAATGACTTACTATTACCACTTTGTTAAATTTTTTGTGTCTGCTTTGTAGCTCTTTTGTCTTTTTACTCTTGTGGGCTTCCTTTGTGTTTTGTTAATTTTTTTGTAGTGACATATTTTATTGTGTGTGTGTGTGTGTACTACAGGTGTTTTCTTTGTTTTTACTATGGAGCTTACAAAAACATCTTATAATTGTGAGAATTTATTTTAAACTAATAACCTCTTGATTTCAATTGTACACAAAAAACTACACTTTTATTTCTCCCTCCCTACACTTTGTTATTGATATCACAAATTACATCTTTTTATATTGTGTATCTATTGATATATTTTATAGTTAATCACTTTTTATACTTTTGCCATTTAACTTCAATACCAGAATTAACAGTGATTTATGCACTACTGTTACAGAATTACAGTATTCTACATTTGCCTATATATTTATATTTATCAGCAAGCCTTATACTTTTGTATGATTAATGTTGCTTTTTAGCATCTTTTCATTTCTACCTGAAGGACTCTTTTTGCAATTCTTGTAAGGCAAGTATTGAACTCTCTCAACTTTTTCTTTTGTAAAGTCTTTATTTCTCCTTCATTTTTGAGGCATAGTTTTACCAGATATAGTATTCTTAGTTGGCAGTTCTTTTCTTTTAGCACTTTGAATATACCATCACACATTATTCTGGCCTGTAAGGGCTCCTCTGAGAGATCCACTAAGAGTTATATGGATGTTCTCTTATATGAGATGTCACTTCTTTCTTGCTATTTTCAAAATTCTCTCTTTGTTTTTGACTTGATACTTTGATTACAAGGTGCCTGGGTATTGATTTCTTTAGGTTCATCTTATTGGGACGTTTATTTCTTCTTTAATTTCTTCTTTAATTTGGATGACCACTTCCTTCCGAGATTTAGGAAGTTTTCAGCCATTATTTCTTTAAATATGCTTTCTGCCCTATTGCTCTCTTATTCTTCTTCTGGGATTTCCATAATGAATATATTAATATATTTTATGGTATCCCATATGGTCCTTAAGCTTTTTACACAGTTTTTCACTCTTTTTTTTTTCTTTTTCTCCTCTGATTGGATAATTTCAAGTGACTTGTCTTTTCTTCTCCTTGATCAGTTCTGCTTTCTTCTGCTTGATCAAGTCTGCTGTTGAGGGCCTATAGTGAATTTTTCAGTTACTATATTCTCTAGCTCCAAAAATTTCTGGGTTTTTAAATATATGTATAATATTTTATATATTTATATTTATTATATTTTCTCTGTTGAAATATTTACTTTATTATTTTATTATTATATTATTTATTATTATTATATTGTTCCTTTGTTTGAGCTATATTCCCTGTTTCTTAATGTTCCATGACACTTTGTTTTGGTGACTGAACATTTGAAAAGCACCTACCTTTCCCCATTTTTTACAAACTAGTTCTGTAAAGGGGAAGACCTTCACCAATCAGCCCAAATAGAAATTTTGGGGACAAGAGATATAGTTTTAAAGGGAAAGATCAGGAGTTCTATTCTGGAAATCTGAAGTTTAATATGCCTATTACATATGCAGGTGGGGAAGTCAAGCAGTCTGTTAATTATGAGTCTAGGCAGAAGTTCAGACCAGATAGGGGCGCCTGGGTGGCTCAGTTGGTTAAGCGACTGCCTTCGGCTCAGGTCATGATCCTAGGGTCCTGGGATCGAGCCCCGCATCGAGCCCCGCATCGGGCTCCCCGCTCGGCGGGAAGCCTGCTTCTCCTTTTCCCACTCCCCCTGCTTGTGTTCCCTCTCTCGCTGTCTCTCTCTCTGTCAAATAAATAAATAAAATCTTTAAAAAAAAAAAAAAAAAGAAGTTCAGACCAGATAAATATAATATAAAAAATCTTAATATAATAATATATTAAGAAATGTCAGTGTGTATGCATATATACATATACATACATGTAATTCAAAACCATGAGACTAGATGTGATTACCAAAGGAAGGAGCATGAATAAAATGTAATAGCAACAATTTATACAGACTATAATTGTATATAATAGATAAAAGTAGAATCACTCTGGTAAAATAAGAGAGCGGTATGGTACCCAACAGTCTCCTTCTACTTTCTCTGGCTCCACAAAATGCAATTTTGTGGTTTGTATTAATAAGTTTAATTAATAATTAGGGACCATTATGAAAGGCAGAATTCTAAAATGACCCCCAAGATCTGTACCTTCTGGAATACAGAAGTCTTCTCCCAGTTATTCAATCAAACACTGATACAAGTACTGCCAGGAAGTGATTTTGCTGATGTAATTAAAGTTCCAAGTCAGCTGACCTTAGAGAGATTATTCTGGGTGATCTGACCTGATGAGGTTATTATTAAAAGGGAATGGACTCTTTTTAATTAAAAAGATTAGAAGTATGAGAGAGCCAATGGAAAAAGCCATATTTCAAGGAATGTAGCTAGCTTCTGTGATCTGAGAGTGATCCCAGCAAGGAAATACCTGACAGCAAGCAAGGAAACAGGGACCTCTCTCTTACAACCCTAAGGAACTGAATCTTGCCACATCTACATAAGCTGAAAGAGGATTCCAAGCTCCAGATGATAATGCATGCTAGTCAATACCATGATTTTAGCTTTTTGAGACCCTAAGCAGAAAACACAACCACACCATGCCCTGATTTCTGACGTATAGAACTGAGAACTAATAAATGAATGCTGGTTTAAGCTGCTAAGTTTTCAGTAACTTGTTATGCATCATTGAAAAACTAATACAGCTATATTGTATTCATTGTTTTTGCAAAGATTACAACATGTTGGATAATTGAAAGGATTTTCAAGTCTCCACAGAGCATACTCACATAAGACTTTCAATAAAGGCAAACGACACCATAGAGCAGTAAAAAGATAATGCAGGCAAGCATCAGGGGACCAAGAACCTTCCAAATACAGCTTCCCAAGATCCTTCTTATTCACACAAGGATGTGCTTCATCTCCAGATAAAAGCACCATGATTTACATGATAAATCTTAGTTTCAAGAAGGCTCCCTAAAAGTTTCCAATGGTGCTTTTTGTGTCCTTCTTTACACATAGCCAAGCCAGGCTATCTAACTGGTGATGCCAGGTATAAGCCCCAATAAACAAATCAGCCCTGGGTATCACCAGGGAAGTTTCAAACTTTAAATAGTATATTATAAATCATTAATTAGTTCACTGCCCTTATCTCAGCCAAGGGTCAGTGCCAGACTTATAGGCTTCCCCAAGAGATAAACGTAGAGCTGAACCACTTGTACTGTAAAATAATTTATCCCATACAGTTTTGTTTCCCTTTCCCTTCTTCACTCTCCCTGGGACTCCAAGCAGGATACTCCATATTGGCTATGGTAAGTGAGCAAGTAGGTAGACAAACAAGCAGATATCATTTGGGACCTTCAAGAAAGATGGCAGCAGAAGGCCCTTTTTTAGGTATCAAACCTCCAATTCAAAGTCTGCTGCTTATGCTGAGATAATTAATGCTGTGGCCAGCCACTTGTTATGAGATAGTCTAGTTGAGTTACTAGGTCTGCAGGGCACGCCTTAACCCACCATCTTTTCTAGCCATTGTCAGAGGATTCTTAGGGGATACACCCGCACTTGCCAACAAGGTATGGAGGAAGATAGACACATTATAGAATTTCACTGTTGTCTTGGTTGTACCAGCCTGAAGTTAGCTGGAATACTGCCTCCTTCTCTATCTGACCCTACTGCTCATATTAGAAGCCAATGGGAAGATCTTTAACGAGCAGTTCCAGCTAGTGAAATAACCCTAAGTACTAATCCCTGACTATCTAGAAGTCCTTCAGTTGTTCCTTATGGACTGACTATGGCCTATTTTGCTCCCGTCCCCTGCTATTTCACATCTGGAAATTTTCTTTGTCTAAATTGTTAAACTGTTTAGATTGCTCTTTAGTTACAAAAATGATCTTAATACGGTGGTATATAAAGGAAAAAGAGAAAAATCCTCTTCAATGACCTCCCAGTCTCACTCCCCAGCAGTAAACACAGTTTAATGTCTGCCGTGCCACTTTTTCTATTCATTTAAAAAGGTGCATGTGCATATGCATTTTTTCACTGAAGAACATAAAATGGGCATTGTACATCTTTTATACTTTTAAAAGTTATATATAGTTTCCTATAGTGGGCATCACATTATTTAATCTATAACCTATTGATGGACATCTATCTTGTTTCCACTATTTTGCTATTTTAATAACACAATGACCAACTCTTTACATACACATGCAAATATTTGCAAAGGATGGCTTCTTAGAGTTAGAATTGCTGGATCATTGGTTATACATATTTCATTTTAATAGATATTTTCCCTTTCAAAAGCAGTATTAATTTACACAAACTTTTGGAACTCATTAGAGAAACCAAGCAATTCTGACTTCCCAGAGGGACCCCTTTTGGTTTGTACTAAGTCAGAGGTGATTGGCATTGAATTTTTTAAAAATATAATTGAATCTACTTTGTATCTTCTATAAAATTCTCTAAGTTTCTGGCTTCTTATTTTTCCCCTTTCCTGTTTACTCGCAGCACCATTTTTTCCCTTTCATTTGTTTTCAGTTTTGTTTCTGTTTTGTCATTTTAGTGCAACTTGGGGAGAGATGGGAGATAAAACCCATTTTTACATCTGAATCAACTTACTGTTTATTCATTCAGCATACATTTACTCTGTATTTATGCAGGCACTGCAGGCACTGAGAATACAAAGATGAATAAAACATAAATTTACCTTTCAGAAATTTTGCAAGTGCAAATGATAGCACCACAATTAGCAAATAAAAGGTAGATGGAGAGATGGATTATAAAATAGAACTGAAGAGTGACTTTGGGAGTAAAGGCAGAGAGGTTCAAGGAGAGGAAAGACTTGAAAGGTAAATAAGGGAGAGAGGACAGCTCATGGGTAGAAGTTAGAAGAGTAGGCTTGGAAAGCTTGAGGTGGTCAGCTGTGGCTGGAGTACAGATTCTTTTGCAGGGTAAAGGGAAGTGAGATTAGAAAATGAATTGAAGCAAGAACATTGGGGTCTTTGAATGTCATGCTAAGAATCTGGTATTCAGCTCATGAAAGACAGATAGCCTGAAAATTGTGGAGCAGGAAAATAATTCATGTCTACAGTTTACAATATTTACAATATTCAAGTCTACATTTTACAATTTACCTCTGATACAAAAGATGAATTAATCACTCAATCAACAATATTTTATTGATAGCCTACTATGTGTCAGAAATTTTGATAGGACCTAGAACTTGAATAGGAATAGATTAAAAACAGTGATAAGTGAAAATTATTGTAATAGTTTAGGAAACAGATTATATAGCCAGAACTAAGAAATGAAGACAGAAGAAATGAAAGGCAACAAAAGGTTGGATTTAAGAAATAAAGAACTGGCAGAAAGGGGTTGGGGTGGATAAAAAGGGAAAAGAATCAGGTATGTTGCCTTTAGTTGTAACTGGGGTGAGGAACTAGAGAGAATTCTCCTAAGCAAAATAAGTCAGGCAGAGAAAGACAATTACCATATGATTTCACTCAAGTGGAATTTAAGAAACAAAACAAATGATCATAGGGGAAAATAAGAGAGAGGAAAACCAAAAAACAGACTCAACTATAGAGAACAAACTGATGGTTACCAGAGGGGAGGTCGGTGGGGGAATGGGTGAAATAGGTGATGGGGATTAAGGCGGGCATCTGTGATGAGCACTGGGTATTGTATGTAAGTGCTGAATCACTAAATCACTAAATTGTACACCTGAAACTAATATTACACTGTATGTTAGCTCATTGGAATTTAAACAAAAACTAAAAAAAAGAAAACTGCAGATTTGAATAACACTATAGAGCAAAAGATTTAACAGACATATACAGGACATTCTCTCCAACAACAGCAGAATACACATTCTTCTCAAGTGCATGTGAACCATAATGAGATATCACTTTATATCTGTCAAAATGACTATTATCAAAAAGACAAGAAGTAACAAGTTCTGGTGAGGATGTGGTTGAAAGGGATCCCTCATGCACCGTTGGTTGGAATGTAAATTGGTGCAGCCACTATGGAAAGCAATATGAAGATTCCTCAAAAAATTAAAAATTAAAACTACCATATGATTCAGCAATTCCACTTCTGGGTATCTATCTGAAGAAAACGAAAACACTAATTTGAAAAGATATATGCACCCCTATGTTCACCGCAGCATTATTTACCATATCCAAGATATGGAAACAACCTAAGTGTCCAACAGATGAATAGATAAAGAAGATATGGTATGTACACACACACACACACACACACACACACACACACACACACACCCTGGAATACTACTCAGCCATAAAAAAGCATGAAATCTGGTCTTTTGTGACAGCATGGTTGGACTTTGAGGCAATTACTCTAAGTATAATAAGTTAAAGAGAGAAAAACAAATAGCATATGATTTTACCTATATGTGGAATCTAAAAAGAAAAGCAAGGGGCACCTGGGTGGCTCAGTCATTAAGCATCTGCCTTCTGCTCAGGTCATGATCCCAAGGTCCTGGGATGGAGCCCCACGTCTGGCTCCCTGCTCGGTGGGAAGCCTGCTTCTCCCTCTCCCACTCCCCCTGCTTGTGTTCCTTCTCTCGCTGTGTCTCTCTTTGTCAAATAAATAAATAAAATCTTTAAAAAAAAAAAAAGAAAAACAAAACAAAACCTATACTCATCAATACAGAGAATAAATCGGTGGTTGCCAGAAGGGAGGAGGGTTGAGGGGGCAAAATGAGTGCAGTTTTAAAAAACAGAAGAAAATGCAAGAATCAGAAAGGGAAGAGTGCTGTGAAAAAAAAGCACAACAAATAAAAATTTTACAAACTGTAAGATATTATACAATATAATTAATTATTGTTACTATTGCTATTATTGTTGTTAGTGGGATAATTGAACCAAACTACTAGATCTTACTAGAATTTAAGTTTCACAAAATCAGAGAATTTGTTTCCCTTGTTTGCCAGTATTTCACAGAACCTCGAACATTTTCAAACAAGGGGTAGGTTTTCAGTTAATATTTATTGTCTTGTCTGGATGCATTTATTGAATGTCTTAGACATATGTGTTTGTTATGGGATGGATTAGGGATCATGGCTTTTCCTGATGAAACCGCTCCTAACCCTCTTCAATAGTCACAAATCGATGAAATATTTGAGAGCCAGTTCTTTAACTTTGAAAAAAAAAAAAACTCCAATCAAAACAAAACAAAATATTTCTTCCTTAAATCAGTAGCCCAAATAAAGCTACAACAATCAGTTATTACTTTTTTAAATATTAGAACAATTCATTTTACAGGATACTTTTTTCCATTCCAAGTATACATTTTTATATTATGCTGATAAGACAGAAATACAAATTTAAGAAAATATTTATAGTTGATGTGGAGAAAACAAAAAGAAGCATGGATCTGTAGTAAAGTTCCCAATGGGCTAGAATTTCATTATTCATTTTTAGACACCTCCAACATCCTCATAGCATGACCTCTGTGATTGTTGATCGTGACAATCTCCTCATATGCCTTATCCACATCTGCCAACAGAGTAGAGAAAATCCCAGTGGTGCATGGTCCTCCTGTATGCCATGGAAGCCTTCCTTTTGGGAACAAAAGCAATCACTCTTAATCAGTCAATGGAAATTTTTTTAACTCCTCCTGTGTGCCAAGTATTGCACTACATTCTGAAGGACTTATTAAGAAGTATGAAACATTGTCCTTCCTTCAGGAAAAGTATAAGTTTGGGGCACCTGGGTGGCTCAGTCAGTTAAGTGACTGACTTGATATCGGCTCACGTCCTGACCTCAGGGTGGTGAGATTGAGCCCTGTGTTGGGCTCCATGCTGAACGTTGATCCTGCTTGGGATTCTTTCTCTCCCTCTAATCTTCGCTCTGCTCAGGTGCATGCACAGATGCAGACACGCGTTTTCTCTGTCTCTCTCAAAAAAGAAAGAAAGAAAGAAAGAAAAGTATAAGCTTCCTGGGGAGACAAAGCATAAAAAGTAGCATATATTAAGTGTCAGATGAGTTGTCTAAGGAATAAATGTTACTCTGAGTTCTAGTACCCAAGGTTTTGTAAAGATCTGGTCCAGTTTTCCTTTCTAATGTGTTTTCCTAAATCTAAAACTACAAGAAAAATAAAAATTGTCCTTCTTGTACCTTTCACTAAGCCAAAATGAACTGCTTGCTCTTCTCTTTACACGCAGCTTGCTTTCCTGCCTCTGTATCCTTGCTTATACTAATTCTTCTTTCTGGAATATCTTTGCTTTCCCTAATCCTCATCTCTGTATTATAATTTATAAATCTTACCCTTCCTCAAGGCTCAGATCAAATGTAGCACCTCTTCAAAAATTCTCTGATGTTACTGGCTAGACATTATCTTCCCTTCCTGTAAATTCCTCTATAAAGAGATCTCCACTGCACCCATTACTTTCTTTCTTATGTTATAGTTGTCCCAATCTATGTAGGTGCATGATAACAACACAAAACCTTCCCTTCTCCCAGCCCCAGTGCATGGTGAATATTGTCCATAAGAGGATTTCTTTTCAATCCCTCAGAATCCAGTGAGGCTACCTTGTGGTTGCAGTGCATCCAGTACTATTGACTATTCTCTATGGTCCCTGAAACCATTTCACAAGCCTGTTCTATTTTTTTTAATGTAATAGTTACAAAATATTTTATTTGTATTGTGACTAACCACCTGCCCTAGCTAGGATGTGAGCTCCTTGAGGGTAGAGAACTTTTACATTCATCTTAGTAACCCTTATGTATAAGCAGTGTGTATTAAAGAAACATTCTCAAATTACCATTGACACTTAAAAATTTAAAAACTTAGATTTCTGGATCACGCTGTTAGAAATTCTGATTCAGTGGGTTTCATGTGAAGCTCAGGAATCTACATTTTATCAAACTTCTTAGATGATTCTTATCCACAGTAAATTTGAAAATGGTTACCAGTTAATAAGTATTTCTTAAATGAATGCTGACTTATTTTCTCTCTTAAACTATAGCATCATAAGGAAAAGACTTCATGTTTGTTTCTCTTGTCTACGGCCTAGCTATTTGAACATAGATTCTCAAACTCTGTGGAATTGATGTATGTTAATGGGATCCTGATGATTGGTATAATTTTTAAAAGTTTTCCATTAGACACAGGATTTGCTGGGCTTTGAAGAATGAATTGGATTTGGATAGGTGGGGAGGGAAAAGAGGGGATTGACAAGATCATAGGAATGGATGAAGATGAGGAAACACAAAAGCATGCTGAAGGTTTGTGATTAGATTATTTTAACAAGAGCAGAGGTTCTTGTGGCAAAGGAATGAAAGATGAGGCTGCCTCCCCACTCTATAAAATAAACCTTTGTTAGCAGAACTCTCACTTTCATTTTAATTTAATAAAAGCAAAAATAAGTGGTTTTGATGTGATTAATGACCAACAAGGGTGATACAGTGCTGACTTGGCAAGCATCCACCTCCATGGCACATGCAGAAGTACAAGATTTAATACAGAATTAACCTGCCCAAGCATCTGTTCACAGCTCCATATGAAAAAGAAAAAAATAGACCAAAGCATATGTTACAAGTTGAAGTCTGGACAACTTTTTTTTTTCATTATATTGATTGGAATTCACATTTTTAGCAAAATCCCTTATTGACTTGTTCATGTGAATTTGAATATTAAATAACCATAATAATGATAAAGCAAAATTTTTTAAAAAGCATTCTTGTTCAGAATGAAGCGGGGGAAATCGGAGGGGTAGACGAACCATGAGAGACGATGGACTCTGAAAAACAAACTGAGGATTCTAGAGGGGAGGGGGGTGGGAGGATGGGTTAGCCTGGTGGTGGGTATTGAGGAGGGCACATTCTGCATGGAGCACTGGGTGTTATGCACAAACAATGAATCATGGAACACTTCATCTAAAACTAATGATGTAATGTATGGGGATTAACATAA
>NC_138372.1:52743978-52965880 GCF_054177405.1 Leptonychotes weddellii
TAAGAGTCTCTTATGGTTTGTCTCCCTCTCTGGTTTCGTCTTGCTTCATTTTTTCCTCTCTTCCCCTATGATCCTCTGCCTTGTTTCTTAAATTCCACATATCAGTGAGATCATATGATAATTGTTTTTCTCTGATTGACTTATTTCACTTAGCATAACACCCTCTAGTTCCATCCACGTCATTGCAAATGACAAGATTTCATTCTTTGATGGCTGTGTAATATTCCATTGTATATATATATATATATACCACTCTTCTTTATCCGTTCATCCTTGTTATAACTGAAATTTCTCCAAAGAATAGTACCCTGTTCCATTGCAATTGCAGTCTAAAGGCATCAGAGACTCTCTCTGAAGTAGTCCTGGCTGTCTCTGAAGCCCTCCTAATGTGTCAAAGATGTGTGTATATAACTTTTGCTGACCCACAATTACCAATATTCTCATCATAAGTTAGAAACAATTCCATTCTTTTTCACTATTATTCTATAAAATACACTGGTTTTCCTAAGTGGGTCTCAAATTTTATTGAACTATGGTTGTATCTTGTTTCAGTGATAATTTTTTTTTTCAGTTGAAAGAGACAAAGCATCTGACTTTCAGGTGTGGCTTAATTTCAGCCTAATATGTTATCAGGATCCATCTTTTAACTCAAACAGGCTCTTCCCTGTTTATCATGCCTGAAGATCCCAGTTTCTAATCCAGCAGGGAAGAACAAGAGTCTCTTCCCCTGAAGTCTCAGTGAAAGAAACATTACTTCTCATCTGCTCTGAATGGATCCTGTTCCCATCCTTGAGCCAACCCCTGTGGCTAGGTGAATACAATGCACTAATTAGCTTAGGCGTTCCTCACTTTCCTGAAGTGACAAAAAGGAATCAACTTCAAGGGAAGCAGGTGGCCTTAAGTTGCTGAATGGGAAAACTTTTGGAGAGAAATCAGAAAAAGTCATCACAATCAAGAGATGATGCTGGTAGCAATAGCTTCCTTTATCCTCTCTATACGGTCTGCTGCCCACAGGTGGAATTTAGAGACAACTTTGATTTAGGGACTTAGAGTGTTTCATTATGCACTGTGTGTTAAACCTTGATCATATTCTCTCTCTCCTTTCTTTGAACTTCTCTACATTATTCTTTTCTCCCATATACTACCTTCTGTTTCAGTTATTTATATGTATTTATCTCCTCACGTAAATCATCAGCTACTTCAAGGCAGGAACCAGGTTTGAATTAACTGTGGATCCTGCCTTGTGCCTTTCACATACTAGACATCCCCACTATTCAACCAATAATAATTTGTCGAATAAGTGAAGGGATAAGAAATGAGTGGGTCTAATTCATACTCTCATCCTTTCACTGTAATGTAATGCCTATGGGGGATATGTGTGTAAGGTTCTACTACACACACATAAAAACCTACTGTGCTAAGTATCATGGCATAGTAATTAAAAAGTAATTAAAAAACAAACATTGCTCTGCCCTTCAAAAGCTTATATTCTAGTGAAGACAAACACACTGAGTAATTAGGGTGTAATAAATGCTATAAAGGATGATTGTAGGGTGTTAAGAGAGAGTAATAGATTTTAATTTTTATTATTTTTTTCTGATTATTTCCAGATCAGCTCTAGGTTGGCTCTCTCAGGGACTACCGGTTTTGATGGAGGTCTGTTAAACTTAGGACTTCTTAGAGGATTAATATTAGATTCCCAAATAAAGTTTCCAGATTCAAGAAATTACACTTATATTGTGCTAAGAAAAGACTAATTTTTTTCTCTTTCTCCCTATCTCTCTCCTAGCCTGAAGTTCTGGATCAAATACAAAATTTAAGGGAGCTGTGGATGGATAATAATGCATTACAAGTGCTACCTGGGGTATGTAAGTTTTTATTATGACATGTTGTCTAGCATCTATGTTATATATTAATTGTAATTAATAATAATCTTCATTTATAAATCTCAGTGTTTGCCTTTCAAAGTAAAACATTTGTTTGGTCACCAAGTGTTTTTCACTAGTTTTTTTTTTTTTTTTCACATACCTTCTGTAAGTGATGCAGGTATATAAAATGTATGAAAGATTTTTCTTGTTCTTTCAGGATTATATTTTTCGTCTCTCCACATACTGATTTTTAAAAGCTGAGAAATTTATATTGTTATATATAGAAAAAGAAAATGCTACATATAAAATCCAAGTCTTATTTTTGCAAAATCAAACTAGATAATTGCTTCTGCTCATATTCTTAGAGCTCTTCCACAAAATAAAAATCTTTCTCTCAGTTTGGGTGATTCCCAATAGAATACATTTAAATTTTTGAAAATGGTATGTGACAAATTACAAAGTGTTAAAAATAGAAAGTTAAACTAGAGTCCATTTTTTTTTCAACTAACAGACAATCCAGTAATATTTCCCAAGTAGTAGGTTTACCAGTCAGCTCACTGAGTGTGAACATTCCTGCCTTTCCATTCAGTGAAAGAAAGGCTTCATAAAACACTGCCTCTTGCCACTCATAATACATGCACTCAAATAAGCATGTACATACACACACACATCAACCACAATATTCTTATTGGTAATAACCAATTCCAAACCCCTTACATTGGGCTAAGTAGACAGGGTAGCTGGATTTGTTATAACTCTTCAGCCACTGAGATTTAGATGTGTGTTCCCAAAGCCAGTTTTATTCTTTTTTTTTTTTTTTGACTTGACATTAAAAATTCCTTAAAATGATTGCAAAAGCAACTAGAACAAGAAGTTTTTCTCTTTTGAACAAGCATGAAACCACATAAAGGAGAAAATCTGGTAAAAGATTAAGGAAAAAAATACTTTCTTCTCCTATCAAAAGAATACATTTATACTGTCATCATAGACACAAAACAAAAAAGCATGCTAATCCTTTATATATTGATTTATTAAAAAACCGTTCACAAATACACATCTATGAACCAGAAACTATGCTAATGTTAGGATTACAAAGATCATATATTCAATGACCTGGAATATATTTATTTGAGGAGCTCACACATAATAGGAGAGGCAGATCTAGATTCCACTACACATAACAGAGCCTGATTTGTGCCATATTCAAGGTACGTACAGATCTTGGGGCAGCACAGGTAAGACACTCATCAATTTCTTGTGCAGGGATTGAGGATCAGAATGTATGTCTAGTTGGAGAAACCTATGCCTGCCTCTTTGATATATTTATTAATTCAAAAACACCTAGATAATGCCTAGCTCATGATAAATGCTAGGTGTTTTACAAATATTTACTCACTGAATCCTCATAATGAGCCTATGAAGTAGAGTTTATTACCATCCCCATGTTATGGATTAGGAAACTAAAACAGAAAGAGTAAGTAACTGTCCCAAGGTCATGCAGCAGGTAGATAGTGATAATTCATACCAGCACCAGAAGCCGTTGTTCACTATGATGTCCCAAAAGGCCACTGCTATAGAATCAACGGAAGGCACAAATGAGAGTTATGCTCATCTTACTTTCCATAGCCATTACATTCCCAAAATCCAATCTTGAAAGTCAGCTCAGACCTCAAATTCTTTAGTAAGCTTATTATCTAAATGGAAAAGTAGTGATCAAACCATCCATGAAACAGATAATGCTGCCTAATTTGTCTGTTTCAAGAGTAGATTTTTCTTATACACTGCTCTAAGTAGATTTCTCATTTTAGTTAGTACACTTGAGTTTCATATTTTGCTCTATTCCTTGTGGGAATCCCCCCACCTACTTGCCATAAAGAGGCATGGCTTTCTGAATGTCTATGCCAGCAAATAGTTGCTATGCAAGTACCTAGAAACACACGTCTTTGAAAAGCTAATCTTGAATGCAGCCTTTAACTAGCCCGTGTCTATCAGTTTCATAGAATGATTAATCCTAAATATTTATTGTCAAAAGACACAGGAAAAAAAGCAAGTTCATCTTATTCTTAGTTCATGTATCATAAAATATATGTATATATATTTATGTATACATAAAATTAATATACTTCTAAAATACCTTTGGAAGCCTGAACTATCATTTTGCTACTCTGTTTTTCATAAATTAGAGAAGCAAGTAGATGATGATGAAAAATTAGTCTTCTACGTAGCTGTCTTGTGATGGTCCCTCTAAGATCAACCAATCAAAATGTGACTAAACAATGCATTGAACCTGTATTTATTCTTAAACAAACTTCAATATCTTCTTTTGTTTGTGATGGCTTCCACTCCTTTCATTTGCTGTCTATTGCTCACTTATAGACTCCTTTATGTCAAGGGGTGTTGGAGCAAGATTCAATATCCCCAAGGACTCTGAGGCTTTGGACTTCAAAGGCCTTTATCACTCCAGGCTACTATTGCTTTTATAAAGTGTTTGAAAGTGAGGGCTTAGAAAGACTCAAAAATAAACACCAAAGTGTTATTTTGCTTCTAAAAATGATCTTTAGAAATTTTACACCAAAATATTGAGTTGCACTGCAGATAACAATGAAGGAGGCTTCAAAGAGTAAAGACATTTTCTCATGATAAAACAACAAAAAAGAAACCCCCCCCCCCCACACACACACATAAACACATGTATCATTCTTTTCTTGCTCACCAGAAGAGAAGAATGAGCCATGGTAACATAATAGCTCCTTAGGGTGGAAATCTGTAAGTGAAGCGACAGTATTTTTCCAAGTGACATATTTCCAGGCATGGGGAGAATTCAGCCTTCTGACGTAGTCACCCAAAGTACTCTGTTCCTAGATTAGCAACTATTCATCTACTCCAAGACTTTGCTCACATTCTCTGCCTCCATAGGGAGAGAGGGAGCAGGGCTAGAGATATGTGCTAGGTTAATTAGAGAGTTAGAGGTCAGTAACTGACAAGATAATCAACAGGTTTTGTAGTCTGTAATCTGAGAAAAGTGAGTTTGATTTTAGCTCCACCCCTTATTAATGGGGTAACTTTGGAATGTTACTTGTAGTAGATGCTGCCATGCATCATCCTCCTGGTATGAAGAACTGACTCTATTTCCGAAGCTTCTGGAAATGCTACTTGCAGCTCTCCACCCTCCTCAGGAATTGCTCCAGCTTAAGAGAACCTCCTTACCCAGGGTCACATCCTTATTCCGGGAGACTTCCACCCAATGACCAGTGATAAAGGTCTGGCTCCTCACCCTTCCTCAGGACAACTACAGGGCAATCCCAACTTAGTGAGTCTTGAAGGGCCAGCTGCAGACTTCCTCAAGACTTTATCACAGCTCAGCTTCTTCATCTGCCCAGTCGTGCTTCCTTTCTCCCCTCTGTCTTTCACTGGTATTGGTCCTAGAAACACTCTCTCATAAACTTCTCCTTGTCTCTGCTTCCCAGGGAACCCAGTGTGTACCATTACTTAATTACTAAGCTTTAATGTGTGTTAAAGTGCGGATTCTGATTCAGTAGGTCTGGAGTGCGTCTGAGAGTCTACATTCCTGACAGGCTTCTAGGTGGTGCCAATGCTGCTTGTCTGCAAAACACATTTTGAGTAGCAAGGATATGAAATATTAAATCAAATAATATATATAAACTACTTAGCACAGTGCAAAGGGTTTACCTGTGTGTTAATAAGTTTATCTATTTACACTCTGTCAAATAATTAGAGACAATATATTAAAGTGTACACAGGTAGATTAGATGAACAAATGACCCAGTGAACACGGATATGTGTGGGGCATTTATTTGCAAAACATGCCCTGAAAGAAAATGAAAATGAGGACTTTCATCTTGTTCTGACTCCTGTGGTCCATGTCCCAGCTAAGCAGCCCCTGTTACTCCTGTTCACGGTATGACTTTGTTCCTCCCTGTCCTCAGTAATTAGATACTCATCTAATTCTCCCATTTCTAAATTTTTCTTGAGCTCATCCCCTCTTCATCCTCATTTCTGCTGTATTAATTCAGGTCCTTCTCATCTCCTCAGTGTTTCCAGATCCTTGTGATGGGTCTCTGCCACTCCCATCACAAATCTTTCTTCCACAGTCCCCTGAAGTTGATATTTTAAAGCACAAATCTGATCATGTCATTCTCCAACTTAAAAACCTTAAACAGCTTTCCTTGCCCATAGGATAGAATTGACATCTCCTCACATAACACATTAAGGCCTTTTAATACCTGGCTTCTTGTAATCGTACAAATCGAATTTCCCACTCTTCCTCAAACATGCCATGATTTTTCACATTTTGCTGTGAAGGTATGTGTCGTTTTCTCTTCTAGGTGCAAGTTCTGCTTTTCTTGACAATCTGTGTCTTTCAGACATTTTGCAGCCCTGTGCTTCTATGGCATTCTCCACATGCTTTGTTTTCTTGCACATGTTATCGAGTATTATAACTATTTGTTTATTTGACAGTTTCCTCCACTACTATGAGCTCTGTAAGGATAAAGACTTTGTATCATGACAAGTCTCTCCTCATACCTAGTTGACTTATTCAGTAAGTCTCCCATGTATAACACAAGCCCTGACACATAGTAGATCATCAAAAAGAACTGTTGAATGAACAAAATAGAGAATCTGTTTAAGGATAAAGTCCAAATCATGATTTAAAACCTTTCTTATGCATTTGAAATGTACGAATCAGCATGTTAACGTATGCTGTTTTGGTGGCGATCTTTATTTATTTATTATTTATTTATTCTTCTGCAGCTTTAAGATTCTTGTGTTGAGATGTAATTCACATACCATAAAATTCACTCATTTAAAATATACAATTCAGTGGCTTTTAGAATACTCGCGTGGTTGTATAGCCATCACCACAGTCTAATTTTAGAACATTTCCATTATCTCCAGAAGAAACCCTGAAGCCATTAGTAATCATTCCCATGTCCCCTTCCCCCCAACCTCCAGCAACCCTAACCTACTTTCTGTGTCTATAGATTTGCCTACTCTGGACATTTCATATACATAGAATCACACAACAGATGGGTTTTTGTAACTGGCATCTTTCACTGCATATGTTTTCAAGGCTCATCCATTTTGTAGCATATATTTGCATTCATTGCAAAATAATATTGCAACATGTGGATATACCACATTTTGTTTATCCATTCATCAATCGATAGGCATTTCGGTTGTTTCCATTTTTTGGCTGTTGTGAATAATACTGCTTTGAACATTTATGTTTTTGTGTGGACATATATTGCATTCTTGAGTATATGCTGAGAGATTGCTGGGTCATATGGAAACTCTTTGTTTAACGTTTTGAGGTACTAGCAAACTGTTTTTCAAAGTGGCTATACAATTTTAAATTCCTGCTAGCAGTGTATGAGGATTGCAATTTCTCCACATTCTTGCGAATGCTTGTTATTGTTGTAGTTGCTTTTAAAATTAGTTTTACGGTGTTGTGGTTTTTACAACTTTCAATGTCTTGTGAAATTTTCTCAACTAACCCTGAGTTTATGCAATGTTATCAAGTCTATAGGGAAGTTAAAGATGTTGGTATACCTGGATATGTCAAAAAACAGAATAGAAACAGTTGACTTGGACATTTCTGGATGTGAAGCCCTTGAAGACCTCTTACTGTCATCCAATATGTTGCAACAGTTGCCTGAGTCTATAGGTGAGAATATTCTATTATGTCATGAATGTTTACATGAAATATATCATTTTCTTTTTTGGCATAGTCCTAGTTTATCATTAGATACAGGGAATATACTGTTAGCCTGACTGATATTAATAAATTACCAAGTTCATTATTGGTAAAATACTGTTTTTACATCTTGAATATCTTAAAATGAAATGGTAATACTAGTTATCAAATTCAAGAAGCCTCTCCTATTAAAATCTTACCAAATTGATATTTTTTTTTAAATGAAGATCTTTTAAGTTGTAAAATGTTATTGTAAAAATTATATTTATTAGATTTAGAGTAATTGATAACCATGTGTGTCTCCTTTTATCACCATAGAATTAGCTTCTATCCACAGTGTTGCCATATCCTATTTTCAATACTATTATAACACTACTATAATCTAGAAATAACATAAAGATGTATAATAATATAAAATCTCTTTGTGGTTCTATTATTAAAAACAGATACATTGTCTTTTATATGCTGTTAAGATTCATGACAGCAGAGAATTTGTCTTTTAGTATATGTCAAGCACCCAATTCATTTTTGTTATGAATTTTTATATGAGTAAAATAACTAAAGACTCCTAATTTAATAATGAGCAAAACTTTTTGTATAGATATCTTACTATTATTTATGAGAGGACTCAGGAGGGTAATCAGCCAATTATTTAACTTTGGAGATTAGTTTTTAACATGCTTTGAATTCGATGTGTCATATATTCTGTAACTTATTAAAACCTCTCAAAATTAAGTTATAACCTAGGTACACTGATTGAAAGGAAGCTAGAAGATAAGGCAGTATTTCAAATCTTTCTTCAATATTTTATTGCTTCCATTTTCACCATTCTTTCAGGCTAATAGACTAGGTTTTCTTTCTTTCTAGATTGATAATTTTTTTTAAGTAGCCACATACTTTATAACAGTATTTTTCCAGCTCATTCCATTGTAAGACTTATCTAAGAGCTTTATTGAACACTTATACATTTCCAGACGCTTTCTCTGAAAATTCTGATTCAGTACGCTTGTACTGAATCAGTACATTTGTTCCTTACTGCCTCCTCAGGCCCTCTGATTTGTTTTATTAAACATAAACATATATGTTATATGAAACATATAATCAGATAAGTCTAGAAAATACTGTTTTATGTTGTAGAAGGTGAGGAAGTATAATGGTTAAAAAGAGCATCCTTGGATTAAGATGACAGAGATGATCATCTGGTCAAGATAACCCTCAAGATATATGCCTTAAACTCCCACTCAATCACCACTCCATATCTCTTCAAAGACATAATGAAAATAGAAAAATGACTTATATTTGAAAAATATATTTTTGTTCCTTACTGCCTCCTCAGTACCAAGAACTATGCCTAGTTTATACTAAGGGCTCCTTAAATATTTAGCAAATAAAATAATTTAGCCATGCTTAAAAAGACTGAACATCTACCTGAACCTGAGCTAGAATGGAAATATTGCAATGACCCCACGCCTGATGGGCTCCAGACCACAAACAGCAGCGGTAGCTGTAAGTTCCATTTCTGCAGTGGAAAAAAGAAAAAAAAAAAGTACCTTAAGCATAACAGGAGAATCCACAGGAGATTGAGGCAGCAACTCCTTTTCTGCAGAGAACCTGAATCAATCTACAACTAGTATGTGGAGCTAGCATTGGAGAGAACAGATATAGATTCACTGCTGAAAACTGTGCAAGTCACAGCTAGTTTGGTCTGGATCTGCACTATCCACATGGGATGAGAGCGCCATGTTGCTAATAGGAGATCTGGTTCTGAACTCCAGAAACCTGGGGTCAGGGGTAGGTAACCATAAAACTGCCAGACAGGGACAGGTGAGCATAGATAAGGAGAAAATATTCACCCTCACAAATGAGCATGCAAACAGAAATCTTAAAGGAAAACTAATGTTGTAACAACAACAAAAAACTCGAATAGGAAAATTTACCCAGGAAAAACCAAAGTCATCAAGCAATGTAAAAAATGATTTTTAAGTATCTGTAGATCCTCAATTAGACAAAACTTACAATAACACTCATAAAAATAATAACTTGTAAAACAAAAACAAGAACTATGACTAAGAATAGGTGGTTATAAAAAAAAGAAACAATTAGAAATCCTGGAAATGAAAATGGCACATAGTGAAATAAAAGACAGTATAATTATTTGTTCAAAATATCTTCCTTTAAGAAAGCAGATGGGGAAATTAGCCTTCTGGTCTGGGGAAGACAACATGGATGGGTGATAGAAAACATCAGATTAGGTACTTGGCTGGCATAAAGCAGACTAGGATAGATAGGAGGGTACTATGTATTTAACACCTTCATTAAGAATCTGAATGGCTCTCAAATTAGGAAAGTAAACTTTGTTATACTCAGACTATATCTTTGGACCCTGTTGACCTTTCAGAGAAAATTACATTTATGTATCTGCAGAGTTGCCAGAGTCCCTGATTATAAATGGGGAATGGCTGACTTTGCTCCAAATATTCCCCTCTTGGTCAAGAGAAGGATCTGGGACAGGAGACTGAGAGCTTTGTCCTAAGGCCCTAAAAGAATTCGTTGATTCTGATTGGATGGGAAATTGTATCTTATCTTCTTTATTGGGACATCATTGGACTACCAACATTTAAAAGAACAACCCTTTGGTTTTAGTCCCTAACATGCCTCAAGACTTTTCACCACTACTTTCAGACTTTGGTACTGTGATTCTCTCAAAGGCTACCTTTCAACCTGGCTTCATGGTATTTGCACAGCAATCTGTGACCCAGCGCAAAACTTCTTATGCCTCACTCAAGTGACACTGAGACTGTCAACCCTCCTCTAGCTCCACTGGTAGGCAGGTGCAGTAGTTTGATAAGGGCTACCAAGTCATACAAAGTTTAGCTGTAATGCATCACGCCCTGTTTCCTTTTCACAATTGATGAACAAGCTCTTTTATATTTCCAAGGTTGATATTTCTTACATACACACCAGAGAAGCTGAAGTGATTCAGTCACCCTTTAACCATAGGTGAATATGGCAGTGGGTGAGCAAACCTCAGAGATAAATGACCCCGGTGAGAACTGTCCTCTTTCCCAGGTGCTACTGTTTTCAGCAGGGTATCCTCAGGGCACAAGCTGATGTATTAAAGCTCCGATATTTTGTAGATATTTTCTCACAGCAGTCTGACAGTGAGACCCTTTCTCGCCACTAGAGTAGAGATTCTGAGTGCTTCTCCAGAATATGTAACTGAGCATACTGAAATTTAAAGTGCAATGATCACTTTTTATTTCAGATCTATTCTGATTTACTCCATGCCTTTAAGGAATCCTCAGAATACTTGAGGTGCGTGGGCATGACCCACAGCAGTGCTTCTCAAAGCATATTCACAAAACACTAGCTGTACAAAGTATGCTGCACACTCACACACATTCTGCAATAACTTTGGGGAGTCACGTTGCTACATTAATATATTACAAGGTCCTAGAAAAACTTCATTAATGAAATATGTTTAATGTTATTTAATTTAGCATTTCACAAACACATTTGACCATGGAACCCACTATATCCCTGAGAACGAGTTTTCTGCAAAAAAAAAAAAAAAAGTAGCCTACAGTATATATGCATATTTCCAATGTAAAACCAAAATTAACCACGCTTTGCCCTTGGACTTTGGCTATTTAAGCCATACTGATACTACATTGTGGCTGGGTAAAGGAAGCTGTTCTTCAATTACTCTGTGGTTATTAGTCATTAAAGCCCTGGTAATAATGCAGGCAGTAAGGGTATGGAAGGTATAAATCTGACAGGGAAATATAAAAAGTTGAAACTATTCTTGGCCAGTTCTCCTCGGTATATTAAAATTGCAAGTTTTTGTGCTTTCTGCTGATCCAAGTCAAGGATTTATGGTAACAAAAAAGAGTATGAGGTCATATGTTATAATTTTCCAAGTCCGTAATTACAACCACTGCATCACAATACCTCAGTACCCATTCGTTGATTATTAGGCTTACTTCAGATTTGTTTTTTTACATTTTTTTTTATTTTATTATGTTATGTTAATCATGTGCTTAGGAGTTAATTAAATATTAAATCATAGCTGGCTTAAAAATTTTCATCTGGTCCATTTGCGGTATACTAGATAAGGGAAACGTGGTAGTGTTGCTGTCAACTTAGGTTTCTATGGAGCCCTATGTTTTGTTTATTTGTCTGCACTGATGTACCCGAACTCTCACTGATGCAAGTAAAGTTTTTACAACTGGACAGTCAAGACTAGACTACATACAAACATATTTGTAGGTTTATATAAGCAGAGTGTAGCCAACTGGCATGGTAGTCGTCGCAAGTGATTCTTTTTCTTTCATATTGTATTTCCTACCAGAGATCTGTTCTTATGTATTAATAAACCTTCTTCTCTGTTTTAGGACTGTTGAAAAAACTAACTACTCTAAAAGTAGATGACAATCAACTTACAATGCTACCCAACACAATCGGAAAGTAAGTGCCAAAGTTTCATATCAGTCAGCCCCTCTGAGCCAGAAACAAAAGGATATGTTAAATTTTTTTACTTCAAAACATTTTCTATCTTAATTTAGTTTTATATCTGAACACTGCATTGACACACTATATAATATCATGTGAAATAACTATGACTCTTTCATAAGCAAAGGGATTAGCCAGATCATTAATTATGTTATTGCCTATAATTTCCCAGATACTATTAATTGGATGTTTTTGACTGAGTAGCAGCTTGAAATTCACTTGAATGTGTCTTATGAAATCAAACCAATTTGTATAAAGCTCTGTAGTTTGTAAATGTTACCATTACACTATAAGTGATTTAAAATATATTTAGTAATTGTTATTTATATTAGTAGTACTATATAACAGTACTGTAAATGTTATTTATAAAAATAAAATTATTTGCCTTTGAAAATATGAAAAAGATTCATCAAAGATAAATGGGCCTATTCAGTTCAAGGTTGATTACTGGTTTACAGGGATAAAGGTTAAGAATCTTATCATAAAAGCTCATTTTCTTTTATATATATTTAAGTGCCATTATCTTCCTTTGATTATTGTTTCAGAGAAAATAAAAAGGAAGTGTTAGAGGAATGAACTAAAACAAAACAAAACAAAAAACAAACAAAAAAACTGGTGAAAAAACAAAGAAACAGAAAGAAGCCAATGGGAAGTGTATGGGAAATCTCTATACCTTCTTCTCAATTTTGCTGTGAACCTAAGACAGCTCTAAAAAAAATAGTCTTTAAGAAAAAGAAGAATGACTGACAAACTGGTTATTTAAACTTGGGCTTTGGGCATATATTTTGTCGAAAATGAACAAAGTGAGCTTGTCACTTCAAGGAAAACAACTAACAGTATTTGTCGCTGACAGTAAAATTTGAGCTCTCAAACAAAAATTGGAATTTTGGAAAATTCCTATCTGCCACTGTGAGCTTGACAACTTCCCAATCCTTACAGGCTTTTCTGATAAGACTAGTGTGATATAAATTAATGTAATTTGTTGATATTATGTTATGAAATGTGTCAACATCTGGAAAATCTGTATAACTCAGTGAAGCAGTATTTCCAAATGACCAATGCATGAATTACAAAATCAGACATGGGTAAAAGACCCATTCAGAATGCAAAATAGACCAGTTGATTTTAATGTATTGGTATGAAGAATAAGAAAAGTTCATTGATATAATTTCAGATTCTACATTGCAGTTATCCCCTAAAAAAATGCCACTTGTTGAGTTTTGGTGTAGTATCAAAGAAAAAATCACAATGATCCAAAAGGACTATTGAAATATTCCTCTCTTTTCCAACATCATATCTATGTGAGGCTGGATTTTGTTATATATAATTCAGTCAAAACAATACATCACAACAGATTGAATACACGAGCAGATATGAGATCTAGTACCATCTATTAAGCCAAATATTGAAGAGATTTGCAAAAATAAAAACAATATCACTTTTTTCACTAAATGTTTTTGTTTAGAAAAATATAGTTACTTTGAATAAAAATGTTATTTAACATGTTATAAGTTTAAGTTTATAGTTATAACATGTTATAAGTTATAAGTTTATTATTATTTAACAGGTAGTAATTATTTTTAAAACCCCTATTTTAATCTATAATATAAAAGATACCAATAGATATATAAACACATGTTATAACATATATACACAATATAAACACATGTTCTTTAGAGTTACCGATGATTTTTAAGAGTGTAAAGAGTCCTAAGACCAACAAATTTGAAGATATCTGTTCTATATCACATCATGTTTTGTACAATAAAATTACAAGAACCATTGTCTAACTTATGTTCTCATTTCAAGATAGCACCTGCATACAAATGTTTTGAATTTGCATGTATGGCAAAAAATAAACTAAATATCTAAAATTTTATAATATACCATAATAAGCAACCTATATGAGGTAAAAATAACAATAACAATAACAATGATAGCTCTGTTTTTCTTAGGGAATTCAGAATTGATAGATCAGAGGTTTAGTGCAAGGCCTAGAGGTGAAATTTGATTATGATCTTATTTAATGGCACCCCAGGGCACATGCAAAAAGTGTTTTGTAAACAGTAGAATAGTCTGCATTTATTATGAAACATGCTACCTAGAACTCTGGACCCCAAAATCCTAGAAATGTTAAGACCAGCTATAGTGATATTCTCATTCTGCACTTAGAATATTTCAATATGTTAGAATTATCTTAGATCATTTTTAGTAATCCAACTATAAAGAATTAATTTTTGAACATTTTTCACAGTTGAAATGGATTCCATTACTTTTGTGCGAAATGACTTATAAAATTGATTATTTTTGTTCTCAAACCTTAATTTGTACCTAGAAGTTCTAGCCACTCTACAAATTGAATGTACAGTGAAAAATAATAATAAATAACTTTTTTCCCCCACATTCTGCCAAATACCATGTTTGGTGCTTTACACACATTCCTATTGAGTTAAAGCCCCAATAAACAGTTCCTATGTGTATTATTATCTCCCTCTCCCCATCAACAGTTACAGAGACTGAGGCTGAGAGAAGTCAACAGATTTCAAAGCTAAGCTGTTAATTGACCTATGATGCCTCTTAATATATATGATAGTTGAGTCACACATTTTGTAATATTTGGTAATTTAATGGATCCCACTGCTCTAGAGGCAAAGGATCTTCCACAGGAAGAGAAACTGCATACTAAACCTTCTCTTTCTTAGCTTCATATCCTTGGTCAAAAGCAATAAAAACTCAAGAATCTGAATGGAAATTTTTAAAAGTCATTCCCTCATATAGTATGGACAAACAAAAAGACTGTTGGACTGGGAGTCAGAAAATTTAAGTAACTAAGCAAAGCTGGGTGAGCCCCTTCTTCTCATTGGGCCTCAAATTCCTGAGGGATAGTGCAAGGAGCACTGGATTTGGAGTCGAACAACATGGGTGTGAACCATGGCTATGACACTCACTGTGTGTTATCAAACCTCTCTGTTGGCTTAGTTTCCTCATTTATAATGTCTACCTACATTTAAAATTTTCTAGTTCTTTGATCCAGATGTTTAGCCTATATGATGTCCATACCCTAGATAGCAAATTCCAGTAGTCTACTTGCTAAACAGTCGTAACAAGAAAATACGTGAACTTTATTCTAGGTACCCGAATGCTAAAAAACATTTTTCCCTCCGTTTCCTAATCATGGAAGGATACATAAGAAACTAGAAATGTACACGGCTTTAGGGAGGGGACTGTGGGGGCTGGTGAATAGAATAAACAGGGAGACTTGCTTTTATCACATACTCTTTGTAGTTTTTGAATTTTTTATTATGTAATGTTACACTAGTCAAAAGATTAAAGACAAAACACAAACACACATAGACACACAGACACGACCACACACGCATGTGCGTGCGCACATAAACACACATACACACACACACACACCTTTCAGTAGATAAAACCCAAATTCTTTTACACAATATTCCAGTTTTTCCATTGTCTCATCTAAATCAGTGGTTCTCGGCATTTGTTTGTCTGATCAGCAGCATCAGCTTCAACCGGGAACTTGTTAGCAATGCACATTCTGAGGCAACCCCGATCTACTGAATGAGAGACAACCCCGAACTACTGAATGAGAAACTTTGGCATTGGGCTGGCAATCTCTGTGTAAACAAGCCCTTGAGGGGATTCTGATACATGCTAAAGTTTGAGAACAACTATCTAGATTCAGCTTTCAGCTATCAGCTACCGTCTCAAACTCTAATCTATTGTGCCTGTATCAGAATTACCTGAAATGCTGCTTTAGAGAGGAAGTTTAAAATGAAGCTGCTTTAGAGAGGAAATTTACCATAGTGGTTGGTTGCTTTGGCTCTGGAGCCAGACCTTCTGGGTTCAAAGTCTGGCTCTTTGATTTGCTATTGGGTCACAGAGCCTTAGATCCCTCCTCATAAAATGGAAATCATAATAATAATGCCTACCTCATAAGAATGTTGTGAGGATTAAATGTATTAATAAATAGAAAGTGCTACATATTCAACAAATGTTTTCAAAAAATAGTTTGATAAAGTAAAAAAAATTATTGACTTAGTTAATTTGCATTTCTGGGATTTGGATTCAAGAAATATGTTTACTGTTTTTACAACTTAATTCTCTCTTCTCTCTTCTACCCACCCAGACCACTGCAGCTTCCTCCTCTAAATTAAGAGTCATAGTACACCTACAAAGTAGACGAGCATTTTTCTGAATTATATTTCTCAAAACAATTATTACTTGGGATTTTTTTTTTAAGATTTTATTTATTTATTTGACAGAGAGAGAGATAGCAAGAGCAGGAACACAAGCAGGGGGAGTGGGAGAGGGAGAAGCAGGCTTCCCGCAGAGCAGGGAGCCCGATGTGGGACTCGATCCCAGGACCCTGGGATCATGACCTGAGCCGAAGGCAGACGCTTAATGACTGAGCCACCCAGGTGCCCATTACTTGGGATTTTAATAAGTATGACACAAAGATAAGTTTCATGGACAAATAAGTTTTGGGAACTTTGTATACAAGTTAGAGAACATTCTAACTTGTGATATTTTTCCATTTCTTACATCAGTTTCTTATTTATCTTTTGTATCATCATTTAACTTGTCCATTATTTTGCCTTGTCTTACCAACTAGAATATAGGCTCCTTAAGTCTGGGATCATGTCTTGAGTATGTTTAATCTCCTTCATTGTGTGTACCTGAGCAGTATGGCAGAGGGGAATGTTTGCAAGCTTGGAACTAGACAGATTTCAATCCTGGGTTCTCCACTCCTTAACTAATGAACCATGAACATGTCACTTCACATCTCAGAATTGCAGTTTTCTCATCTGAAAAATGGAAAAAATAATTCACCTCAGAGGTTGTTGTGAGACTTAGTGGTGGATAGCTTTCAATAAATTATAGTAGTCATGAATAGCAATAATTAAAAAGACATTTATTTATTTATTGTTGTTTATGTTCATTTGTGTGAGGATTAGTAATATAACATGAATAAACATCCAGTGTTTAAAAAGAAAAATGTTTTATATTGATTTTCAAATATAATAATATACTGTCTTAGTCTGCTCATAATTAAATATCACAGACTAGGCAGCTTAAAAAACACAAATTTGTGTATCACATTTCTGGGGGCTGGGAAGTCCAAGATCAAGGTGGTGGCAAGTAGATTTCATTCTGAGGACTCCTCTTTCGGCTTACAAGCAGCTACCATCTTTCAATGTGCTCACATAATCTTTTCTTTGTGTATACAGAGAGAGAGAGACAGACTAGTTCTCTAGTGTCTCTTCTTATAAGGGCACTGATCCCATTATGAAGGCCCCATCCTCAATGACTACATCTAACCCTAATTACCTCCCAAAGGCCCATATCCAAATACTATCACACTGGAGGTTAAGGCTTTAACATATGAATTGGGAGAGGGGACACAAACATTTAGTCCGTGACATACATATTTTAAACTTACAAAATAAACTCTCAAGAAAAGCACTGTTTGAAATTGTTTCTGAGCTTTTTGGCAGAGTCCTCAAGAATAAGCCTTTAGAATCATAGTATTTTGTTGTAATGTCTAAGGACCTAGAGAGAGAAATTTAAAACACAAAAGAAAAAGATTGTAATGTATTTCCCAAAGTGATAGAGTGATCCTTATAGAAAAAGTAAAGTTATTGAGAAAGGTACAGAGAAATGATCAAATGAAACTTCACTGATTGTATAAGATTTCAGTTAAGGTACAAAACCAGCAATGATTTCCATTTAAAAGCCATTGTCTTCTACTGCCTATTTTCTCCTTCACTCCCTGCCTTGATAATTTAGGACTGTGACCATTTATGAGTTGTGGCCAAATTATAAATGCAGCATAAATTAAATGTTTCTATATTTTGGTTGGTTAAAAAATCTTTCAGTATCCTATCTTGAAGCATTTAGAATCTTTTTTCAGTGTTCTTTTGCAATGAGCAAAGCTTTTTTCTACTCATAGGTTGTAGAAATGTTCACTTAAAAAAAATACTTCTGAATAGAATTTTACATTTGGGTGGTGCTTTTCTCCTATAATAAAAAAAAATTACAGATATTCTTTTCAATCAACCTAATTAACTTCCTAAAGAATCCAAAGGAAGGGAAAGATCAGTGATTACTTTGGAAGAATGGGAAAATTGGGTCAAATGAAAAGTATATTGTCTTGACAATGATGGTAACTCTGTTCAAAATCAGTCAACATAGATGTTTCATGGGTAAAAGCTCTAAATGATTGACTATTCCCAACAAATGCTGTTTCCACCATGATTTGACTGAATTCACCTTAGACTATAGGATTTAGTACAAAAACTGGGTGAGTTTCATTGAGTAAACATTACAGAAAAGAATTAGTTTCAATTTTGTTAATTCCTTGCATTGTTTAGAAGCAGCACAAGTGACTTACCTAATATTAATGACAAAATTAAGGATAGAGTCTAAAACTTGATTCTTTGCCTACATTAAATGAAATTGATTTTACAATCTCTGAAAATAAGGATAATAGCAAAAGTTGCTTAGCATTCATTATGGGCCCATTCTAAGTGTTTTATCTGTATTTAGTCCTTGTAACACATGGTTAACTACTGTTATAACCCTCTTGTGCCCAGTGATGAAACTAAGGTACAGAGTAATTAAGTAACTTTACAAGGATATTGCTGCTAGTAATTGTTCCAGTCCAGACTCTAATCCCAGCTGGCTGGCTGCAGTTTGGTCTCTTAACTCCGGGGATATCCTGATGCTTTCAGGCAATAGCTATTTAAGCAACTTGCCTTTTCCAAACAAGTTTTATATATCTCTCTTTAGTTATTACAGACATACCTCATTTTATTGTATTTCACAGATACTGAGTTCTTTTTACAAATTGAAGGTTTGTGGTAACCTTGCATTGAGCAACATTATCAGTGCCATTTTTCCAACAGCATTTGCTCACTTCATGTCTCTATGTCTCATTTTGGTAATTCTCACAATAATTCAAACTTTTTCGTCATTATTATATTGTTATGGTGATCTGTGATCAGCGATCTTTGACGTTACTACTGTAATTGTTTAGGGGCACCATGAACTGCACTTATGCAAGACAGCAAATTTATCTGTAAATGTCATTTTTGTTCAAACTGGTCTAGCAACCAGCTGTTCCCCCATTTTCCTCCCTCTCCTCGGCCTTCCTTATTTGCCAAGACACAACAATATTGAAATTAGGCTAAATATTAACCCTGCAGCAGTCTCTAAGTGTTCAAGTGAAAGAAAGAATTACACATGTCACACTTTAAATCAAAAGCTAGAAATGATTTAGTTTAGTGAGGAAGACAAGTCAAAATCCAAGATAGGCCAAAAGCAAGGCCTCTTGTGCTGAACAGCCAGGTTGTGAATGCCAATGAAAAGTTCTTTGAGGAAATTACAACTGCTACTCCAGTGAACACATGAATGATAGGAACACAAAACGGTCTTATAGCTGATATGGAAAAAGTTTTCATGGTCTGGTTAGATCAAACCAGCCCCAATATTCCCTTCCCCAACAATGCCTAATCCGGAGCAAAAATCTCTTCAATTCTTTGTAGGTTGAGAGAGGTGAGGAAGGTACAGAAGAAAAGTCGGAAGCTAGCAGAGTTGGTACATGAGGTTTAAGGAAAGAAGCTGTTTCCATAACATAAAAGTGCAAGGTAAAGCAGCAAGTGCTGATTTAGAAGCTACAGTAAGTTATCCAGAAAATCTAACTATAATAATGAAGGCGGCTACACTAAACAATAGATTTTCAATATAGATGAAACAGCCTTCTATTGGATGAAGATGCCACCTAGGACTTTCATAGCTAGAGAAGAGGAGTTAATGTGTGGCTTCAAAGTTTCAAAGGACAGGCTGACTTTCTTGTTAGGAGCTAATGCAGCTGGTGATCTATTTATTTATTTTTTAAAGATTTATCTATTTATTTGAGAGAGAGAGCACAAGTGTGCATGCACAGGCACACACATACACGGGGTAAGGGGAGGAGCAGAGGGAGAGGGAGAGAAGCAGACGCCCTGCTGAGTGTGGAGCCCAAGGCAGAGCTCAATCCCACAATCCCAAGATCATGACCTGCGCTGAAACCAAGAGTTGGATGCTTACTGACTGAGCCACCCAGGCACCCCTAGCTGGTGATTTTAAGTTGAAGCCAGTGCTCATTTACCATTCCAAAAATCTTAGGACCCTTAAGAGTTTTGCTAAATCTCCTCTGCCTGTGCTCTATAAGTGGATGAGAGTACATCTATTTACAAAATGATCTACTGAGTATTTTAAGCCCACTTCAGAGACCTACTGCTTAGGAAAAAAGATTCCTTTCAAAATATTACTGCTCATTCATTGGCAATGTGCCCTTTCACCCAAGAGCTCTGATGGAGATGTACAATGAAACTGATCTGTTTTCATGCCTGCTAACACAATAGCATTCTGTAGCCCATAGATCCAAGAGTCATTTTCACTTTTAAGTCTTATTATTTAAGAAATACAATTTGTAAGGCTATACTTGCTATAGATAGTTATGCCTCTGATAGATCTGGGAAAAGTAAATTGAAAGCCTCCTGGAAAGGATTCATCATTCTAGATGTCACTAAGAACATTTGTAATACATGGGAAGAAGTCAAAATATTAAGATTAACATGAGTTTGGAAGAAGTTGATTGCAACCTTCATGGATGACTTTTAGGGGTTCAAGAATTCGGTGGAGAAGTAACTGCAGATGTGGTAGAAATTGCAAGAGAATTAGAATTAGAAGTGGAGCCTGAAGATATGATGGAAGTGTTGCATCTCATGATAAAACATCCAGTAGATGAGGAGTTGCCTCTTATGAATGAGCAAAGAGACTGGTTTCTTGAGATGGAATCTACTCTTGGTGAAGATGCTGTGAAGATTGTTGAAATGACAACAAAGGATATTACATAAACTTAATTGATAAAGCAGCAGCAGGGTTTGAGAGGACTGACTCCAATTTTGAAAGAAGTTCTACTGTATGTAAAATGCTAACAAACAGCATCACATGTTACAGAAAAATGGTTCATGAAAGGAAGAGTAAACTGATACGGCAAACTTCATTGTAGTCTTATTTTAAGAAAGTTTACAAAAACCTTCAGCAACCACCACCCTGATCAGTCAGCTGCCATCAACATCAAGCCAAGACCCTCCACAGCAAAAGGATTATGACTCACTGAAAGCTCAGATGATGGTTAGTATTTTATAGCAAAAAAAAAAAAAAAAATTAGAATATGAACATTTTAGACATAATGCTATTGTACACTTAATATTACACTGTAGTATAGTATAAACATAACTTTTACATGCACCAAATATTATAGGAAAACCAAAATATTCATTTGACTCACCTTATTGTGACATTCATTTTGTTTTGGTGGTCTGGAACCAAACCCACAATATCTCCAACTTACGCCTATATATCCCTTTCTACTAAACCTTTGCAAATACAATTAAATTCTACACATCATCTAAAATTTGTCTAGCTCCAGTGCCTTACTAATCAATTGCAGGTAGTTTTACATTTTGTCTACTAGAAGGTTTTGTTTATATGAAACAATGCATTTTAAAAAGGGAATATCACAGGATAACTTTTACATATTTCAGAAATATTATTCAAGATTTTTTTTCAGGGTACTCTCCACCTTGAAACAGGTCATTTTATTGAAGTGTCATATATATACCAGGGACTTAACATACATTTAATCCTCTTTGAAACTCTCAGTATTAGGCATTATCAACCAATTTTACAGATGAGAAAACAGGGATTAATCATAGACAGAAGTCACTCAGCTATTAAGTGGTCACAATAGAATTAGAACCCAAGCCTGTCTGAATATTTTCCACTGAATTACATTATTTCTATTGTATTAAAACTGAACAAAGAAAATGAAGCCCAAAGCCATTTATTTTTATGTTTGTTAGCATCTACGTTAATAGAACATTTAATAGTATCTAATGGTTTCTAATAGTTATGAATGATGTTAAAGTGAAATTACAGATTATCCATGTAATATATTCACCATCTCTCTTACTGATTAGCTAGGTAATTGAGGGTTAATGATACAGTAATATCTTCCCAGCCAAAACTAATTCATGAAGACCAAACTAGAGAAAAATGTAGAGACTATTTTTAGAAAATTAAGTCAATACTATTATTTTTGTTTAATTTCAAGCATTACAACCCTCAGTAGCCTACTTTAGTAGTAGTTCTAACGTGTGAACTAAGGCAAAGCTTTACTGAGCACAACTCTTGTAATATTTAATATAGATTTTAGCTTTTATGAGCGTGTCATTTTGTGTGTGTGTGTGTGTGTGTGTGTGTGTGTGTTTAAATGATACTCTTGAAATATTTGCAGGGGGCGCCTGGGTGGCTCAGTTGGTTAAGCGACTGCCTTCGGCTCAGGTCATGATCCTGGAGTCCCGGGATCGAGTCCCGCATCGGGCTCCCTGCTCGGCAGGGAGTCTGCTTCTCCCTCTGACCCTCCTCCCTCTCATGCTCTCTATATCTCATTCTCTCTGTCTCAAATAAATAAATAAAGTCTTTAAAAAAAAAAAAGAAAAAGAAATATTTGCAGGGACTTTATTTAAATCCTTACAACTAACTCAGTGTGTGGTCCTACGACCAGCAGCATTTACATCACCTATGAACTTGTTATAAATGCAGGATCTAGGCCCACCCCAACCGCTGACTCTGAGTTTGCATTTTAATAAGTTCTCTTGGTGATTCACAGGCACTCTGAAGTTTGGGAAGCACTGCTTTAAAGTATTTTACACTTTCTTTGCAGTTTGTTTTTCCTTTTAATGTGTTCAATTATAGACTACAGATAACAATTCTAAAAATAAAGGGAGGAAATTTTGGTCTATCTTTTTTTTGCAAAAAGTATAATGAACATATTTTTATTAAGCTATAACTGACATAACATTATATTAGTTTCAGATGTACAACATAATGATTCAATATTTGTATATATTATGAAATGATGACTATAGTAAGTCTAGTAGCATTCATCACCATACATAGTTATAAAAAAATTTTTTGCTTGTGATGAGAACTTCTAAGATCTATTCTCTTAACAACTTTAAAATATGCAATACATACAGTATTGTTAACTGTAGTCACCATGCAGGACATTATATCCACATGGCTTATTTATTTTGTAACTGGAAGTCTGTACCTTTTGACCACATTCACCCATTTCTCCCATCCCCTATCCCCACTTCTGGCAAGTGCCAGTTGGTTCTCTGTATCTATGAGCTGTTTTGTCGTTTTGTTTTAGGTTCCACATACAAGTGAGATCATACAGTATTTGTCTTTCTCTGGTGACCAATTTCACTTATTTTGCTCTATCTTTTGAAAGCCAGTGATAATCTGAGTAAATGTGATATAACTGTTTTCGTCAAGGAGGATCCTGTATTAAAATACCTTAAGTGATTCCTAACAAGATTGCCATCAACAAAGTCAGCTGGAATGTTATGAGTTTAAATCTTTTGAATTTCAGAGATCATTGAAGAGTGTGTATTTTGCATCTAATATCTTTCTCTATAACCCAGAGATGTAAAATTCTTCCAGACTATAAATTATTAATTCAGTACAGCCCATAGTGCAGTTAAAATGTTGTCTTTTTCAATGCAGGAAGTTCTCACTTTGCACAGGGGTGGAGGACTGTGAAAACAACCATTCAAGCTGAAACCATTCAACAGTCTTAATAATCAGTGAGGGAGGGGCGCCTGGGTGGCTCAGTCGGTTAAGTGTCCGCCATGGAGCCCCCCCCCATGGGTTGGGAGCCTGCTTCCTCCTCTCCCCCTCCTTCTGCCACTCCCCCTGCTTGTGCTCTCTCTCTGTCAAATAAATAAATATTACAATCTTTAAAAAAATAATCAATGAGGGAAAACTATGATAGTTCTGCCTGAAGGTCTTTAAAACCTTTTTTAAAACATTAAATACTATTATGGTTGTTTATAAGTGTATAGGGAAATGGAAAAATAATAAAACTATTATTCATCTAGTTCACTGTCTTTGTAAACAGTAGGAACATTAAGAATTAAAGTGGGCTTTTTGTAAAAAAAAAGTTATCAAGATTAGTTTGAACAGTACTTGCCTTCTTTTCATCATGGTAAATCATAATTCAGAGTGAACGTCTTTCCTATGCATCAGTGAATTATACTCTGGTTTATCTTCGGATCGTATAAATCTTTCGCCTTTTACTATGCATCAGTGAATTGTATTTTTAAGCTTAAATAGGCTTCCAAACTTCTATCCTTTGTGCTTTCAGTGTCATGAGACATTCCTGAGAGTCCCTTTTTTTTTAAGATTTTATTTATTTATTTGACAGAGAGAGAGAGAGCACAAGTAGGGGAAGCGGCAGGCAGAGGGAGAGGAAGAAGCAGGCTCCCCACTGAGTCAGGAGCCCCATATGGGGCTCAATCCCATGTCCCTGGGATCATGACCTGAGCAGAAGGCAGACGCTTAACCAACTGAGCCACCCAGGGGCCTCCCTGAGAGTTCCTTTAATGTGAAGTTTATTACCAGTGTCACTTCCTCTAAGTCGTCTTCATCCTTTGCATTACAACCACTTCCCTCATTTATGTCAATAAGCTTGCTGCTAAGTTCCTCTGGCAGCGTAGGGAGGGTCCCATGAAGAGTGGCAGGCAACATCCCCACAGTCAGCTATTTCTTCGGTAGCTCTAGTTATGTTTGTCCAGGCCCTGCAAAGTTGTTTGCACTGTGTGGTGTAAGTTTCTGTTGTAATGCACGCGTATCACTTGCTGTGACTTCCTGCCATGATGCTTGCAAATTTTCATTTGTACGCTTTATGTCATATTTCTTCCAAAACTCAGCTAAAGACATTGTATGATTTCCAGCTGTAGCATTGATAGCCTATTCAAAAGTCTGTGTAAGATAGGCTTTCAAAGTTGAAATAACTCCTTGGTCCATTGGCAGGGTTAATGAAGTTGTCCTTGGTGATAAAAAGCAAGTTTTCACATTTTCATTTAAATCACCAAGACAATTAGGGAGACCAAGAGCATTTTCCAACAGTAATAGTGCTATAAATATTAAATTATTATACTTACAATATCTCTCTACTGATTGACAAGAAGGCAAAACAACGGCATGAGGTACTGTTTGTGGTTTTAATGGGATGACAGATGTCTAGGGACAAATCGCTGACAGCCTTAGAAAGAAGGAATGTGACAGTTGCTGATCATGATGCGCATCTGCTATTTACACTGTGATTTGTGGGCCCCAGAGTTAAGAGTGAAATCTATGTTTTATGCAGTTACTCACAGTTAATATATAGAAGTTTGAGCGTTGGTGATGGGGGGATAATGTTATTTAATGAAACCATGATGACTGAAATGTGTTCATATCAGAACAATGCAAAGTAAGGGCTGCTTTACTGTGAGTCAAGATTAACCTCAAAACATGTTTTTATTTTAAAGAATGTTTTTATAAAAGAAAGGAAAAATGAGAAACCTCCATTATATTTGAACTGTTTAAGTCTTTGACTTCTACCTCTGAACATACATCTGAAATTTTTATTTTTAAAAGTCTCCAGTACTTTTATGACCACATGCTGAGTACATTACCCTAAACCATTGACAGATGGTTTATTCAATTCTATCAAATTTATTAAGTACACTATATACGTAAGGCACTGGGCTAGACATATTTTTTAGAAACAAACTGTTACTGGGTTTCACACATACATTGATTCCTGCCCCCACAAACACACCACACACACGCACACGCACACGCACACGCACACATGCACACACAGCCATACGTGCCTGGCACCCTGCAACATAACCACCCCTGCATATGGGGGCCTCAAAGGATTTAGAAATGAATTTATCAGGGTTCACTAATACAAAGAGAAAATATTCCCTGAGCATGTATTTTATGGCAGGTCCTGGGCTAAATTCTTAACAGTATTTCATAAAATACTCAGAGCAACTGGATGCTGTCAGAATTATTAGTATCCTCTTTGCAAATGTAAAGAAACTAAGGCTCAGAGAAAAAGTTATATGCCTTATCTATGTAAAAGGAGAATTGTTCACTAAAGCAGCATTTGCTTACGAGATATTATTCAAAGCTGAATGCCGTGTTTCACTGCATCTGGTTATAACCAGTTGAAGCCGGTAAGGACCATGAACCATGAGTTACCTTAGTCAGGGTCAGACTCGACCTACCAAATTATTCTTTCCTGACCCGTGGTTAATGGGACTTGATTTACTTAACTGTACACAGACTTGTGAATTCATTCCACCCTCTCCATACTGCAAATGTTTAATCTTTAATGGGCGTATTCCACTGTGACCACCCCCTCTTGGCACTGACTCTTCCCCTTCGGAGCACTACTCAGTGAATTTCTTCCCTGGTATGTTCCTTTGCCTGGTAGGTAAATAAAATCAGCTTTGGTTTTTGAGCTGTAGTCGTTGTTTTATTGTTTGATACCCAAGATAACACATCTACCTAGTAAGTGACAGAGCTGAGGCACAAATCCATTCTAATTGACTTAAAACCTATATGCTTAATTTCTGTGTTTACCCATTAACTAAATGATGGCAGTAAATTGCATTCCAGCCAACTAGTTCCAAGACGTAAAAAAAGGAAGCTGATGCTACAGCTCTAACTCCCACTAACTCTAATTCATTCTTCCCTTTACAACAGCAAGATCCTCACACTTGGGGGTTCCTTCCTATTACAGTAATAATGATGATGTGAATGGTAATAGCAGTGTAATAATATTAACAACAACATCAATGACAACTTAACTACAGATAGTGCTCCCTCAGTGACAGGCCGTCTTTCTTTCTCAGCTACCTCAAACCAGATATTGAAATGTCTTGTACCCTGGTGAAAACATGAAATGTGCATTTATACAATTTCTGGTTCTAAGTCTGGGTTAAAACTGGCTATACATGGAGAAGTAAGGATTGTGAAAAACTACAGAACTGTGTTCATGAGAAGGCAGCGCCCATTACTCCGTTTCTGTTGCTCATCATGGAAGAATCACAGCCCGGGATTGCCAGATTTCCCTCTTTCAAGAGGCACCAAAAGCCTAGGTCATTATGTAGAGTTTACCACGCTTTAAAATACTATGTAGGGGTGCCCGGGTGGTTCAGTCAGTTAAGCATCTGACCCTTGGTTTCGGCTCAGGTCATGATCTCAGGGTCGTGAGATTGAGCCCTGCATCAGGCTCTGCACTCAGTGTAGAGTCTACTTGAGATTCGCTCCATCTGCTCCTCCCCACTGCTCTCTCTCCCTCTAAAATGAATAAATCAGTCTTTAAAAAAACAAAATAAAATACTATGTAAACCAAACCAAACATATCTGCAGGCTGAAATGAGCCCTGTCCGTAACCTCTGCTACAGACGCCCTGACTAAGAGGCAGGAAAATACAGAGGAGGCATACTGTGTGCAGCTTTCCTACTTTGTGTGGCCTTGGGCAAGTTATTTAGCCTCTGAAGACCTCGATTTCCTTATCTGTAAAATGGGTTTAAAAATAATAACTATATTATAGAGTTGTCATAAGGTAAAGATTAGTTATTTCTATCTTTAAAATGCTTAGTAAAATACCTAAACTGTAATGATTTGTTGTTAATGCTTTGCCCCCTTTATCTTCCCTTTTGTGGATCTGCCCTCCACATACCTCTGCAATGCCAGTTATATGCGTCCATTCCAAAGATATGCATTATGAACATGAGGCTATAAATGGCACTTTAGTTGTATAAAAACAAACAAACAAAACCTTCTGTCATTTTCAATGGCTCAGTTAAATGGCAGGGGAGTTTAGAAAGGGAAAAAATAAGCCATATTTATTTTACTAAATTGAACCACTCATTAAATGGTATTGAACCACTTGGCTGAACTGATAAAATAATTTATATGATACTGTTGTCACTAGATGAATAAGGTTTTTTGTTCAGTGAACTTGGATATGTGGCTTTTTAAAAGCTCTTTCTCCATTTTGCCTTTTAATATGTCTAACTAATGTATTTAACTTTTCAGTTTATCTTTATTGGAAGAATTTGACTGCAGCTGTAATGAACTGGAGTCTCTACCTTCTACTATTGGCTACCTTCATAGTCTTCGAACATTAGCAGTCGATGAGAATTTCCTTCCAGAATTACCCCGAGAAGTGAGGAATAAACTTGTTTCTGTTAATTAACTTTTAATGAATATGTTTTGGGATTAAGTCTTAACAGGTGCAATGACAACATAGATTCGTGAGTTGAGCTGTCAATGTATATAGGAAACATCTACATATGTATGTGTTAATTATTCTTTTTTAAATAATAAGTGATAAGTTCTTTGACCCAGAAAATCCATTTTACTTAAACATTACTTGCAAAGAAAAGTAATAAAATATTGTAAGTTAATCAATGCTAAGGAATATAATTTTAAGTAATTTAATTTAAATATTTTGCTTTTATGAACAATAATAAGTAACATTCTGGGATAATTACATTTCCATTTCTGAAGTGAAAGATTTTTAATGTAAATAGCTTTTTTTAAAGTATCATGTGGTGTGATAATATTATTTTTATTTTAGAATTCACCAAAAGGTTAGTTTTTATTTCTAAGTGGAATTTTTATTTATTGTCAAGAAAAAAATGTGAAGTATATTTTCAATTTAGCATTTTCTACTAAACATTTCCACAATGAAGGAACAATAGTCAATATGTCATTATTTTAGAGCCAAAAGTTATGAATAAACATGAGAAGTATCATTGTAACACGAAATAAAACTAACTTGGCTATGAAAATGTCAACAATATTTTATCTTTTGTGTTTGAGTGATCTATTAGAAACATAAATATATTAGTACTTACTTGGATGGACTGTAAAAACAATGTTATTTATGAAAACAATGAAGCTAATGAGCATTCTAATAATAAAATTATAAAGAAAATTCTTCCTAATATGCAAAAGAATATGAGATATATGTTGTCTTAACATCTAAAGGAAAATATATATAATATATACACATATTTTAAAGAGAGATTATAAAAAATAAAGCAGTAGACATATTAAGAGAGTCTTAAAAGTGATAAGGAAATCTGTAAATTAAGTTATTTTAATATTAAAAATTAATATAAAAATAGTTTACCGTGTATTTCTTTACTTACTTTCTTTTGTTACCCATAGATTGGAAGCTGTAAGAATGTAACAGTAATGTCTCTACGTTCCAATAAACTGGAATTTCTTCCTGAAGAGATTGGACAGATGCAGAAGCTAAGAGTCTTAAATTTGAGTGACAACAGGTATTTCTGCAACATTTCACAATCACATATTAATTATTTACTGAAAGCAAACTATTGTTTCTTGTTAATTATTTTAGAAACATTTTCTGTGTCTTATGAAGTATATAGAATGCAGATCAATGTTTTATTGAGAAAATGGCAGAAGCTAAATTATTTATAAACTGATATTTCTGAATTTTATTATTTGATTAAATTCAGATCATATATTATGTTGTGTGTTTAAATTATATAAAATTTATACACCCAAATTTATATACCAAACCATCCTATATGCAGAAAGCATAATATTATGAAGACCTGAAAAAATTATAATAAAAAGCTACAAAATGTATTAATTAAAATCATGTATATAAGTATGTATGTATGTATGTATGCATATATATATGTTTTCATGTACACATTTATGTCTCCAGTAAATTAACTGGGCAATGGGTGTGTTGTCAACACCACCAGAATCCTGGTAAGAATATTGCCAATTAGCTAATACTCAAAAGTCATAAAGTTTGTACATTATTGTAAGGACAACCAAATGGTTATTTAGTCATGTTCAAAGCAGGACAAAAAAAAAGAAAGAAAGAAAGAAAGAAAAGGTAGGTGCTCTTCTTGTGACAAAGGTGTTATAGTGGTGGATAGGCAAAAAGAAAAAGCGAAACTGAATTCATCTTTTTTCCACAATTGTTCTCAAATAAGAAAGGATAAAAATAAATATTGACTGAAGAGAACTGCTAAGTAGACAAAGTGATTACAGAATAGAATGTATGAACTCTGTTTTCAATAAGTTTCAGTCAGACAAATGATAGAACAAGAAACTGAGAGACTGAACAAAACTGTCAAAGATGACTTTTATGGATCATTAAGAATATTCAGATCTGTAAGTTTCAAGATAAGTGTACGAGTTCTCGTTTGTTTAAGACAAATCATAATAATAATGTGGCTTTCAAAGACTATTCTCTTAGTAATTCAATAATACTCCCACGTAAGAGAATAAAACATTTTATTAAAAGGTTTGGGATTTCGTTCTTAAAATCAAGATGACAAGGAAGCTTCACAGCTTGGTACAAGAGTAAGTCATATCAAACCAACCTCATCTCCTGTTTTGACTGAGTCACCAGACAGGAAAATGAGGGAAATGCGTTGAATGTTGCTAACTTTCAGCAAAACATTTTTCAAAATGTTCTAATTAATATTCTTATGAATAAGGTTAGGAAATATGGTCATGGAGATATCATAAGAAGATGGATTCTCAGTAGATTCCATTACAATCCCCAACAGAACTAAACTCCATTACTGTTAACTTGGTGGGAGGTTTTCATGATGAGTTATAGAAGTCTCTTAAATTCTTAGTCCACTCAACTTTTATTCATTAATAATCTGCATGATGATATAGAAAATATGCTTATCAAATATTTAAAATGACCCATAATTAGAAGTACTCCTAGTACTTGGGTGTTGAGTTGTTGAAGTTCTTTATATATTTTATATATTTTTGATATTAACCCCTTATCAGGTATATCATTTGCAAATATCTTCTTCCGTTCAGTAGGCTGCTTTTTTTGTTTTGTTGATGGTTTCTTTCACTGTGCAGAAGTTTTTTATTTTGGTGTAGTCCCAATAGTTTAATTGTGCTTTTGTTTCTCTTGCCTGAGGACACTATTTAGAAAAATGTTTCTATAGCTGATGTCAAGGAAATTACTGCCTGTTTTCTTCTAGGAGTTTAATGGTTTCAGGCCTCACATTTAAGTCTTTGATCCATTTTGAGTTCATTTTTGGGTATGGTGTAAGAAAGTAGAAGGGCTACTAATGAAGTTATTTATTCAACAAATAAAGGATACTTCAGTAACTACCATGGGACAGACATATTGCTAGATGCTAGAGTAAAAGATATGAGTAAGACATTGAGAATCTCGCAATATCAGGAACTTAATTTCTCTCCTAGTACAGTGACTGGAACATAGTATAGAGCCAAATTAATATTTTTTAATTAATGAATTAATCAGTGCATCTTAGCCTACAGTTAAAATTAATATTCAGCCAAAGCTGAGGCCAAAATTGAATATTACTATCAGAGAAAGAACTGCCTGGATAAAATATTAAATATGAGATGTTATCCAAATGTCTTGACTATCACAATTTCATATTTATAATGGGATAGATTTTAAAAGTTTGGTATTATAGTTTAGGAACAATTATTCCTTTGCACTGTCAAATGCAAGATTGCTTCTATGGTCAATTTATTGCACATTTGTGATATTAAACAGAGGCTCACTTTCAATGCAGGTTACTGGAAGCAAGGAGAAATGAGTGTAACTCATCCTTCTCTAACAGTTTCTTTCTTTTCTTTATACTCAATATTTATAACTGAATTGATGATGATTTATCATACATTTATTGATATGATTCTGGAAATCTCATGTAATTTTGAGGTGGCAGAATTGATATTCTGCTTTTAATTCACCTCCATACAATGTGAGAAATTCTTCCCATAAGACCTTACTTCATAATTCCTGGCTTAAATGGAATTAAATAACTAAAAACTACAAACAGTTTTTATGTAATTTGGTTTCATGTTATAAATACTAATATAACAAATTACTCTATAAAAAGAGAATTATGATATGTTAGTTTCTGTTACTCTTTATATTCTTATTTATGTTTTATAAATATTTATGAGCTCAGAGAGGTTATTATATTCTTCCCAAAGTTATCTGGTTAACACACACTGTTGATATTTGTATTGGCTGTCAATATCTTTTCATACTTATTAAATTATTTGAAAATGTTTAACTGCTTTTACACATTAAACTACTTCCATAATCTTTATGAATTATTGTAACATTTTCCATTTCCATTATCAAAATATATGTACTCATCAGTTGGCTGAAAGAGTTCCTGAAATTTTTATTCCAAGTTCTATCTAAAATGTGTATCTATATTCAAAAGTGAATATGCAGAAATTAACAATAAATCCATCAGCATGCCTTGATTGTATTAGCACTTTGCTGAGTAGTTATGATGGTAACCTATGTAATCACAATTCATTCATCATGCACAATCTCAGGGATATCAGATAGCATGTTTAAATAGGCATTTGGCGATTTGGTCCTCCAAAGGCTGAAGCCAAAACTAGATCATTTCGACTGAATACCAAAGCTGATGCCAAACTTCATGTACGTCAAAATGCATTTTTTAAGATTCCCTCTTGGAATATTTACTACACAATATACAAAGGGTGAGAGAACAAAAGGACACACTTTCGGGAGTCAACGTAACATTGGGAGCTGTAGATACCTTTAGCAGTGTGACAGACATGACCCCTTCCCATCACTGAGGCAACAGTTTTGTGGGGATATCAGCCAGTAAAAAAAGTAATCACAAAAATAAATATATAACTATAAACTATGGTATGTTCCATCAAAGAAAATATAAGGTGCTTTGAGACTACATTGGGGAAAGTACTTTAAATGAAGAGTCAGGAAAAGCCTCTTTGAGACAATGACATTCAAGGTGAGAACTAAAGGACATGTGGGATTTAGTTTAGTGAAGTTGGGGAGAAAGAATATTTCAGACAGAGAGAAAAGTTTGGCTAATCCTCATAGTGGGCTAATAGAAGGCCTGTCAGTGGCACTGGGAAGACTTAAGTCAGGAAAAGAGTCGCAGAAGTTTCTGGAGAGGCCCAGGGGGCCAGATCTTGTAACATTTGACAAGGCATATTAACAATTTTGGATTTTATCCTAGATATAATAGGAAGCATTTCAAGGTTGTAAGCAGGAAATTTTCACTTTTTAAAGATTGCTCAGACTACTGAAGAGAAAGAATTGGAGAGAAGAATGAAATGAACAAGTTACATTATTTTAAATAATTCTTCATAAAAATGAACTATATCCATCTTCACCCCTGCTATTAGAATTTTCTTGTTTTTGCAGATTGAAGAATTTACCATTCTCATTTACCAAACTTAAAGAGCTTGCAGCTTTGTGGCTTTCTGACAATCAGGTAAAAACTTTTATTACCTGATTTATTTTATTTATTAAGATAAAATCTAATTAAAACTTTGAATTACTAACTTATTCCCAATAGATACCCTTGACAATTATTACAAAATATAGATTCTTTATCTTCTAGAAGAGAGATTTTTGTAACGATAGCAATTCAAGTATGTATTTCATTGCTACAGACAATATATTGAGTCCTATAATCCCCACCTTCTTTAAATACTTTGATTTAACATCTACTTCATTCTCAGAGATCTAACACACAAAATGATCATTTTCATACCTTTTGATTTCTAAGTAGTACATGTATGTCCTCAGGGGACATTCTCTAATTATATCTCTGAAGGTAAAGAAAAAATCATTAACACAGTTCCCACAGAGGGAATTATTATCTTACATGTTTTTTTATACTGTTAATTATAATCAACTTAATTCTAAAACTTAATACAAGAAGTTTTCAGATATTTTTTGCAACTGCTGTCAGTACTTTCTGTGAAATTGGTTTGGTATTATTTTTTATACTCATAAAAGTAGATTATAAGTGAATCAGTAATTGAGTGTTAATGAATAACTTTAATAAGGAAAATAACAAGAAACAGTTGAAGACATCTGATTTGCCACCAGAGAAAAACTGGTGATAGACAATTTTGACATAGTTTATTAGTCTTTTTTACTTTTTTCTTATAATCCTAAAATTTTGAAACACCTATTCCCAAATATGAATAGCCAAATGAAAACAAATCATCTTGAATTTAGTTTCTTATCATTATTTCCTGAGCATAAAAGCAGCATTATTGGTAAATGAATTGTTCAGACTTCTAGGTATTGGGCTACTTTTGTGAAAAAATAAAATAAATCTCTACAAAATGTAAGTGCTAGAATGTTTGTATTCCTACAGTCATTATAGCACTTACTTCCATCTGCTGAGTAAAAAAGTTAGATTGTCATTCAAATTCAAATTTTATCAATGAACTATAGATTTTTCAAGGCATTAATATATCATTATAAATAAATCATTTTTGGATTCAATGTGAGCTATGCTAATGGATCAGTCAATGCTACAGTCTTGCATTATGAAAAAACATCCACTAATATCATGATTTATTATTCTTGTGGGAGAATGAACTGAACAGTGACTGCATCATTTAACTTTTATTTAGAACAGTGATTTAATGTGTTTCTGACTCAGTTTCATGAGACAAGTTGGTATCCCAAATCCCCTTTGTGCTTCACTCCTGTTGATAAATGTCATGAAATAAGTGGATTTTTTAAACATTAGGTATCATCATTTCCAATATATTTACATAGATAGTATATTTATATATATAGCATATAATATCAGAGTTCTAAAACACCCTTCAGAAATAATATTTCTAAAATCAAATTAATAATAAAGAATGGAATATTACTATCCATAAGAAATATATTGTTGATAGAGCAGACACAAAAAGTACAACTGTTTATTTTTATGTAGACTCTGTCTTTGGTTACAAAAATATCTCTTAAAAAATGCTTATGTTTTAACCTAATTAAATTCATAGATGATCTTGCAATGGCATGAATGTGATAGCAATTTCCATTTGTCTTTTTAGGGCAGCAGCTTGTGAAAATGAATGAGCATATAGAACCACACCAAAACTCACTTATTTGAAACAATTTAATACATCTTGCTCTCTTTAAGATTAAAACTGACATTGCCAGTGAAGATGAATAGGTTTTGTAAAAGAGTATACTAGAGAAAAAGAGACTCTCAGCATGAAGACCTTAGAATTTGAGAATATTCCTCAGCAATAGTCTTATTTCATGAAATCCTTTCTTATGTCATTACTTTTTTCCTTGCCTTTCTTTTAATTGTTCATTCAGCTCAGTGAGGCCAGACTATTGACCACTATCTTCTATAAAAGTAATATTCTTAATATTTGCTATCTTATTAATCTAATTTATATGTTCTTTGCTTCTAGTCCAAAGCCCTTATCCCTTTACAAACTGAAGCCCATCCAGAAACAAAGCAAAGAGTATTGACTAACTACATGTTTCCCCAGCAACCTCGTGGTGATGAAGGTAAATTGTCAGTAAAAATTTCTCCTATGCTTATATGATAATGAATAAAAGGGATTAGTTTTATTCTGATCTCTAGACAGGAATCCTGGCCCATGGGCAAGGCTATAAAAATAATCACATGACACATACAAATCATCCAGGAGTTAACCCTAAGCTTAAATCTTACCTTCCATAATCAACAAGGAAGAAGTCAAACTTTCACTATTTGCAGAGGACATGATACTCTATATAGAAAACTTGAAAGACTCCACCAGAAAACTGCTAGAACTGATAAATGAACTCAGTAAAGTTGCAGGATACAAAATCAACGTGCACTATAATGTTTTAAATAAGATTCCAAAAATGTAACTCTCCCTCTTTACATTTTACGTGAAAATGTTTGTTTTTAGGAACAACTTCTCTTAGTGGATTGCAAGACATAGGACTAGTTCACTAAATGTAATATCCAGCTAACTGAAATGAGCTAAGAAGAGTCAGACCTTAAGGAAGGTTCAACGAACTGTTTTATTTTCTGTGTTCACCAATTTCATGGACACAATTTAAACATTTTGCCCAGTGATCCCTGGCCTCAAATTATTTCATGTTAAGAGTCAACCATAAAGAGATGACTTGAAAATAATGACCATTCTTTGTCTTTCAGGTTGAATTGCTCTAAAGGATGTCAGTAGCTCTGATAGAAATACTTGTTGAAAACCTAAACCGTTTTTTTAATTTTTTAAATTTTTTTTAAAGATTTTATTTATTTATTTGAGAGAGAGAGAATGAGAGAGAGAGCACATGAGAGGGGGGAGGGTCAGAGGGAGAAGCAGACTCCCTGCCTAGCAGGGAGCCCGATGCGGGACTCATCCAGGGACTCTAGGATCATGACCTGAGCCGAAGGCAGTTGCTTAACCAACTGAGCCACCCAGGCGCCCCCCCTTTTTTTTTAAATTAAATCTTCTATCCTTTATGATGACAAATTTCATAAAATTTTTATAAAAGAGATTTGTCCTTTACCATTTGGAACTCTGCATAGGCTCCTTAGCCCAAGCCAGAACAGGCTGCCACACATATTTTCTACAGTCTTACAGTAATGGTAATTCTTAGAAGAGTAAACCCACTTTAATGCACCCATGGACTAAATCCACCCAGTTGACTTGAATGAGAGCATCTTTTAAAAGCAACTATCTGTTTATGGATCTATTTTCAGGGATAATTATAATAAACACCTTTAGTCTTTATGACTTATAAATATAAGTGAATCATTTTGGGATACTTTAGAATATTTTTATTCACATTTTGACTTACAAAAGTAGGAAAAGGAAAGACTTTTCTTTTTTTTTTCAGACTTCAGTAAAATTGATCTTTTGAATTTATGCAAGAGAAGGCACCATGTTTACATATACTATAAGAAAAACCTTAAGGAAGGATTGTTTTTATTCGTACAACTTTACTTATATTTTCATATTAGTATCCCTTGATTACCAAAATATTTCATTTCCAAAAAAACGTAGGGAAAAGTGAAGAGTCTCAGATTTGCTAGTCATTTCTGAGATACTGTCTAGCAGATTAAATCCCTCATTTATTGCAGGGAGTGAGGTAGATCTAGTCAGGCAAGGTGTATGATGTTAAGGAATTAGCCTGGTTTTGTTTTGTTCTGTTTTCCTTTGAGGAAAGACGAGTTGGTAATAGAAAAATTTTCTTGAACTTTAAGTAAGTCACCCTTTGGCTTTTCAGGCAGAAGTATAATAAATGAATTTTCAGAATCCCTTGCAACAAAGAAGGAAATATATGATAAAGGGCATCTTTTGGGAAAGAATTTAGCCTAAACTAAGTACTTGTATTGTGTTTTCATGTGATCTTCACAATTAATGTTGGTAAGGAAGATATTACTATTACCCTACATTTTGATATAAATTAAAGATTTATAAGCCACTTATTTTCCTTGTTCATTTGAGACATATTTAGACCAGTTTTTAGACCATAATTTTAAAGTTATCCTAAAAACAAGCTCCCCTCCATTACCCCCCCCTCCACATACATACACTAAAAAGAAAAGCTTGCAATCTCATACATTTTACTGAAAAGCCAATGTTATGTAGTATCTTTTATAAAATCCTGATAGAGTTTAGTGGCTGCAGATATGGGTATGGGCTCTGTACTCACACAGACATGGAATACAATCCTGCATTGACGCAGAGAAGCTGTAAAACTTTGAGCAAATCTCTTAAAACTCACCTAGAGTTTTCTCATTAACAAACTGAGGATATATTAGTACTACCACTGGTGTGCTAGTGTGAAGATTTTAAAAAATAATGTTTTAAAATGTGTAGTCCAGCTCTCATTATTATTATTATTATTATTATCCTTTGGAGAGCCTGTTCTCCACACTAGAAAACTTCCCAATCCCAATATATAATTAATATGTATTAGGAAAGATGAATTTGAATTGAGATGTAAAAAAACCATGTAAACAAATATCAAGGGAATTTTATTCCCTCTCTTCTCTTTCTTTCCTTCTTTTTTCCTTTCTTTCCTTCTTTCTTTCTCTTTATTTTCCCCTTTTTTAAATTTTTGTACTTGTTTGTAGTACCTATTGCCATTTTTTGCATAGTGTACTGAGCTCTATTAATAACACTTCATGTAAAAAAAAAGCAATAATACTTTGGAATCTAACTATAGATTTCCAGTCAGACAGTGACAGCTTTAACCCTACACTGTGGGAAGAGCAGAGACAACAACGCATGACTGTTGCCTTTGAATTTGAAGAAAAAAAGGAAGATGATGAAAATGCTGGGAAAGTTAAGGTGAAACTTTTCATTTTGTTTCTTCTTTCTTCTCATTATTTTTGTTTGTCCATTGTTATGATTAAAATAGATTTTGGGACAGATTGCGTGACCTCTGCTTGAAGGTCAGCTACATCTTCACATCTCCTTCATTGTAGCAGGATGGTAATCTGAGAAGCAGTGGTGTGCTTCAGAATGAGACTCATGTCCCAATTCTGACTGAGCAAATTTGATACACCACCCCATCTTACAGAGTAACGACATGAAAGAGATTCAAGGTGAGAGAAAGCCAAAACAAACAAATGAATCTGAGTGATAGGCTTTACCTAAGCAACTTATTACATTTTTGAAACACTGAAATGGTTTTATTCTAATCACTAAACAAGGCACCAGGCAGGCCATATGAGACCAAAGAATACATTTAGGGAAGAGCCCATGGATTAATATGTTATATTGGCTTTAAAATATCTGAAAGATTTTATGTCTCTGGGGTATCTAGAAGAATTTATCAGTTTTCTGAAATGAGAAAGCAAGTTTTAAAGGAGGCAAGTGCCTAGTAGCAGGTGATATTCGATTTTTTCACCTCAAACATCTTTTGTAAAATCCTTTATTGGAACTAACTTAAGTCAAGTAACAAAGTGAAATTTTAAAATCTATATTTTTTCATTATTTAAATTTGAAGTGCAGAGAAAATTTTATCAACATCAGATCTTCATATTATCATCAGAGCAACATCTTGAATCTCTAATCTTTTATAGTATTATTTGTGTACTTTTTCCATCATGAATACTAACAGCTCTCACTCTGAGTGACTAATTGCCTAAGTAATTGTATGTGCATCCTATTAATAGATCTAAATTGTGTAATGTGTTCTTTTCTGTCCCCTCATTCCCACATTTTCTAAACTTTTTTCTTAAACCAACACACCCTGAAACCTTACTAGATTTAGACAGTAAGGTAATTGACAAAGCCTACCTCTACATCATTGTGGAAAATCCAAAGTGGATTCCCAAATCAAAATGATAGTTTTGATAAGATTTGAGTTTAAAAAAATGTTTCTGGATGCTTGGTTAGTGCTATCTAATAACCAAAGAAACATTTTTTTTAACTTGTGAATTTCTGGAAAAAGCAATGCCAAACTAAACAAAGACCTTTATAGCATTTCAGTTCTTCTTTTAAGATTTCATATGTTAAATCTAGAACCAATGGATGATGCATTCTATACTGGACCTCTGATTCATTCTTTTACTTCACTGAATGTCAAAAACTACATACTTAGTCCTAAAAATCCATATTCAAAGGATCTAATAAGAAAATAGTATGCTTAATATACTCTGGTATATGTGTCAATGAAAACATAAAATACAAACAGTTATTTAGAAGCCCTGTTTGTGTGTTATGTGGTCAGGTTTGTTTATAATCAGAGTAGGTTCATTATACTTTAGATTGCATTTTCTTTATGCTTATTTATATTTGATTTATTTATATTTTGGTGAAACAGTATGTGTTTCAAAAATCTCGAACACTTGGTTTTGACTAATTTGAATATTTCCAATGCCATTGGGCTATTGGACAAATTAGAACACAAACAAACTTCTAAATAAATCATCATGGAAGTATGATGAATGGAATATACAGAAATCTTACACTAAATTAATCACACTTCTCTGGTTCATTACATATACATTAAATTTAGCACCATTTTACCTTTCATTTACATAAAATTTAGGGAGGAACCACTGACCTCTGCCATCAACTTCCAAGTGGACTAGAGTATAATGCCCTACTTACAGAGCGTATAGTGTAGTATGAATGCTGCATTGTGTGAAAAAATCGTGACCCATTAGCTTCATATGATATTGATACTGTTTCATTACAAAGAGTTCGAACTAATTTTCTGATGGTTGTTTTAAGTGCATTACCCAGAGTGAAAAAAAAATCAAGAGTAGAAAAATGATAAAGTGAAAGTATTGCTACAGCGCTCCTCTTTCTCCCAGAAAATGGAGATTCCTTCTCCCACAGGATCACTCCTGCCAAGCCCCCTGGGAAAGGGGCCAGCGTGGGATTACTCTCCAACCTGCCAGACTGTCTGGCGATTGCTGCACACCATGGGCCAGGTGTGATCAGCAGATCCAAGATATGCCCGTCCCCCAGAATGACCCACAGCTGGCATGGGGTTGTATAAGTGGCCTCCAGCAGGAAAGGAGCATGTGTACTCCATTGCCAGTTGCAGCACAATCCACCACTCTTCCCTCTCTAAGTGGCAGACAGGTAGGCCTAGGTGTTTGGGGTAGGAGAATCCCCCATGTAGAGGCAACCTTGGAACAGTGGTTTATGGGGTATGTTCTGCATGAATTGGGGTAAGAAATGTTGATCCTACAGAAACCATCCAATTGCCAATGTTTGACCTCAATTTTTTCTGTTCGTTGACATTGGCAATGGGGTGGAGAGACCAAGTCAAGGGGGGGGGGACACCAATAATGAGGTGCCTAATGGTGGGATATATGGCATGATTTTTGAGTTGGGTGCTTCATTTTTATTTATGTTTTTATTTTTAAAGATTTTTTTTCTTTAAAGTGTGGGAATACCAATAGTTGAGCAGAATGTTGATGACACTATTGATAAAATCTAAATTGCCCCCACACATACACACATTTTTGTATTATCAATTCAGAGGGAGATTAAGTAACTAAAACCTGATTTTTAAAATAGCATGAGATTTGAATTGAGATTTGTTGAGAGTGGACTTTGAGCACAAAGATGGACATCTGTTGAAAAGCATCAATTTCCCTCTAATTTGAAGGCACAGATGATGAGAATTCCTGTAAGAGAAGATTGGTTTGGGAGTTGTGGCAAACAGGGCTTCCTTATCTCAGTGGGTTGGGTGTTTAAAAGTTCAATGAAAAAAAAAAATGTCTTCATGGGATGGGAAAGAACACTGCATTTTTGGTAAGCTTTACCATTCACATGTAATGGACTAGATTCTTATTCTGTGTCTTATATTCTTTCTGCAATATAAGGCCAGCTGAGAATCCTAACTAAAACTCCTATAGGTTTCCTTTCTGTGTAAAATGTTCTGATTAATTCCCAGGATAAGATCCCTAATGATCAGTAATCAAAGCATTAACTATTACTTCTCTTACTGGAATTTACAGTCAAACCAAATTAGAATTTAATCATTATATAAGAAAACCACAGTTCTTTGAGAATTCAAGATACCATCTCTAAATGCCCTAGCTATTAATACAAATTTTTTCTTCCATTGCTAAACTTTTGGGAGTCTCCAACATCTTGCAGCTGCTATTTGCATTTACTGCACTTTTTTTAGATCTGAAATATATAGAATGTTGTGAAACATTTCTATTTTTCTAAAATTAAAATGAAGTAACATTGCAGTGAAAATCTTGCATTTTAATAAAATGTATACGTAAAATGAACAAATACTTTATGGTGAGTGATACACACATTTTGGTAAGAATAATTGACAGTTTTTTCCCATCTATTTATATCATAAATGAATTTACATTATTTCTCCATCCCATATTAGAATGAGGGAATATTTCTAGCCTATGTACTTAGAAATATAAAGAAACTGTTCTTATTTGGGCATGACTGAACTATTAATAAAATCATATTTATGATCATGTTTTCTCATTTCTGAAGCATCGCACAAGAATTAAAAAGTAGAAAGGCGTAGGCAAAACAATCTGTAGAAGGGTATAAAATATGCTTTTACAGAACTTACAAACAACAATTATAAAATATTATAGTTTCCTTTAAGAAGAAATTATAAAATAGCTTTATGTTTTAAAAATTGAATTTATCTTGTTATTTAACTCAATAAAATTTACATTTTAGACTTACACCCACTATCTTTTCTCCAGGATTGTACAACTATGTGCTTACTTATATCAGGGAATAGCCCTGAGCCAAGTAACACTTCTGTAGCCTAAACTTTGGAGTCAAAGACCTGAGTTTGAATTTGGGCAGTGCTACCCATAGCTGTATGACTTTGGGCAAGGAACCTACACTGCCTGAGCCCTATTCTCAGGGAGACAGGAACAGGTGCTACAATGGGTTATGAAATTTAAACTATGTTTAATTATAATTAATTATAAGTAATTAATGAATGTTAATAATCATAATCATGTATTATTTATATATAAATCTATATGGTACACAATGAAATAAGTATTATATATTATATAAATAACTATTAATAAATTAAATATCCTTTTAAATATTGTACATGTGCCTGGCACATGGCAGATACTGAATAAATGATAGTTGGTGCTGTATACAATCTGAAAAAAAGTCCAAACAGTTACAGGTAGTATGGAGTTACATATATATATAGTATATAGAGTAGAATCTAAACTGCCAAAAAAATTCAGATTTTAAAAATACCTAAGTAGAATCTGATTTTAGAAAATAGTATCTAATCTCTGCATGGAATTTATACATTTTCAAAAGATTTTCACAGTTATTATCTCATTTTAGCTCTAGATTAACTGGAGATATTATCATTCCCATTTTACATAAGCAGAAACTGGACAGAAAGATTAGTGGCTGATAGCTTGTTGGGGGTAAATCTGTGGCTTAAATTTAGGTTTTCTGACTCCAGGTCCACCAAGTTCTGTTGGTAGACTAGTAAATGGGAAGCAAGGAGCTTATTGTCTAGATGGAACAAATCCAAGTTTTATAAGACCTGAATTTCCCACAGTTTGGAGAAGGGCCTCTTTAAGGAAAAGAATATGAAATAACCATGTAAATAAAAAAGTAGGGCCCCTCACAAGGCTTTGGAAAAAGCTTAAGTGAAAGGCTCTAAAGCTTAAGCTTCATTAGCTTGATAAATCTGCTTTTGTTTCCAAATTTAAATATTTTTCAGAGATAAAGAACCCAAACATATTCTGGTGATATGACCAAAATATCACATTAACTTGCTTATAAAATAACCAGAAGATATTGGCACTGTGGTCATTAGTAAATAGTCATCTAATTGTGTCAGATGAGACATAGCATCTACAAAAAACAGATTACATTATTCAATGTGGAATTTAATTCAGTTAAAGAAGAACACTTCGCATTTTTTTTTGCTTTTGATTCAATTTAGAAGTGTAATTTTAGCATTGAAGATTTTTTTAAGGTACATAGAATTTTAATCTATTGCCCTACATGAAAATTATTTTTCATTCATATACCACTGGTTATTAAAAATTAAAAGATGTTCTTAATTGGCATGATGGCCATACCACTCTACAATCTATATTTTTTTAAATGTAGTTTTTTGACTTTTAGCCCTTTGCTCTCAAGTACTTTTAAATGAGTTCAACAATATAATTTAAAATTTAGATTTAATTTGTGATTAACATTTCTAATACCAACTTAAACAGCAGATCCAAGAATGCATGCATCCCAATGGACTTTGTCTAGCATGGATATCATTCTTTTTATGTTTATTTAAGAATACATTATAAATTAAGTACCCTGAACTTTATTTATATTACATTCTTTAACAACTTACACTTTTTTTCTGAGAAGTCTAACTTTTTCTTGGGTTATATTTTTGTAGCTTTATTTCTATATATTATTAATTTCATTCTTATTTGTTTGGGAGTATAAAAGACTACAACAATATTTATACTAGCAAAATTATCTGGTTTTTCCTCAGCTTTCCAAAAATTTGTTGGAAAAATAATTTTGATTGTTTAATACTGAAAGGAATGTTAGAAGTCATCAAGTGGAGTCCAATCCCAGTATTTGATATGGAAAATGAGCCACAGGGAAGAATAAATATAACAAAGTTGGTGGATTTGCTAAAACTGCAGATGAGCAAAAGTGTTTGAATTCGTATTTATAATCCTCAGATCTATACCACCATCGTACATCCCATTCTTACATCCCATGAATTACATGGGTGTTGGTGGGTGGGTATGTGTGTGCCCCCCCCACTTTCTCCTTTCCTCTCATTCCCACTCCTTCCTTCTTCAGCTTTGCTTTCTTCTCCCTTCCTCCCAACCTACCCCCACACACACTTTCCACAGACACATACTCACCACAATCACATAAACCATTCCATTTTGTAAAGTTGGTTCTACTCAGATGCAAAAGGCATGACGGTTGGAATAAGCCAGGACAAATAAATCTGCTCCTTGTTTTCCTTCCCACTCCCTTTTAATCAGTATGGATAATTTGTATTTATTCCAATTTACGTATATTTTAAATATTCTGATAATGGGATTTTCTATATGGAAGTGTCTCATATTTTCTCTCTCTAAATTAAATGTGAAGAATAATCATTAATATATATGTTCCCCAAAGTCAGATCGATACAACAAAAATGAATTCAAGAATGGAAATAAATATCTGGGCAATACAAGCCAAAATTTACATGTTTATCTAGAATATCTTAGAAAATCTCCTCAATTTTTAAATTTCTTTTTATTTTAAGACATTACCTACAAAACAGGTTGCTTTATTAGGGCAAAAACTAAATATAAAAGCCACCCTGAAGCATATTCTTTTTAGGTATTAACAAGAATTAGCTCCCTGACCTTTTGATATAACATGCTAATTAACATAGAGCTGATGCATATTTGGTAGCAGATACTGTCAGTTCCCCACTTTTTTAATTCATGATAAACTCTAAATCTTTTGGGGTCTCCTCTTATCATCTACGTTGATATTCCAAAGATATCCTTAACATGAAAATAATTACTTATAAATAATTAAGATAGGGAAAGAACAGCCTCTAAAGTATAAAAGCAGCTGATAGTAACGCTTAAAATCTTCAGATTACCAGTCACTTATATGTTTGACCTACTGCTATTTCAACCATCTGCAGGGTAGGTCTAAAGATAGAATATAACCCAAAAATGCTTTTTAATCTAGAAGGTGGACAGGGTGGGAAGAAGCCCTGTGAGGGCAGAATGTGCTCTACTCTACAATACAGTTTCTCAGTCAGCTCAACACTCACTATATTGCATTTGGTTTTGCTACTGCACATAAAATGGAGTAGTTTTGTGAACATGTTTGCCGAAGGTATTTTTATGTTAAATTTCTTTTTATAAACTTCTAGGTTGAAATAAACCTAAAACGATATCCAACTCCTTATCCAGAGGATTTAAAGAATATGGTAAAATCTGTTCAAAATCTGGTGGGTAAGCCAAGCCATGGAGTGCGTGTTGAGAATTCAAATCCAACTGCTAACACGGAGCAAACTGTGAAAGAAAAATATGAACACAAGTGGCCTGTAGCCCCAAAGGAGATTACAGTGGAGGTATTTCAAGGTTATTGGTAATTGCCAGTGTGGTTTGGATTTTTTGGAATTACTAAATTCTATGTCTTTTTAACTGATTAGATCTTCTCTGATAAGTGCATTTTCCCCCTAAAATATAAATAAGTCTCTCTACTTTTTCAAACTATGAGGGTTGCATTTAATAAATTACAGGTAAATGACACCCTCATGGCCTAAAATTATTAATACAGCTCCAAAAGTTCCAATACACACAGAAGGAATAACTTGCTCACTCAGCTAGGCCTAGCCAGTAAGTGCATTATATCATTTTCACTACACTCTTTTGGCTACCCCAAACTTATATTGTATGAGTCATTAGAAAAGACTAAATGAAGCTTTTTTTTTTTTTACTCTACAAATCTCAGTAAGATTCTTGATCAGATTTAGAGCCCATTTTTTGTTTGTTTGTTTCTGTATTTGGATTAAAACCTTTATAGGAAACACTTTTATAAACATGACAAAGAGGAGATAAGTTTGAAATTTAGCTTTTCTGGATCTGGCCATGTGAAACTTAATTCCTGTATTTTAGAATCAACTAGATATTCATCCTTATCAATTTGTGTGGTCTGAAAAGAATTCAACTACATTTATACCACCTCTGTACTATCTCATCCACTCTTCAGCTAATTTGGTTATCACCTTTTTATCTTCATTAGAAACATAACTGGTATGAATGAGTACGTCTAGAAGTTACTGTATCTACTTCTCAAAAATCTAGGTTTGTGAAACTCTTTTACAAATCTGCATTTCACAGCATCAATTTGTTGCGCTGATTAAACACCAACTGTATATTTAGCACTGTGCTAAATACTGTGAGAGAGAGAAAAGAAATATAAAATGTACACATAGTCCCCAACTAATTTAGGGCCTAGCCAGGTAAAATTACCACAGATGAAGTAATTAGAGAACATATTATATAAAATATGATCACATGATTAGTTGTGTGATGGAGAATATAATACTTTAAGAAATTGGAGAGAAGCAATCACTGCCAATCAATTAAAAAGTTATGTGAAACACTTTAAGGTTGAACTGCACATTGATAATGGGGTGATTCTTTTAAAGTCAAAAGAGAGGAAGTCATTCCAGACAAAGGGAAAAGTTTGAGCAAAAATAAGCCTGGTGTGACTATTTGCCAGCGGAGGTACCAGCCCACCCCAGAAAAGAAGAATACAGCCTGGTATCCAGGGAAGAAAATTTAAGTAAATACTCATTTTCATTGTTTTTTTTTCTTTTTGCTTATGAAATCAGTATTATCGTACTTTTTCTTTCTAAAATATTACAGATATGCAATAGCAGAGAAACAGACTTTTCTTTTATCTCTAAGACACTCTAATAATATAAAAAGGAAGAAAGCCAACATTTAAGAGGTACACACTAATACACATACACTTCATATTTAAACCTCATGCAATCACAGTTTAACATTAAAATAATTGTGAGGTCATAATAACCCATAAACTGTGTAATTTTGCTACAAAATAAGAAGATTCTAAAATTGCTTAATACAGGATTGGGATAGGTGAGGCAAGGAAAAGATGGCTTTGGATATAAATTTTGTAATAACCCTTGTAGAGAAAATAAATCTTAAAATTATCCCACAAGCATTTCAAACTTGAAAAACCCAAAATTATATTTAATGTTTCTTCCCCAAATTTACTTCTGCTCCTATATGCCCAAACTTGATCTCTGCTAGCGCTATTATCTACTAGCTTACTCAAGCTAGAAATTTGGAAGGTATCCTGATTTCTTTTTCCTTCTTTCTCTCCACTCACTGCCCCTTCCGGTCACCTAAATCTACATTTTCATCTAAGTGTATCTCTTCAACCTCCTCAGGCCCTCAACTCTGTCCTGCATTATTATAAAAACTGTCAACTTCTTGGCTTACATTGTCCCCAGCCCCCTCATTACTTTGCTAATGCCCTTTTTATTTATTTTTTTAAGATTTTATTTATTTAAGAGAGAGAGACAGAGAGAGAGCCCAAGCAGGGGGAGGGGCAAAGGGAGAGGGAGAAGCAGACTCCCTGCTGAGAAGAGAGCCCAATGAGGGACTTGATTGCAGGACCTGAGATCATGACCTGAGCCAAAGTTGGACACTTAACCAACTGAGCCACCCACGTGCTCCTAATAATGATCTTTTTAAGACACAAATCTAATTTGCCCTCCTTAAAAACACTTATTTCCTATCTAATTGAAACTCAATCTTAAGCTTTATAATTATTTCAGTGATTCATCCCACCCTTTCTTAGTTTACTTCTTCTCCTGGCCTTTTATCTTGAACAGAAATCTCACTGGTAATTTCAATACTTTTTCTAAAACTGAGATTCTAGATCTTCTTTCCCCAACTTTTAGCCATCCTAGAGCAAAGAGAAGCTGTTGCTTTTTTATCATCCTCCCTTCTTGAATTGCTCAGCCAGATCAAGGGGCCACACTCCATATTTTCCACTTCCAAATAAAATAAATACAGATGGCCAAGTGTCCAGCTGATCAGTGTATATGAAGCATTTTATTGTATGTTTTGCACTTGTATGACATTTTTGAGTCATTATTTAGTTCATACTGTCAAGAATACGGAATAGAGTATCACACACTGCATGATAGATTTATCCATATGGTTAAATATGGAAAACCAAGGAAAAAAGAATAGAGGTAGGCAGAACCAGAAACAGAAAATGATAAGAATAAATAAGGTAAATAGATTACAAATGCAGCAGAGGAAAAAAAGGAAAAGGAAAAGGAAATCAATATTTATTGATCACTTTCTATTTGCCAACCCTATGCCAAGAGTTTTAATATACGTTATGCTAGGCAAAGAATACAGCTGGGAGGGTCATATGAACAAGGAGGACGGGGAGGTATGAAGGTTGTCCTCTACTTCCATATTCCTTTATATAAGTTTTATGAAGTTTACATTTGCTTTTTCCCTGTGTCTTAGTCCATTCAGGCTGCTATAACAGAATACCATAGACTACATGGCTTATAAACAAAAACATTTATTTATCACAGTTCTGGAGGCTAAGAAGTCCAAGATCAAGGTACTAATAGATTCAGTGTCTAGTAAAGGCCTACTTCCCGGTTTATAGATGGCCATCTTCTCTCTGTGACTTCACATGGTAGAAGGAGATAGGGAGCTTTGTAGGGTCTCTTTTACAATGGCACTAATTTCATTCATGAAGGTTCTATCCTCATGACCTAATCGCCTCCCAAAAAGATCCCACCTCCAAATATCATCATATAGGTTTAAACGTATGAATTTTGAGGGGACACAAACATTCAGTATGTAGCACCCAGCTCTTTATATGACTAGCACTTCCACGTCTTTCCAAGTTTTAGTTTAGAGATGACCTCAATAGGAAGGCCTTCCCTGATCACCATGATCAGTAGAACCTCTGATTTTCTCTATCACATCATCCTGCTTATTTGTGTTAAATATAAGGAAAACATCTATGATTATGTTGTTTATTAACTTCAGACTTAGTTTCATGAGGGCAGGAGCCAGGTATGTCTTGCCTACCATTGTCTTTCTGGTGTCCAGCACAGTGCCTACTACAGAGTCAGACACAATAAATATCTGTTGAGTGCATGAACAACTGATAGAGTCTAGTGTTGTAATACTGATAACATGTCTGTCCCTACATCCAATTAGAAGTTAATTGAGGGGAAGAACAATTTCTCTGAGTTTTTGTCAAATTAATCACTAATTAAGTGTTGGCTGCCATACCTATTTATATTTCATCACCTATGTGTTGAATAACATGTATTCTAAAAACAACAATTTACCATATTAATACATTAATGTAATATGAGTAAAGGCAAAATATCATGATGAAGACTATTGGGAGAGTGAGGAGAGCAGGGAAAGAGGAGGGAAGGAAGGAAGAAGAATGGTATGGTAAATAAAGCTATGACATAAAATGAGTAAAGGCTAAGTGTTCTAAAAATCTTGGTATACAAATGCCTTTGGTGTCTTAGTAATTTTGTTACAAGGATCATAGACCAAAAGAAGCACCTAACAGTTCCATTTATTAAGTAGTAGGTGTGAACAACTTAATAAATATTTATGCCCTGCCTAGTGGTCATTTGAAGAATAATACACATAAACTGAAAAGGAAAATAATAGTTTTATTTCATGCTTAAATAGCAAAACTACTTATTAATGAAATGTGTGCCCCGTGGGACACCACTTACCTTCTCAAACCTTCAAATCATATTAGATACTACAATTCTGTTTCACACTGATTTTCAAATAGCATTTGATTTTTGATCACAGCAACCACCAAAAACCCAGTTTCACAAAGATTGTCATCAAAAGGAAAGTGCAATCTAATATTGAAACTGAGAGCCACTAATTCACACAGTATCTGACTGATGTCAAGTATTGCTTTGTTTCCCTCAAATATTTAAAATAAACCATGTATTCCTGTGATGAATTAAAAACAGCACCACAGGTATCTTGGAGCCCAGTTTGGGAACAAGAGAAAGTGCTTTTGAGTCTAGTAGACATTAATTGAATTTACCTTGTTACCAATTTTGTGATCTTGACAAGTCATTGAAAACTTTCTGAGCTTTGCTTTCTGTATCTTTAGAAATACAGGTAACAATAACATTTAGAGTTTTGTGGAGATAAAATCAGATGAAAACAAGTATTTTTATACAGCTGCAAGCACAGTTCTTGGCGAAGAGGAAAGCTACAGTAAATGATAATTCCCTTCCCTTCCAAAAGAGAATGATGTGCTAATCCTGCGCATCCACCTTTAATCCTTTTGTGGGCCACTACCCTGCATTAAAGAAAACTTCTCACTGGATACCTGTTCACTGTGTCCACCATGTTCACAAAGTTTCTGGACTTTTTTGTTTGTTAGGAGACTCCACCCAATTTCTTTCTATAGAGGAAACACATCTCTCTCCTGGTAATAGAGAATAGTCATTTACCCTTGAAAATGTCCTTAAATGCTTTTATTAATACTAGACCTGGACTCCTGAAAGCTCAGACACAAGTTTTTTCCCCCTCTCACTTCTACGTTAGGCTCCCTTTCCCTACAACAGTAGCAGCTGAGATTTAGTCTGAACAACACAAAGTCAATGGGTTAAAGAAAAAAAAGAGATTCTACCTTTTCTTTCTCCCCCTCCTCTGTCTCCTTACCAGAAGCAAATATGGTTCAAGGTGCTTAAAATGGGACCCTCATTATATTTGATTCCTGACCAATAACTTCCACTGCCTTCACCATAGAAGTAGTCCCAAAAGCTTCACCCACTTTTCCCAATGTGAACTTGACTCCTCCAGCCTCTCTAAAAGAATTTATAGAGACAGAATCAATGATTAATTTCCTTTGTTGGACAGTTAACTTGTCTGTTCTGTGAAGTCCAGCTGAGAGGTGAGCTTTCCTTAGGGTAGACAGTAGAGCATACATAGTATCACACAGAAGGCCTTCCATTGCACAGATCCCAGTTCAAATCTTGGCTCTACCACACTGAGTTGGTGACTTGGAATTATGACTTTACCTCTCTGAGCCTCCATTTCCTTAACTGTAAAACAAAGATAATGATAGTAAATAACTTAAAAATAATAACAGTAAAAACTAGGTTATCAATTAAGTAATTAACAGAGATGATACAGATAAAGTGTTTAGCATAGTAGCACAGTAGCAGATATGTAATAGATCCTCCATAACTGATGGCATCATCATCTTCATCATAATCATCATCATCATCATTATCATTTTGCTCATGAAGATAAGTGAGTCTAAGTGGATCAGTGGGAATCCACTGTTCTTGCTTCAGTAGTGCTAATCCTCCTAGGTGGAGGGCCACAGAACTCTTGAGAAAAGGGGCAAGCTCATGATTAGCTGATATCAGAGTCTCTTCCTACTCACTAGAGCTCTTTTTGATTCAAAGTAGAAATTCTTGAGCAGAACAAGAGACTTGAATCTGAGTCATACCATACCTACCATGCCAAGCTCCAGCCACAATCTTGGGATACAAATTTGAAAATTTGATCTATACATTCAAGATAACTTGCACACTGATTGTATAAGTCATAAGGAAAATGAAATAATGAAGCCCTTAATTATATTTACATTTCTATGCTTGTACAACTCTTTGGTTTCTTTTGTTGACTAAAACAAAATTCCTGTACTTCAGTATCAGGTGTCATAAGAATATTTCCTTTTTAAACTTATTTCAACAAATAAGTTACATTTAGATTCATAGAATGTTAGTACTAGACTGAAAATAGCATTAATTCCTATCATCTATTACCTTCCTTTTACTGATGAATTGAATAAGGTACAGAGAGGTACACTGACTTGCCCAAGATAACCTGATTAATAAATGATAAAGCAGGAATGGAAGAGAAATATGCCACTTTGTAATTGAATATTTTTTGATAAGCCTTAACATATTTTATGACTTTTCATGGTACAATTTCTCAAACTTGTGTCTGCTTCTACTTATAAATTTCTACAAAGATGTGTAAAGCCTTTTACTCTCTATTCTGTCACCTTAAAACTTTATCATAATACCTTGAAATAGTTTTCAAAATCCATGGAAACACAGATTTCCCTCTTCATCTCCAGAATTTCCATCAATCCCTCTCTCTTTCCTATCCCTCTTCAAATCTGGAACGGGATTTTAAAAGTCTGTAATGTGCTCACAGTTGAGCTCACTAGGAGGTGGCACAATATAAGGGAAGATTTTTGGACATGAACCCAAGAATCCTGCCTCTATGCTGGATCTTGGTCTAATTTTCCCTGTAAGCATGGACCTTGCTGAGTCTTAAAATTTACTTGTAGGAAATGAAAGGTTCAGCTAGAAATATTTTTTTTTAAATAATTAACAAATATCAGATATATACCCAGGTTTTTCACAGGCAAGTATTCTCATACAAACCTAACCAAAACCAACCCAAAAAATTGAACTTAAGCCAGGAGCTAAAGAAATGGCTGTTTCTTTGCAATACCCAAAGACTTGAGCCTGTCATTCACTATGTGGGGCATTGAAATATATAATAAAAGTTTCTGTCTATTACCAATTAGTTATAAAGTGGGACACATTTCATTTACTATATTTGTGTGCTCAAGTATATTCTTTATTTAACAAAATATTTCTAAATGTATTGCATTAATGTTTTAAACTAACAAGAACTAATTAATGGGAAAACTGAAAAATGCTGAAAATTATTTTTTGAATTCAAATTAACCTAAGGTTTAAGAAAAAAAAGACATAAGGATAACTGCCATGCATAAATTTATATCACTACCTCCCTGTGGGCATAGACAAAACATTTTTGTGTGTATAAAAAAGTAAGAATTTGGTATTTTACCTTCCCCAATGCTCTCTCATTATCTGGTTAACTGGAAATAATAATTTTAATTAAAGAAGTTTAAAATTCACAGGGTTTTTTAACATGTTCATTTGTCTTTATAAAGTTATATTCTTGTACCAGTGTTGCTCATTACACTCAATGAATGGATTTAGAATGAAGATTTAGCAAGCTAGATTAATCATGAGAAAACTAGAAACCTTAGGAAGAAGTCATGATAGAACGAAAGAAATTGAGGATAAGATCACTTGGGAAACAGTAAGAGTTAACAGGGGGATTGGCAATAAAAGCCGGATTTAAAGGACCCAATTGTGCAGGAGCATGGCTGAAGATGAAAAGAAATTTAATTGGTCAGTGATGGACTTTCCCTCTTAGAACCCTTAAGGGAGCTCCCCTCTTAGATTCTTACATGCTTATCATACAGCTTATCATAATTCAGTCATGTGTTATAAATATAATAAGATGTATCTCATCTCCCCAACTAGATGGTAAATCTCCAAGGGACATGGGTGACATTTTGTCTTTCTTTGGAAACTCTACAGTTCTTTGCACAGTGCCAGGCATATCAACAGGCATTCAAAAAATGTCTGATCAACAAATGGACTCATTTAAATTAGAAAGAACAAAACATTTTAGTACTCACCTCAGAGAAACATGATTCACTTCTCCCAGTGCTCCACAGTGACTTATATTCTAGAGCCCCATCTTTAAATCTGAGCCAAGTAAAGATATTGCCACCTTGGTTAACCAATGTTTAAATGTTTACTTTCCTTGTCCTATATTATTATATCTCTCAGGATTCTTTTGTTCATCCAGCTAATGAAATGAGGATTGGGGAACTTCACCCTTCATTAGCTGAGACCCCTCTGTACCCACCCAAACTTGTTCTGCTAGGGAAGGACAAAAAAGGTAACACTGTGAACCTAATGTGGAAAATATGCCACAAATGCATGTGCATGATGAATCACCAGTCGTAACTTCTGATACACCATAGTCTATAGAAATATTTTACAAATATATATTCCTAACATTGTTATGCTATCTGTTTTTCATACTTGCTTTTCTGTGTTTATTATTGTCAATGTTCATAGCATTATAACATTTTCCCCTTTACATTTCAGAATCAACAGATGAGTCTGAAGTTGACAAAACTCACTGTCTGAATAACAGTGTTTCCTCAGGCACTTACTCAGACTACTCGCCTTCCCAGGCTTCCTCAGGATCCTCTAACACCCGGGTTAAAGTGGGGTCCTTGCAGACAACAGCTAAAGATGCAGTACATAATTCTTTATGGGGTAACAGGTGTGTTTAGAATTCCCTTTTTTCTGTTCCCAAGTGCTTACTTTCAGCAACTTTTTTAAAAAAATGGGATCTTAATTTTTGAATTGTATTCAGCGCATGAATGGTGTAGAAGACAGACGGAAGGGGCAGGTAAGCAATCACATTCCCACCAGGATTTCCAGGAGAGGATGAATCCATTTTATACAGCAAAACCATTGTTTAAGGGAGAGATGGCAGGAGATTATCAGGTTGAGATAATAGGAACAGAAATTAAAAAAATTTGAAACCAAAAATCCTGTTTGCCTAGTACTTATTTATGACACACGTGGGCATTTCACTATCCCCAGTGGGGTTATGGATTAAACCAAGATGCATGGAAAGCACTTGTGTGCCCAGTACAAAGTAAATATTTAATAAAATTGTCATTGCTATCATCATCGTCGTTATCATCATCATCATCATTTTATCACTACCTGGAAAAGTTAGGCTATAAGCAAAAGTATTTAATCTTTCCAAAATGGTTCCTACTCTATTTTACTATTTTTCAATTAGCAAAAGCACTTAAAGGTCTTTCTATCACTGATAAAATACATATATATATATATATGTATTATTCAATGTTATTAGTGTGCAAATGGTTTAGAATAAAAAAAAAGCAAGGAAAAGGGGTGGATTTGGGGGGCAGGGCTGAAATAACTATGCCATCTTAATTGAAAGTGAGGTGTGGATGAATGATCCGTGAAACAGAGGATTGTGGCAGTCTTGGCTGCTTGTTCTCTTTCTGGCAAAGACCCAGCTCGTCCTTATTTTCATATTTTGTCTTCCCACTGTCTTCACAGGATTGCGCAATCTTTCCCACAGCCTCTCGATTCAAAGCCATTACTCAGCCAGCGGGAGGCTGTTCCCCCGGGGAATGTACCGCAGCGTCCGGACCGGCTGCCAATGAGTGACTCCTTCACGGACAACTGGCCTGATGGTTCACATTATGATAACACAGGGTTTGTTGCAGAGGAGACCGCAGGCGAGAACGCCAACAACAATCCTCTCTTAAGTTCAAAATCTAGAAGCACATCTTCTCATGGACGCAGGCCTTTGCTTAGGCAGGATAGGATTGTTGGTGTTCCCCTGGAACTCGAGCAGTCTACACACAGACACACACCAGAAACAGAAGTGCCTCCTTCCAATCCCTGGCAGAATTGGACCAGAACCCCTAGTCCTTTTGAAGACAGGACCGCTTTCCCTTCCAAATTAGAGACAACCCCCACCACCAGCCCATTGCCTGAAAGGAAAGAACATATAAAAGAATCTGCTGAAATACCTAGTCCTTTTTCTCCAGGAGTACCATGGGAGTATCACGATTCCAATCCCAACAGGAGTCTTAGCAATGTCTTTTCTCAAATCCACTGCCGCCCGGAATCTTCTAAAGGTGTTATTTCCATTAGCAAAAGCACAGAGAGGCTTTCCCCACTCATGAAAGATATCAAGTCCAATAAATTCAAAAAGTCACAGAGTATCGATGAGATTGACATTGGTACATACAAGGTGTATAACATACCGTTAGAAAACTATGCTTCTGGGAGTGATCACTTAGGAAGCCATGAACGGCCAGATAAAATGTTGGGGCCAGAGCATGGTATGTCCAGTATGTCTCGAAGCCAGTCGGTCCCGATGCTGGATGACGAGATGCTCACGTATGGAAGTAGTAAAGGGCCACAGCAACAAAAAGCTTCCATGACCAAAAAAGTCTATCAGTTTGACCAAAGTTTCAATCCCCAAGGAGCAGTGGAAGTTAAAGCCGAAAAGAGGATACCGCCCCCCTTTCAACACAATTCTGAGTACGTGCAACAGCCCGGCAAAAACATCGCCAAGGATTTGGTTAGTCCCAGAGCTTACAGAGGATACCCACCGATGGAGCAAATGTTCTCGTTTTCTCAGCCATCCGTTAATGAGGATGCTGTGGTGAATGCCCAGTTTGCAAGCCAAGGTGCCAGGACGGGCTTCCTGAGAAGAGCCGACTCCCTGGCGAGCTCCACAGAGATGGCCATGTTTAGAAGGGTCAGTGAACCTCATGAGCTGCCTCCGGGTGATAGGTACGGCAGACCTCCCTATAGGGGCGGTCTGGATCGCCAAAGCAGCGTTTCAGTGACTGAGTCCCAGTTCCTGAAAAGGAATGGCAGGTACGAAGATGAACACCCTTCATATCAAGAAGTGAAAGCTCAGGCGGGAAGTTTTCCAGTTAAAAACCTTACGCAGAGGAGGCCATTGTCTGCAAGAAGCTACAGTACAGAGAGTTACGGTGCCTCCCAAACCAGGCCAGTTTCAGCTAGGCCTACTATGGCAGCTCTTTTGGAAAAACTGCCATCTGACTATAACTTGGGTAACTATGGTGACAAGCCATCAGATAACAGTGATTTAAAGCCAAGGCCCGCCCCTGTGAGGGGAGAGGAGAGCTGTGGGAAAATGCCTGCAGACTGGAGACAGCAGCTGCTTAGACATATAGAAGCTAGAAGGTTAGACAGGGTATGTCCGGCATTTCTCTGTAAGAATACCCCCCCTGCCTTTAGTTGCTCTGCACTGCCATCTCTAAGCACATGTAGGGAAGCATGAACTACACGAATGAGCAGATGATCAACATTTTGTTTCTCTCTCTATTGTGGGGAAATGGCTCGTAACAGTTTCTCGTGGATGTTGTTTAACGCCCTTCCAGAGTCCGTAACCTGTAGGCGAATGATTTACCGAGTCTAGCCTAACTATTGTTAGTAAGAAAGAATCTGACGCCGTTGTGTGGGCTGGTGCTTCAGGTGCTTTCTAGCCGTTAAGGCGGAATGCCTCTCCTAGGACACAGAACTGTTCTCTAGCGACCTAAAGAGTATGATTTTTGTTCAATCTAGAAAAAGTGAGTATCTGGCCCCTTTCTGCACAGACTCACTTATAATAAAGTCAGGCCTAATTTGTCTATAAAATTGTCCCACACAGTTACTGCTAGGGGGCGACTAAAGTTATTACTTCCAATGAGCAATAACCTTTTCCCAGCAAGAAACAGAAAAATGAAATAAGCGGAGATTGAATGCCCTCAATAAAAAATCCTGCCATTTACAATGTTGATTTTTATACAAAAAGAAATGTTTAACTTCAAATCATACTACAGGCGACAAAAATAGACAATGTCTTTATGAAGACTACAAAGGTACAAATTAGTGCATATACTGCAACCAAAAAAAGAAAGTTAATCCCAATTCAGTTACAAACTGAGTCACAATACAGCATGGAATGCATAGTGATTGAGGAGGGTAAAAAAATATATATATATATATGTACATATATATATGTACATATATATATATATATATATATTGCTTTAAAGCCTAGAATTACTTTTTGTTGCCTATTTGTATCTCCTGAAGAGAAATCTGATATTTCATTTTCTAGAACTATGATCAATAATTGACCATTCTCATTGAATGTACTTTGTGGCTTTGGTGTAGAGGGCCTTGTGTACTCTGCATTGACCTTAGAATCTTAAGGTCTTTTTTATGAAAATGGGGCCTTCTGCTCTCATTTTCTAGGGTTTAAATACTTAGAGTAAATTGGGGATCTGGGTAATAATATACCATTGGAAAGTTTCGCTCAATAGTTTTATTATTTCATTTGGTGTCCTGCTAAAAGCACAGATCACTGCATTTATTATATTATTTCCTTAATATTGAATTTTGCGTTTTCAGGTACACTCTTTCTAAGTAATTATATTGTTTGTAGGTCGTGTCTACATGACAAGAAAACAATTATCTTTAGGGACAACTGAACTAATAAATGTGGGTGTGGGTGTTAGTTTTCAATGTGGAAATTGGTTCTGCCTTGCGAAATATTTCATCAGAATGTCTGTTTCAAATAGGTGTGCTCAGTCCCATTGAAGGGAGCCTCATCAAAGCCTCATGACTGGCTGTCAGTGGGAGACACCTGGTCAGTTGTTACCATGCCTTACCTCAACTTATACCCTCCATATAGACAGATAACTTGGAGGGCGAAAATATTTGGGGCCAAATAATACAGTACAGTTTGGGAACTCTGGCCTCGTGTAGACACGACCATACATAACAGGGTAAGATGAACTAGTCAAGAAAAGGTTATAAGAAGCTTTTCAGAGCATATGTACAATGACTAGTAATTTGAGGCAACAGAGGAGTGAGTGAAAACAAAGCATGAAAAAGAAGACAAAATGCTTTTGGTACCATCATTTATTTACTGGTTTCTCAGATAAATGGTTCCTCTCCTTTGAATGGAGCTACTCCTCCAGCTGGAGCAGGATTTTGGAGAGAGGAAACTAGGACCAGGGGAGGGGGATTAGGATCGGCAGAAGTCTGCAAACCCTGCCTGGCCCAGATCCAGAAAACTAAAAGTAAACTCATGTGTGTTTCCTATTGCCGTGACAACACCTTCCTTTTTCATTAGTTTCCACGCTTCCCCTCTTCGTTTATAATTCCCTCAGTCTGTCTTTCATTTTGCAGAGCAATTTCAATGTATATTCCATAGCTTCTTATTTAATTCCAAGAAATTAGGTTACCTGAGAGTATTGCTTCAAGATACTAGAGCCTGAAAGTTTGTCCCCGTTTTCTCCAAGTAACATTTCTTCCCCCATCTCAATTGCGTGACTGAGCTATTCAGGCTGTATCTTACTTAGAACTTCCAGCTACTCAAAAAGATGAATTCAGGGTACCGAAGCACAGACTTATTATGTAAGACTAGTTTTGACACAGCTGTGCTTTTTTTAACATAACATTCAAAGTCAGACTGCACCGGAGATACCATGTGTTTCTTCCCAGGGAAATTTAGTTGAGGATTTAAACCCGGAAATCAAATAGTTATACTAGAAACTACACGATCTTTGTCCATTCTTCATAAGAGAGAACTGCCCAGAGGCCTGGACGTTGGATAAGCTTAACAGCCCAAGATAACGTTGGTTAAAGATCTTGCCTGGTGTTGACCTTGGAGAGGCAGCTCCAAGTACTGCCGTAGATAAAAGATGTTGTTTTCTCCTGTAGTTTAACTTCGAGGCTCATGCTTCCTGTACAGGGTCCCACTGTGACTGAGGGAATTTAAAACATGAACCCATATGTCCAAGACTGCTCCCCTTCTACAGGAGCTAAGAGAGACTAGACTGGAATAATTTCAAACCTTAAGGAATCATTCAAGTGCTAGATTGAAATGTTCGGTGTCCTTTTCATCTTTGGCATGGTGACAATGAAAAATCACTGGATGAAATAATCAAGGATCCATAACAAATATGATTGGTAGACGAGCACACCATCAGGAGTATAATTGTCTTTCAGTTGAGTTCAGTGAAACTGATGCTAAAAATCATTATTTTGCAAACAATGCCCTCAGAATAGAATAGCTGCCTATTGTTATTGTTCAGTAATACTCAGTTTTTAAAAAGTTTACTAAGTTAACTTGTGTAGATTTTTTTTCCAAAATAAGAAAATTTCTTAAAAGGGCCAAATACTGTCAATTACTACTTTCTTATGAGAGGTGGAAAGTGGAGATTGCCCTAACGGAAACTATTTGATGACGGGACATAAAAATGTTTTAATTTAAATGAAGTTCTGTAGAAGAAAAATTAACTAGCTCTCCGACCCTTGGAATAACCTGAGATGCACCTGTTGAAGGATAGCCACAATGCAGGTATCACCAGAGCGCTCTATAGGTATTTAGGTACATCAGATAAGTAGTCTTAATAGCTCAAATCATAATTCCTTTAGTTTCATTATGAAATTTCTCCAGTTTAAAATGTAATTTTTAAGAAACAAAAAAAGTCAGAAACTTTGGATTCACATACAATTTCTTTGACTGGTTTAATTAAATTAATCAGTAAATTCAATTAGCCAATAGTCAGGTTGATTAATTTTTTTTTTTTTTTTACCAGCTCTTTTTCTGAGTTGCTGTAATTATGTCTATAGACTGAGCAATAAAGGACACTGATTTTTGGCTTTAACATTGTAGTGCCTTCGTTTTAGGGCAGAATTACAAGCTGATATTTGTCTTGTGTATGTGTTTATCTCACAATGTGAAAGAGACCATGAGATTTGGAGCTGGCAAAATTTGATTAAGATCTCACTGTTTGAATTTTTTTTTAACTATTAGACTACCACAAACGAACAACATTTGTCCAAAGTCACTACGATCACAATATATGAGATAGGTTCTATGCCCTTGAGTTAGCAGCAAATGTAAAACAGAATGTATCCTTGCTTTTTGTCTTTTCTGTAGTTTTGGATGGTACTCATTATGTGCATAACTAACACTGTTTACTGTATGCTTCTGTCTGATCAAGTGCATGTTTAAAAGACAGTTACTGTTTGCCCGCTTAAAGTTAAATGTTATAAATTTTAAACATGTTCATGTAATAATCAGTTTGTTGAGCATGTGTTCACACCCTGTCACATGATTATTTCCTCTACTCAGAATGCTGCTTACAAACACAACACAGTTAACCTTGGCATGCTGCCCTATGGAGGTATTTCAGCAATGCATGCAGGCAGAAGCATGACTTTAAACTTGCAGACTAAGTCTAAATTTGATCTACAAGAACTACCTCTTCAGAAAGTAAGTATGGACTGCCTTACATGTGTCAGCATACCAAAGCCAATTAATGTTGTTTGTTCACTTAATGTGTTTAGGCTGTACATACAACCCTGCTTATAGACTCTTCTGAGTCCAAAAAGCACAAGGGCAAATAATGCAGAGCCCGAACTCTTAGCTGCTAAATGAATATTTGGAGCTAGAATGATTCTCAGGTTCCTGCTTAACAGCTTTGCTTTTTGGATTGAGCAGGTACAAGGCTTTTTGAGTTGCTTTAAGGCTCATTTTCTTATTACTCATTTCTTTTTCTTTTATTCTTTGTTTTCCTTTCTTTTGTGTGTGTAGATCTATGAACATGTATTTTTTAAAACATTTTTGGAGATAGCCCTCTCTTCCCTTGCTGATGCATTCTGAGACAGAGCTAGAAATTATTGTTGGATTTCAGTTGATCCCTTTGGAAAAGACCTAGGGACCTAAGTTACAATGGAAATGAAGTGGTTGGCCCTCCTAAATGCTTCTTCAGCCCATCGTCTTTGTGGAAAATATAACACAGAAATAAAACATGAGAAACAAGCTCGTGGCTTAGCTAGCAAATTGTTACTCATCCTAGGCTAATGGAAAAGGAGCATGTTAACAGGGCTTTCAATATAATTGTAGGCTCATTTGAAATGAAATATACTGGAAGAGGAAACATTTCCATTGTCGAAGGAACATTTCTGCTGTTTTATTTAGGCAAAACTGAGAATGAACATTTTACCTGTTTAAATTGATTAATACCTCTGTCTTAGTTACATTTTGATGGAGACTAATGAGTCATTTTCATGCAATATGTCATTATGACTATATTGTTAATATAGTCATTAACCTAGTAAGTTTTATGAAAAAAGCAGTGCAAAGTAGGGATAAGAGAATGACAGTAGCCTCCAAACACTTCTCTCATAGTAAAATTAATGAACATATGGAACTAACTCCCATCCCAGCAAAATGAGGGTCAAAGACCTCAAATCCATGTTTTATTGTTAAATTAGTCTGAATAACAATTCCTAACTCTGGATAGTTTGCTTCATACTGTCAATAGAGGAATAAAATCAAAGAGACATTTATATTCACAGCTTTTTCATCACCCATAGTCGTTTTGGGGAAAAAAAAAAACCTAACTAAATTAAGAACTTTTGAATGTTGAATTTGCACTGAGTAATAGATAAGACAGCACCATTTAAATAGGCCCTTGTCCTAGAGGGCTTGGCAATTGATAGAAATCAAAACCTTAAACTAAGAGGATGGAATTTCAAAATTCAGTGGTCATATTAGCAAGATCTTGATAGGAAGGGAGCTATTGCTTGCACCCCTTGAAATTATATGGAGAGCCCCTTATTTTGCTTAATGTTTAGCCCCATTAAACTCAACCACCTATAGAACAATATGGATATGTTCAGTGTTTGAAAAATGGTAATATACTTGAAATGCTGTTTCCCAATGTCTAAATTGTTCCCCAAAAATCAGTTTGGTACCTCTATGTTGCTATATTAACTTTCTGATTTTGTTTGGGGTACCCTAGGGAATGGATTCATTAACTGTTACTACAGCTCTAAGATAATCTATATCAGAAATATTAGAGAGTTCTAATATTTAGAGACTTTTCAACCTTCCTCAGTTAGATAACAGAGATGACCTAAAGGAATTCTCTTTGGAAGCTACGTTAAATTGAAAACCAAAAATAATTCAAATATTGAAAGACTCCATCTCAAAATGAATTATCATCAATATGTTATTATCCACACCAGAGAGAGCGAGAGAGAGAGACAGAGAGATTGAGAAGAGAAGGCAAGGGGGAGAAAAGAAATACAGACAGGACAATTACTCCATTACCCCTAAAAGACTTTATGACCCCAGATTATCAGTTTAAGGCCTTAAACTTTCAGCTTTCGGCATCTGAGGCAACTTTTCTATCCTGCTGCCAGTGCAGGAACCTTATCAGGTACGGGCACTGGGTGCTTGATGTTTCAAGAATATTCCAGATTCTACTTACTCCCATGGATTCCACTCTAAGTCTCTACCCCTTCCTCCATCTTTGTGCCCAGGCACAGCTCTTCTGCAGAGCTTCTTTAATTTGAAAATTTCTTTGTTTTTTCTGCCAAGTTTTAGAGTCATCTTCTCTTAAAATTTTCCTTTTTTGGCTCCACTGACCATTGCTAACAGGTCTTATGGTTGAGGTTCAGTTTCCCCGAACCTTTCTCACTGGGAGAGGAGAGAGGCAAAAATTATTTTCCTTTGGCTTACAAATGCATAAAAACCTATTACAACATTTTTGTCTTGCTGCTTAAGGTAATAAAAATTAGTATCAGCAATTTAAGATTTTGCAGTCTCTAAATGCTTGTTAGCCATGAGAATTGCATTGAAAATATAGAGTAAGATCAATTTATAAAGAAGAATTTTCAGTAGATCAAACTGTTCATTCTCCCATGGAAATACGAGAGCTCTTTTTATTTATAAAATTTCTAAATGACAATACTAGCCATCTCTACGTAGGTGCTGTGGCAAATAGCTCTGGATGTCCTAAGGAATCTAAATTAACACTACATCAAAAACTTATGATGTACTATATGCTGGCTAACTGAAGATAATAAAAAAATAATAAAAGTAATAAAAAATTAAAAATTAAAAAATATAAATAAACTAACATTTTCACATATATTATCAGTTAAGCACTAGAAATAGAGTTGCAGCTACTCCTCCGGGACCATTCAGGGGCTGACGTCCACACCCTTTCCCCGTACTCTGCTTGGCAAACCTTCCCTCTTGCAATTAAGAGAAAGGAGCTCTTATTCATATTTTCTCTGTCACACAGAGACGACATTTTTGCAGGTTGTGTACCCAGAGGGCACCTTTCTGTGATTCTGACCTCCCCCCACCTCCATTTTGGTAACTGGCAGAAAGGCACTATTTGTGCTAGCTGAGATCCTGACTCAGGGTGTTATTTTGTTTTTCGGTTTGAGCTTCTGTTTAGGTTACCAAATATATCTAGTTATTTTTTCTCAAATGTTTTAAACAAATTTATAATAAACTAATTAAAGGATATAGCTGTTTGTAAATGAAGATTGAAGAATCTGTACTTCTATTTACAAAGTGAATATTTATGTAGATGAAAAGACTCTCCCAGATTTTTCTGTTTTGAATATTTCTAATGTGTTCATATTTATTACATGCCAAGTCAAGTATTGTACATTTTTCATGGATTACAAGCTACATCTAGGCTTCCTATACTATAAACAGTAAATTACATATTCTATGGTAATTTTATGACACCTACTAAGATATTAACAAAATGTTAAGATATACAACAAAATTATTTTAATATTTAATTTCCATTAATGTTTTTATTTATTGATGTTTATTCTAATTTCCTAAAAAATTTAACAGTACTTGTAACCATACATTTAACATATATAAGTCATTATTAAATTATAGAATTATTAGTATTTTCTATTGATCATTTATTTATTCATTCATTTATTCATTAATCATTTATTTGCTGCCTCTCCAAAAAGCATGTAAGGCAACTTTCTATGACTTTATTAATGGTTCCATGTGCTTCTTCAGATGTGTTCTGTTGTAATTGAGCTTAGTTATTGTCTTGAAATTTTATGTTATTAGAGAGAAATATAATACTGTAATATGTCGATTCAAATTGCCATTTTTATTATCCAGATTAATGGTAAAAAAATATTTCAACAGGAGAATAAAGACTAGGATTTCTTAAGAATCTACTGCGTGCCTGGTACCATTAGGTACTTTAAATATGTTTTTTTCACACAACCCTCACAAACCCTCGAAGGAAGTGTTTATCTCCATTGTACGGACCAGGAAACTGAGGCTCATGTGTCACACAAAGGAACCTACCTACATTCTACCGTTTTCTTTCTGCACCTAACATAGTAGTAGGTAGAATTTGATCTGACCCTGCTTGGCACCAAGGTCCCAGCTGTTTTTACCATACAATGAGCCTTCTCAAATATTTATAAAACCTGACATTTTTAGAGAGCATAACTCATAATAGTTGATAAAGCTCTTTCATATACATTATTATCTCACATCATCTTCACAGTAATCCAGAAAAATAGATCTTTGGGATGGAGAAAAGACTACGTAGTAGAATATAGTAACTAATGCAAAACTTATCATGACCCAAATCATTCCCTATGTGCCACAGATATAGGGCTCTCTCAGTTAGCAGAACCTAATAAATGCTCATAGTTACCTCAGGCTCTTTAAGATTCACTTGCTTTTCCTGGGCACTCGGTATTACCAAGAAATATGCTTCATGGCAGTGAAAGGCCAAAGATTGTGAACCCAAGAAAATTACAAGTTAATCGTTCCTGTGTCTGCAGCCCCATAGACAAGTGGGGCTGGGGAAGAAATCGCTGGCCTCTCCTAGCTCCCCCTCTGCAGGTGTGTGGCTGCTAGTATAGTGTGATTTCTTCCCCGCTGGAGAAACTGACACTTCTTTCCTTGTTCCTTTCTTTTTAACTTCTGTCACCATAATATTATACCATAGCACCTACTGCTTATTGGCTTTATTGAAACAGACACTAATATAAATTACAATTTCAGGGTAAGGGAAGTTGAAATTATGGAAATATATGTATTAAAGATCTTTTCACAGAATTTTGCCTGGAAGAAGATGGCCTTGCTATCTGTTTTATTAGTTGATACTCATCCCACTATCTTTTGGATTAGAAAAATTCAGATAGAAATGTGTGCAGTTAAATTATTTTTAAATTTCTAATGTCCTTTCTTACTGCATCTATGCGGATGACTCAGGATCAAATAGTACCAACATTTGATATGCATTTATTCACCCTAGTCTCAAGGGTTACTTACTTAATTCCATTTTTTTTTTTCGGCTGAAAGCAAAACAAGATTTATGCAGCACCTTGGGGCAACTTATGCCTATAGCTTCTATTGATTCTGCTGCATTTATTATTGGCTACCTATCACTCAAGAAAGATTCACTTATCTTTCTAATTATGAAAAAACCCTCAAGCCTGTAAATCCACATAAATCCTCATGGACAATGACTAAAATTACCAAAATAATAATATTAGTACTCATACAGATGCTTCCTCACCATGACAATGAAATGGTGGTTTAAAAAATCATCTGAACGTTACATTACAACCTTCAGATTAAACCCCTTGAAATCATAATGATTTATATTGAAACTTGGCATATATTTGTAATACCTGTTTTTTAAAAAGTATGTGCAGAAAATGAATAATGTAACAATAATTTGCACTAAAAATACTTTGGGGAAGATTATTTTTAAAACATTTTAAAATCTATGGTAATGCCTTTTGTGAACTATATGCCAATTACTAAGCAAAATAGATCCTTGAGTTCTTAAGGCATATATCCCAAGACCTTTGCAGAGTGCCAAATGCTAATACCACTCTCATATAATTTCTCCAGCTAAATGCAGTAAGTCTAATTTGTCAAGCATTCAGTGCACCCATTAATTAGCTAACCAAAGCAAAACTACTAAATCAGCTCAGCTCATTTATTCATATTTGTGAATCCTGTACATACAAACATATTCACATATGGACACGCATAAGTGCATGCATACACACACTCACACATATGCACATATATATCACAGATTTTCATGCACATTTACATCTCAGCAAGATTAGAAATTACTTCTTCCAGTAGACATTTGTGGTCATTCACAGTAGTCAAAAACATAAATGTTAAATCTACAAATGTCCACAGTCATTTCTGGGACTGTATCCCTTCAGCAAAACTTCTCCTAGCATTAGTGTATTTCTTAACAAATATAATTTCTGAGTTTTCACTAAATCATAATGACCATTTTCTCTATTCTTTTTAAAATATTTAAAGACCTACAGAATTTAGAAGCTGAGAAAATGGTGCATTATGGTAATTTTCCATGTCTTTTATATTTAATTTAAGGTTATTTATGCTGAGGAAAAGAAGACTCATTCTTACTTTTTTAAAGTATCTAAAGAAAATATCTAGAATGTGGTACTAGAAATAATTGAATGAATAACTGAACCTCAGTTTGCTTATTATCTCTGCAATAACAAATTTCAACAGTGATAGCTTCATTTTTTTTATATATTTCAGTTGTTCCTTTTAATCTTTTATAGAATTTTAACAACTAAGCAACTGCATTTATATACAACTCAGTAGCACTTTATCAAAAGTATAATTTTTTTGTAAATAGCTATACATCTTTTGGGACAGAATGTGAACAAACTGTATAATTTTCTTTTGGACCGCCTCCCCACACCCAACATTAATAAACTGTTTTCATGGTCTTACTATTTCTCCAAACTTAAGCCCCCAGAGTATCTTACTTAAGAAAAACAAAAATGCCAGAGCATTCTTGAAATGGAGAAAGGAAATTGCTTTCGGGAAATTCTTTTAATTTTGGTGTCTAGTAAAAGTTTTTTTTTTTTCATGTGTCTGCATGTTTATGTTTCCTCTGACTCCTGTAGTGTAGAATCGGTGTGGTTGCTAATTCTAATTTTAAAACGAGAAAGATTGATTCTTAAACTGGGGAAGAGCCTACACCATCATGACATTAGGATTTTGACTAAAGGATTTTTGCATTTTTTGTTTTTTGTTTTTTGTTTTTAACACCAGAAAGAATTCTGCAATTCTTAGTTGCTCTCTGTGACTAGGAGTCCTGTCTGGGCAGCTGAAGCAAGACTAGTGGAGGAAATAGGAAGGAGAGGAGAATGATATGGAGGGGGAAAAAAATAAAAGAATACTTGTGTTACATTCTGGCCTCTTCTCAAAAAAAGATTTTGCACAGGCACCTAACCAGATGAACACATGCATTATCCTACTTCACTGGCAAGTAAATCAAGCCAGAAAGACATGGATATTAATTTAAACCATTAATTTAAGCCAAAACAAACAAACAAAAAAACACTGGTCAGTAGTGCTTACCCTGAAAACTTATATTTTAAGTGCTTAATTTTAATAATTTGACTTGTCATATTTTAATATCTAGAAAAATTGTGTGTGAGCATATACAAACATGTTAATCTGAAAAAGGAAAAGACTAGAAAATTAATGCTTGAAAACAGATAAACAGGCATTAAATAGCTGTTGTTGTTTTTTTCAAGTCGTATGTAGTTTAAATGTGTTACCTACATGTGATTTTTCAAACAAACACAAGTGAATTAATCCCTAACTAACCCAGATGCTTCAATTCAGTACCTTTCTTCTCTTTTTTCACATTTTCTGATAGACTCATGAAAAAGGAATTCTTAGGGCCAAAGCACAAGAAGAAAATTGAGCTATCTCCTTACTTTTCATTATATCCATTAGACCTTAGGAAAACTTCATCTAGTGTCATAATCTTATTTTAAAACAGTTCCAAGCAATCCCTTTAAAAAAAATGCATGCAGTCAGAATGCAGATTGGATGGTTATATAATTGTTTTTTAAAAACCAACTAGGACCGCTCTGTATAACCAGATGACGGCTGCCAAGCAGCCCATCTGTGCCATGTTGTGAAGAGAATGGCCCAGTTCTCCCATCCTGGGGCTGGACAGTTCCTCACACAGAGTAGAGCTGCACATATACCCTCTCACTAGGCTTTATTTATCCATAGGGATACTTGAAAACATACACAGAAAACGGCACAGGAAACACTGGGCATAATTTTTCACCCACATAAGAATTCCCCAGGAAATCAAGGAGTATCTGGATATCCTGTAGGTTAGGGGAGGAGAAAGTATGTATATGATTATACATATATAATCATAAAAAAAAGTTGATCTGCTTCCACAGGAAAAATATACCAGTACTATATCCCTCCACTGGAGGCTGTCTTTCTGATGGTGTGTAATTACTTGCTATTACTCAGATCAGACTATGGAGCCCTCCCTGGTATCTTATATTAATAATAATAATGACAGGGGTATTATTATTTGTTAAAAATAATAAGCAGTAAATCAGCTACAAATATATGAAGAGTTTAAACTTTAAAGCATAAATGATCTATATAAATAAATTTAAAATCAAAAGTCATTTATTTATGCCATGATTCTAATAGTACAATATTTTTGATGTTCCTTTCCTACTTTCCTAAAAGCAATCGGTAGATAATGTCATAGTACCATAAATCTTACACTATGCTAGTATTAACACTATGTTGGATTAGTGCAAGGCATGTTCTACCAGAATCAGGACAGCTTTATAAAATTTGTTTTAGGTTATGGTTTGAAATATTGAAAGTTACATACTATGTAATATATGGTTTCAGTTTATATTCTAAATGGTAAGATCATACTAAAGAAATGAATTAAGCAGGTTTTAAATGTTGTGGTTTTTAACAATTGGTTAATTTTATTCTGACTATTTTTTATTCAGGTACTGTAAATAATCTAAACTTTTCTTTAAAATTCAGTAAATAACTCTAAGATGGTTATTTTAATCGAATTTCTCACTGCTTCCAAAAAGCTGTCAATTTAGAATTCTTACTGAGTAAATAGTGTATAATAATTCTTCCAGTTCAGGATATTTGTTTTTCTGCAATTAAACAAAATTAATTTTATCATAGTCACTAGGGACTCTTTTCAGAAAATTATGATAAACTTCTATTACATCACTAAAGAATGCCATACCATTTTCGCAATAGACCCCGTCCCAGCAAAGCAACATTTTAGACAATGGACAAGAAGATGTATCTCCTAGTGGCCAATGGAATCCTTATCCTCTTGGGAGGCGGGATGTACCTCCGGACACCATTACTAAAAAGGTAACCAATTTCAAATTAATGACACAAACCATGAACCTTGTGCATCCATTGTAATATGTAATCCGTATCTTGTGTCTTAACAACATTTCTAATTTTGTAATAAATTTAGGCTAAATATTATCCCACTATAGGGAGCTTAGTTAACTGTAAGCGCATTGAAAAGGATGAGAAACGAACACTACCAAATGTTAAGAATTGGTAACAAATTTTTATAAACAATATCCTGCCACCTCTCTGAAGATACTCTCACCTTTTACTAGTGCCTGACTCCCACCTTTGAAGTGCAAGTACAGGATTGTGTGTAATGCATACTTCTGACCCTCTTTAGTTTAGCAGTATGGTGCAGCCAATTTGTGTAAAATGAAATTTGGCTAAAAAAGGTTGATTTACCATTTTTAAAGTCATAGCAGTTCATTCATCCTATCATTCATTCGATAAATATTGACTGAGCAACTGTATGTGCTCAGCTATGTTTTGAGCACTTGCTAGATCTGGGGAACAAAAATGACTAAGATGATGTCTTACCTTGAAGACCTTTTAGTCTGGTGAGGTATCCTAAGTGATAGGTAGGTAATTATAATACCATATTATATTATCATGACGGGAATAAGAAGAAGCCACAACCTGGGAAGATAATTGCAACATATATGAGGGACAAAGTATTGGTATTCCAGAATATATTTTTTAAAACTCATATAATCAATAACAAAAGACATACAACACTACAAAAGAATGGTAAAGTACAAGGGGAATTAGGAGAGTAAATAAACATTTTTAAAAACTGAATACTTTTGTCAACCAGAAATACAAAAAAAAAGATGCTATTTTATACCTACTAGTCACAAAAATTAAGAAGTCTGAAAAATGTAGGTTGTTTGCAACTATAAGAGCAATGGAAACCTTTTTATAGTTCTTATAGGAATAAAAAGCACAATCACTTTGGTATCAAATTGTCTTATAAAGCTGAACATGCACAAACCCTACAATCCAAAAATTGCCCTCCTGAGATATTATCCACGACACTTGTAATGTTTACAATAGTAGAAAACTGGAAAAACCCAAATGCCAACCACCAGGAAAGTATGTAAATAAACTCTGCTGTTCACACAGAAGAGTATTTTAAAGCAATGAAAATTAGTTAATCATAATTATGATAATATGTATAAACTTTAGAACTATAATTTGAGTAAAAAACAAGTTTAAGAAGATGGAACACATCAAAACTATCATATTTATAAATCTCAAAAACAAGCAAAACTAAAAATATATTGTTTAGGCATAAGTACATGAGTCAGAAAACTATTTTTATAAGGGAATGGTTAACAAAATTTACGATTATGTTTATCTCTAAAGGGAAGGCTGGAGGTAGGCTAAGGGAGGAAACTTGTATTATTCTTGCTACTGTTTTATTTCTTAAATTGAATTGTGGCTCTTACACTTAGTTCTTAAGTACCTGAGTGTTTATTTTATAATTGTGCTTCATGACTTACATATATAATCACATACTTTCTTCGTAACCTAGGTGATGGTTTTCCTCTTGATAACTACTTCAATGCTTTTTTTAAAAATATATATTAACTATCACATTATTTTACCTAAATTAATTGTTAATGACCTGATTTGCATGTTAGTACACATGTTATCAATCTGCCTATTGGGCAATATTAAACATAGCAGATAAACATAATGTAGTGTAGCTAGGGCAGTGAAGTTGGGATATAAGGCTATGAGAGTATCTGGAAAGGGCACTTGTTTAGTAAAGAAACTAAAGGAAGTCGAGAGGAGTGATGTGAAATAAGGCCGGAAGGTAAACAGAAGTTTGATCATGCTGCACTTTACTCGGAAGGAAATGAGAAGGGGAGCATTGAAGTGTCTTAAACAAGGGAAAGCCAAGATTAAATTTTCATTTAAAGAGCACTCTGATAGCTTTACGGAGAATGAATTGTAGAGGAGAAAGACTGAAGGCAATGGAATGAGTTAAGAAGCTTCTTTTGTAATACAGGGGAGAGTAGATGGAAACAATGGGTGGTGGCAAGAAATGCCTAGATTCAATATCTTATTGAAAGGTGAGCCAACATGATGTTGTGATCCACTGGACATAGGATAGAGGAGATAGATATAAGTTCCATGATTGGTACACAGATTTCTAATTTGGACAAGGGACTGATTTTGTGCCATTCACTGAGATTGGAAGTACAAAAAGAGTAATAAGTAGAAGTGGAAGAGGGGAGGGTAGTTTAAGTTTTAAGTGTTGCTTTGAGGTATATTTAGGGTATCTGAGTGGTAATGTTTAGTAGATATTTGGATATATTTATCTGAAGTTCAGGAGAGAAATGTTAGCTGAAGATACAAACTTAGCAATCATCAGATATATGTCATAATTAGCTATGAGTGAGACAGATGGTGACATAGAACTCCATGGAACACCAACATTTAAGGGATGATCTTAGGAAGAACAGAGAAGGAATAACCAAAGATTTTATCAATAGAGTTCTTTCCGCCACAGGATATAGAAAATTCAAAGGAAACAGCCTTGAATGTTACATAAATATTTAGCTGATTATCAAGATCTAGAGTAAGCCTCAGATTTAGTCTTCAGTTATATAATCTAAATACTTAGGGCTTTTTTCCTCTCCACTCTTCTATCCATACTGTTGGCTTTATCCTAAAATTGGTTCCTCTCATTATTGTAAGTGGGCTACCAATGACAATTGGAGATACAAGCTTCCTTTTTCAAATCCATCAAAGGAGAGAACCAAGTTCCCAATAGCTGTCTGTTACAAGCAGAACTTTTCAACCCTAAATCTCCCAACAAACCTCTTCTTACATCTCACTGATCCAAAATAGCTAAGGACTTCCCACCCCTAGCAAGTCGATAAAATTATATGATTGGCATTGGCTCATCAGTTTACATAGAATAGATAGGGCTCTCAACTCCAGTGACCTCTAAAAAACTAGAAGGAAATAATGTTTTAAGGAGAGAGTGGTCAACAGTGTCATGTGGTGCCAAAAAAAAAAAAATCAAGCAAGGTAAGTATGATTAAAGGCTCTTGATTTAGAAATGGAGAAGTCATTGGTGGCCTCGGCAAAATCAATTTACTTAATTGACGGAGTGGAATCCATTGGAACTTACATTAAGGAGTAGATAAACATAGAAACTTAGAAAACTCAAGAAAGGAGCTTCCTTTTGAAAGGAATGAGAGAATTATGGTAGAATCTAAAAAGGGATATAAGGAAGCCAGAAGGAATATTTAAGACGGCAGACACCTGATCATATTTGAGGAAGTTGAAAATCTCAGAGAAGAAAGGAGGGGAATCTACTTCTTCATGAGGAAAGATGAGAGGATGAATGTCATAGCAGGAAGTTGAAGGAATACCTATCAGAGCCAAGGGGAAGTTGCCTGACCAAAGGAGGGAACTATATCCACTTACATAGTTGCAAAGGGCTACTATAATAGTCCCATAAAAGAAAAAGATTTATTCCCCTATTACTCTAAATGGAATTAACAGATGTTTCCATTATCCATCCATATATCCATTTTACCCAAAATCTATTTTCAAACTCCATCATATTATGTTTAATCGTATCATCAATACAAATCACGCTGATCGTTAGTTTGCTTGCTTTTCTACTTAAAAGCCCCATGCAATCCTGTATTGATTAAACATTTGTGAGGTTGTTGATCTTCTTAAAGACTAACATAATTGCTTAATCTATCTGAAAACTTCATAACCTTTTATACTTCTTGTCAAATGTGAAATAATGTAGTACATGTCTTTCATGTGTAACTCATTTGTATCTTCTTCTATCATGATACGCATTTTCAGACTACCCCAAGTTATAGCACTTTTGCCTAAAATATGAGATTTTAGAACATACAGATGTGTCTACCTACTATCTCATAGAGTAAAGAGAATAAAGAATGCTCTAAATTTTCAAATTTAGTTTTTTATTATATATAATAATTGAATCTATTAAGTTAATATTCAGTGAAAAACAACCTAAGAAAATGAAAATGGTAATGGAATTATTAGCCTGGGCTGCAGGATTTACTGGAATAGCTAAGAGAATTATACTAATATTTATTGGGTTTATGTTTCATTATACAGTGAATGTTTTTAAAAATCAATATTACTTTTGCAGTTGAAGTGAGTAGTCATTAAGCTAGACAGAGTGATGATGGAAAATTAAAAATTGAACTACGAATGGAATGGGGAATCAAAAGAGAATAAGTCATGAAGAAGTCTTAGCCAGCTCCATTTGAGTGTATTTCTTAAAGTCTCTGTATTAGACTTTTTTGCATCTTATTGCTGTGCCTAGAGATACTCCTCTGTTTCTACTGTGATACTCCAGCTATGTGATATTAGTGCTGTGATAACTGCTGTGATCAGAAACCACTGTGATGCTTCAGAGATTCAGTGGGAGATACAATTTTAGAAAGGCTTTGATTGAACTGTGGCTCTCTGTTCTGGCTATCATAGCTCTTTGGTTGAACTAATACTAATAATACTCATGGGTATGCCTATGAGTACTCCAAGCACTAAAGGAGAACAAATTTGGGTACCCTCCAACACATAAAATATTTTAGACACATAAAATAATTAGACAAAAGGTGCTCATCAATCAGAAAAATGTTGTTCTTTACTATTTCTGTCCTGCTAATCCTTGACAAAATATTGAGGGTGTTAAATCCTGACTTGGTTTTTTTGTTTTGTTTTGTTTTCTTTTTTTCTGAGTGGCAAGAGGTGGGATTTAACTGACTTATTTTTTTAATGGTGTGACAGTAGGTGGTAGTTTACAGTTCTCTCTTGCCCTGTCAGTGTCCAAAGTCTCAAATTCTAAATGTCCATTAATTCAAAAAGTCTAGGAGTCATTGCAAGGAGAACATGTCACAGCTATGTAAATCTCCCTCTGAATTCCAAGCCGTACTACTCAAGCACTTTAAGAATTGCTATTAAAAACTTTGCAATGGCTGAAAACAACAGTGGTTTCGGGAATATTTGTATGTTAGACTCCCGTCAAATCTCTGCATTAACTGCTATAGTCTATTGGATTATGCTGCAGTCACCCTGGTAAGAACTATTATGTACTATATATTAAATATTACTCTGTGTCAGGCATTGTGCTAAATGTTTTAATGTATTTCTTCATCTAATCCCCATGACAACTATATCAGGTAAGTACTATTATTTTTATCCACTGTATGAAAGAAGAAACTGAGTTTCTCAGAGACACGGAGTTTAGGTTAGATTACTTGCCAAGATTTCACAGGTGACTAAATATTTTAGATTGCTCTCCTACACTGAAGAGAAAATAGTAGGAAGGTCATAGTGTAAAACATAAGTGAAAAATTTTTCATTTTAAAGTCAGACATTGGGGGTACCTGGGAGGCTCAGTCGGTTAAGCGCCTGCCTTTGGCTCAGGTCGTGATCTCAGGGTCCTGGGATTGAGCCCCCACCTCCTGCTCAGTGGGGAGTCTGTTTCTCCCTCTCCCTCTGCCCTTCCCCTGTTCTTGTTCTCTGTCTCTCTCAAATAAATAAGTAAAATCTTTAAAGAAAAATTAAAAATAATAAAAAATAAAAAATAAACTCAGACATTATATTCTGATTTGATAGACTCCTTTCATAGGAATGACAAGGCTGTTTTTCCCTAATTCTGAAATGACAAACTCTTTTGGGAATATTGAGAGTCTTAAAAAAATATTGAGAGCCTTTTTTTTTTTAAAAGCTTTTATTTATTCATTTGAAACAGAGAGATACAGAGAGAGAGCGAGAGCATGAGCAGGGGAGAGGCAGAGGGCAAGGGAGAAGCAGGCTCCCCGCCGAGTCAGGAGCCAGACGTGGGGCTCGATCCCGGGACCCCGGGATCATGACCTGAGCCGAAGGCAGATGCTTAACCATCTGAGCCACCCAGGCGCCCCGATATTGAGAGCCTTAAGGTTGAATATCCCTGAGGAGATATAGAATTGAAGGATAAAACAATGCTGGAGCAGAAAAGCATTGCAGCAAAAAGGCTAAAATGGCATATTAAAACAAATGAACCTTAAAACATTTCCTTTCTGGAAAGGGTAACCAAGAAACTTTAAAATCTTACTGATATTAAATCTGAAATTTTTTTAATATGTAAAGACTAGACATTCAAAGGTCTCTTTTAGCATTCGCAACTCTTCTCTCCCCACATGTCTGTTTTTCTAGGTTAAATACATAATGACTTGGCAGCTAGGATAATAAAGATAGGTATCAAGGGTCAACATGAGGATGGACACAGTTGAAAAGAAAAGTATAAAAATGCAACTAATTGAGTCTTGGCTCACAAACTTGTCCCTGATGCTGAATTTTCCCATGATTTTCTCACCCCTACAACACCAGCTCAGCCATTAAGGGCTTCATGATTGCCAGATGATTGTCATCTCTGAGGCATGCCCAGGAACTCATTAGGAGAAACTTAAAGGAATTTAAGAGAAATTTTATGGGCTTTTTGATCATTTTCATGTCCTTTTTATCTTTTCTTTCCCAGACCCCCAAATTGGAATTTTTGGTTTTTCAGATCATATGAAGTATTAAAAATTTTTTAATTAAGTTTCTGGGAAGGAATTTTCATTCCTTATTTTAATTTTGGCATTTCTCATATACCTTAGTATAATGCATTTTACCATTTCTTTCTATTCATGTTTAGAAAGAAAAGATCCAAAATACCTTCTGAAAATCTCGTATTGCTGTTGGCCATATGGTCAAAACATCATTTTTGTTTTAAAACAACTAAATTAGGAGCACCTGGGTGGCTCAGTTGGTTAAGCATCCGACTCAATTTTGGCTCAGGTCATGATCTCAGGGCCTGCTTAAGATTCTCTCTCTCCCTCTCCCACTGCCCCTCCCCCCCCAAAAAAACTGAATCAAATTTCTACTAGAATTGGTTTTTCACTTGGTAACAAAAGTCAATCTATAATAGAACTTTTAAAAAAAGTGAGAATTTTTAAATAAAAAGTAGATATTTTCAAGTGTGACATATGAAAATTAACCTATATATTTAATAATTTAAATAAAAGCATCCTAGTGTTATGCCACAAATATCTTATCTAAATTATATAACCATTACGTTGTAGTCATTAACAAGTAACTTTCTCCAAACCCTTTTCCATTAAAAGCAAATATTGCTATCTGCACTCTATATATGTGGAACTAGAACAAAAATAACAATAATTCTTGGCTTTTGTCATTTAGCTGAGACAGCAATAGTGCTGTTGGAGGGTGGTTATAGCTTACTTACGTGGAAATAGTGGAAAGTCTAGAATAGATAAGAAAGATGAATATTTAAATACTGGAAAAAGTAGGGATGGCAGAAAGTAGAGTAAGATCTTGAGGCTATGAGAGAGCAAGTCAAGGGGCGCCTGGGTAACACAGTCAGTTAAGCGTCTGACTTTTGGTTTCGGCTCAGGACATGATCTCAGGGTCCTGGGATGGAGCCACATCAGGCTCTGTGCTCAGCGTGGAGTCTGCTTGAGATTCTCTCTCTCCCTCTCCCTCTGTCTTCCCACTTGTGTGCATGCTCTCTCTCTCTCTAAAATAAATAAATAAATCTTTTAAAAAGAGAGAGAGAGAGCAAGTCAAGATGTAGAAGACAGATGGGAAAATCAACCCAGTAAACCTTGCATATAGGAGATAAGATACAGGGAAATAGAAATGTTTCTCATTTCTATCAACTACATCAGAGTCAAGAATATCTGTTTTAGTCTACAATAAAACTGAAATAAAAAAATATTCTGAAACCTTAGTAATTGTCAATTCTGTAGCTAAACTCTCCTTTTATACAGAAAGAAATATATCAGGTAGAGTAGGTTTTGCCTAAGGCTTTGTATTTTTCCCTCCCAAAGCAATATACATTATTGACAGTGAGGAACACCCAGGAATAATGCCTTGACTTCATCAGTCCATAAGCAAATGAGAACAACTTTCCTGATCACTCTAAGTAATGCCAAACGCAATCCTGGCTCCCACTTTTCTGCTTCTCTTTCCCAGGCCTCATGTTTCTCCTCTGATAGGAGCAAATTTTGTACTGGTCAGAGTAAATTTTTCTTTAATTTTTCTGGTAGACTGGGCCATCACTGAAACTCAAAAATAGATTGGAATCCTTTATATAGTCATTTTCAACTCTAGACATTTTTCTAAACATTAGGAAAAGATCTTTCTGAGTCACTTGGTAAGTTGAGATTCTCCTTGCTTCCCTCATCCTCTTCCTGTCCCCGTCACTCGTGGTGGTGTCCCTTAGGGCTCTGTATTGAGCAATATAAAGACTGCACTGATATCCATGTTGATGGCATATTCTACTAGGGCTGCTCTTCAGGAAGAAATAACAGCCAAACGCATTCACTGTCAGTGAGGTCTGCCCAAAAAACAAGAAATGAGTCAATGAAAGGGCAAATTGAGGAAGTCATACAATTATAGATTTTTAAATTACAAAAATGAAAACAAAAACAAGAAACCTCTTAGCACAGTCTGTTGCTCCCAGAGAGACATTTCTTACACTGATACATTGCAAAGTTCTTCTCTTGACCAAAAGCCACTTTTTTTCAGGGAACTAAAGTTTTAAAAGGAGAGAGGAACAGTGGGAAAATGCCAGATGTATGAACCTCTCTCCCTAGCAGACTCTGAAAACAACTTTCTATATCTACAATAATGCAACCCTGTTTTTCTTGGAGTTTTGGTATCCAGAAATAATTTGAAACTGATTATTTATGTAAATAATAAGTACCCACTCATTAATTTTACCCTTAGGTTGAAAAAGGAGTTTTAAGCAACACACCAATTGCCTGGGAGGCCAGCATATCCTCTCTCACACAAATATCCTTCCAGGTTAGGGGGGGTCAGGAGTAGGAGAAGTAGGTAGGTAGGTGAAAATTATATCTTTTTTGGCTTTTGTGGCTAGGTATCAATTATTGATAATATTGTTAGGCATCCACCAAATACTCACTGGAGGCTATTTGAAATTTCTGATGCTTATATTTAGTGACTGTATTAAGGACATGCACTAACTTCCCCTAGCTAACACATATATGCTTCTTTCTCTACTAAAATAGCCTCAACATGGTCTTTTTGGCAAACTATCAGTTATTGTTCCAGAACAGGATGAAAATGCACTGCTAGAGGTTAAGTTAAAATATGTAGGACAATCCAAAGAACAATAATAGGAGTTGTAAGCTAAGGGCTCAAATCTAGTCTTGAGAATTTCAAGTTGCACTCCTTTTATGTCACCAGAAGCAGAACTGTTATTCAGATGGACTCTTTTAAAACCCAGCTTATTAACTGACTAACATGTTACCTTTTCCAGTAAATCAGTGCAGCCATGTCTTTCCCTATACTAGAGAAATAAGAATGAATATATCCAATGAGATTCAATGCCCCCCATAATTGCAAATAAGAGAGAGAAGCCTGAATAAGTATAAAGACTTGCTTGTTAAACAATAACTAATTGCCAAAGCAAGAGTACATGGCCTGTAGGAAGTCAAAAATTTCATGAAAAGGGGACCCATCAGAGGCAGTACCCTGTCCTTGGTAATAGTACCTGAAACAGGAAGAAGGGTTTGAAGAAATCAATGAAGTAATTTCCTTTATTTAATGATCCATTTCAAAGATATATTTTGTTAATCCGAACAGCTAGGATGATGTATTTTTAATCAATTGATTTTAGTATTATTTAATTCATAGATTTTTTAAACTTCCTCTATTTCTATTATGGAATGAAGTTTGTTCTCAAAAATACTGCAGATAGGAGGTTGTGGAAATGTAAATGGAAAAAAGTCTTCTCTAACTTAAAGCAAAAGTGACAGTTGAATAAAACACTGTTCAGTTTCACAGTCGCTTTTTAAAATTTTTACTTAATACAACATTAATTTTAACTTCCTGAGTACATCCCTTTATCTCCTAATCTCAGTGTAACAATACAGCTGTCTCCAGTAGTAAAAGACATCACGACATGGCTGTCATAAAATCAGGAGATTGTTCTCATCCGGACTTACTCTAAATTATTTCCTCAATAAAAGTGCAAACCCGAAGAATGTCTATCAAATGACTATTAAGTCAGAGGTAAAAGAGAAAAACAAAAACAAAAAACCTTGCCACAGATTAAAACAATAGAGTGGCAGATTAAAACTATTTATTTCATAAAATCTTGACATAGGTATTCTTTCAAATAAATGACTGTTCTACTTCAGAAAATTGAAATAACTGTACTTCAGAAAATTGAAATAACTCAAAAATTTATACTGTCTTCATTTTGGAAGAAATATAAAAGCAAAAAGAAAATGCAAAATTAATCCGATGTAATAAAAATGTCCATGATTGAATATGTATTTTGAAGACCTAAACAACATGACAACTGGCAGATGATCAAGGATTGTTGCCAGATAGAAGATGTCAAAATACTAAGATCCCATTTCTTGCCACTTGATTTTTATCTGATTTAGTCTACTATCTAAAGGTTCTTAGAAGTCTTAAGGGTGAAAGGAATAATTGTCAAATGTTTGTTGTTACTGTTAACGTCTTTCTTTTTATTTTATTTCAGGAATGTGTAAGTTAGCAGCGTCACAAAACAAATTATAGGCTGAAAATGTCAGGTAGTTCTAATGTCATCATTTTTGCTATTATGGATCCTTTATTTTTTCATTTGGTTAATAATTTCCAGTTCCATAGCTATGTTTTATAAATTGACATTTAATCATAAAAGAATATGCTTATGCGATTCAGTAAGCATGAAAAGACTGTCTGCACATATCTACCAGCTGTCATCCTAAGGCACATGCTCCGAAGGGAAAGGCCTTACTGCTTCACCTTTTTATCTATCATTTGGGGCATTGGAGTACATCACCGGTTTTTGACTCTAAAAAATTTAGTCAACAAGTATTTTGAATAACCCCCTCCCAAAATATTGCACTGTGCTAGCAGAATGCAATGTCACCCAGTCCTCAGGGCAGGAGAAAGAACATCTTCCTGCCCCGTCTCTTTTAAGCTTCAGAGCTCCCTTCCAAGTTGTCATCTAATGCCCAAATGGGAGAACATAGATTTTGGGCATCAGAACTGCCCTAGGTGAATATTAAAAAAGAGAGAGAAACAGAGAAGAAAAAATAATGCTTAATAGTTTGGTTACCATAATCATAAAGCAATATCTATAATACATGGTCGGACTGTATTATGGTGCTTAACATAGACATTCTCATATCATCTTCACAACAAGCTTATGGGACAAGGAGCTAGAAGCATGGAATTAAGGAACACAGGATTGGAGCCCAGTAATGTCTGCTTCTACAGCCTGGTCTAACCACTGTTATACTGTTAAAGTACTCCACTCAACCAAAAAAATTCAGAAAACATTGTAGCATAGCCCTGTTGCAATAGGAAACAACCCTCAATATCAGGAATATATTTGATATATAGTTAGCTAGTACTTTTTGCCACAACTTGGTATTGTTTCTTCTGTTCCATGTTCAGAAGGGAGAAAGAAATCCTGGCACCAGTCATGTGCTTAAAAATAATTTTTGAGTCCTCTTCAACTTGCTTTTCTTGACCCTACACATATCGAGTATTTTAGATATTCTTAAATGCACTTGTTTTCCAAACCTTCATTTTCTTTAATCTGACACATTTACAAATTCTTTTACTTACTTTTGTGACTCTCAGATTCATTTTCTTTAATCTGACACATTTACAAATTCTTTTACTTACTTTTGTGACTCTCAGAAGGAACAGAATCAGGAGCTCTAAGCATGAGTGAAGCCTTCCTAAGATTCTTCCATCATATTGAATTAAGTTCATTTTGTTAATTTTGTTTCTCAATAATTTAGCTCATCAAACTTCCTGATTATATCATCTAAGATTCCAACCACCACTTCCTGTTCAATACAGTCTCCATTTTCCAAAAAATAACCTAAATCCTGTCACCAAAAACCACTGGTAAAAGTGATAAATGACAATTAAACTAAAACATAAAAACTAAACTATTCACTAACCTGCAGGAAAAAAAATCTCAGGTTTTTTTTTTATTAGTTTTTAAGATCTTGCTCTTTTTTTTTTTTTCTTTTAAGCAGGAGTGCAAGAGAAACTTCATCTTAATTGGCCCTTGAGCATATTAAGCTTTGCTGTTGAGTTTCCATGTAGGGGAAAAGAAGACAGTGATGCATACCTTGTAGAGTGGTTCTAAAAATTAAGATCATGATGTAAAATATTTATCACAGTGCCTGTCATATAAGTGTTTAATTATTGGTAACTATTATGATATTTATTATTTTGGATAAAAATCTGTGTTAATTATGACAAGCTAAATTTTAACTTAGCGTTGTTCCTAACAGTAGGCTGTTAATGAGGCCAAGGTCATGAGTCAGGTTAGTATCCCTTCTGAATTACTTACAAATGAACACAGGCTGTACTCTTCACCTGGACAGTTTCTTGAAATGATATAAATAATGGGCACAGAGGTGTCTGAGGGAAAAAAAAAATGAGGGTGAATCACCTCAACTTAAAATACTAGCCATTTTAGTGAAGACTGAGTACTATCACCTCTACTTATGGCAGAATTGTGTTTTTTAAATTTGTATGTGCTGTACCCCTCCATAAAAGAGGCCATTTTTCAATATCTAAAACAAAATGCATAACTTACTGCTTGCTAGCAAATAACTTGTAAGGCAAAATCTCTGAGTAAACTGGAGTCCGGGGAAGCATAGAGTTCAAGGATTGGTGGATTTTCAAAAGTTGGAATATTTAGGGGTTCATTGACCTTGAACTGGAGAAGCATAGTTATTTGAATGAGGCTGTTGCTGATTGGCTAACTTTCAGGAGCAGTTTCTAATGTAAATTGTCATTAATTAATTGCAACAGGTTTAAAAACAGTTCTTTTGCGTGATTATTTATTTATTGCTATGTCCAAAGAACAATCAGACCTTTACTTAGCAGAGAACTTTTTATTCTCAATGCAGTTATTGAATACTTACTATGTACCAAACAATATGCTCAATTTGTTACATTATCTTCTTAATCCTCACAATATTCTGTGAAGCACTTGTCATTATCTACAGTTTTCATTGATAAGCAGAGGGGGCTTAGGTAACTTGCATAAGATTGCATAACTAAAAAGTGATAGAGCAAGAAATAAAACCCAGAGTCATCTGACTCCAAAGACTGTGTTTTCTGTACTGCCTCTATTACTTCTTAAATTAACTCCTGGCATTTCTACAACCCTCCATTTCTATAGTTTTGTCATTTTAAGAATGTCATACAAATGGAATCCTACAGTATGTAATCTTTGGGGATTAGCTTTTTTACTCAGCATAATTCCCTGAAGATTCATTCACATCATTGTGTGTGTGTTAAGAGTTTCTTCCTTTTTATTGCTGATTAGTGTATTATGGTAAGGATGCATCCGTTTGTTTAACCATTCACCCACTGAAGGAAACCTGGGTGGTTTCCAGTTTGGGGCTGTTATGAGGAAAATTGTTCTAAACCTTCATGGACAGGTTTTTGTATGAATGTAAGTCTTACATCTCTAGGATAAATGTCCAGGAATGTAACTGCCAAATCATATGGTTCTTGCATATTTAGTTTTTTTAAGAGACTGCCAAATATGTTTCCAGAATGGCTCTACCATTTTCTGTTTCCAGAAGCAGCATCTGAGCAAGCCAGTCTCTCCTCATCATTGTCAGCATTTGTTGCTGTCACTGTGTTTTTGGGTTTTTAATTTTTTTATTAACATATAATGTATTATTTGTTTCAGGAGAACAGGTCTGTGATTCATCAGTCTTACACGCTGTCACAATGTTTTATTTAGTCTGTCTGATATGTGCATAGTGAGAGCTCACTGTGGTATTAATTTTAAGTTTTCTAATAGCTAATGATATTGAATATCTTTTCATGTGCTTATTTGCTGCCATCTATATGGTCTAGTGAAATGTTTCTTCATATCTTTCGACATCATTCCAAAGGGAATATTTAGTTTCTTACTTCTCTCTTTTGAGAGTTCTTTATTCTTGATACTATTCTTGTCAGTTATGTGATTGGCCAATCTTTTCTCAAACTCTGGTTTGTGTTTCATTCTCAATGTTTTACATTTAAGTCTGTGATCTATTTTGAGCTAATTTTTATATATATCTGGTGTGAGATGTAGGTCAAGTTTCATTAATTTTGCCTATGGATGTCCACTTGAGCCAGCACCATTTGTTGAAAAGGCTACCTTTCCTCTAGTGAATTGCTTTTGCACCTTTGCCAAAAATCATTTGGGCAGATTTTTGTGAGTCTATATATGGATTCTCTGAACTGTTCCATTTATCAATCTGTCTGTCCCTCTGCCAATACCACACAGTCCTGATTACCATAACTATAATAGTCTTGAAATCAGATAGGCTTATTCTTCCTATTTTCTTCTTCTTTCCCAAAATCATTATAGTTATTCTAGTTTCATTGCCTTTCAATGTAAATTTTAGAATAATCTTATCCATATCCATAAAAAAATCTTGCTGGGATTTTTACCAGAATTTGTTAAACCTGTGTATCAAGGGCTCCTGGGTGGCTCAGATGGTTAAGCGTCAGCCTTCAGCTCAGGTCATGATCCCAGGGTCCTGGAATCGAGCCCCACATCGGGCTCCTGGCTCAGCGGGGAGCCTGCTTCTCCCTCTCCGTCTGCCTCTCCCCCTGCTCATGCTCTCTCTTTCTGTCTATATCTCTGTCTGTATCTCTGTGTCTCAAATGAATAAATAAAATCTGTAAAAAAAAAAAAAATGTCTGGAGACATTAAAAAAAAAAAAAACCTGTGTATCAATTTGGAGAGAATGACATCTTTACTATGTTGTCTTCCAATCTGTAAGTATGTCTTCATTTATTTAAATCTTCTTTGATATCTTTCATCAGCATTGTGTAATTTTCAGTGTAGAAATCCTGTGCAGGTTTCATTTGATTTACACCTAAGTACTTAACTTTTTTTTTGAGTGATTGTACATGATATTGCTTGAAATTTTGATGTGCACATATTTGTTGCTAACATACATAAATACATTTTGATCTTGTATCATGCAAACTTGCTCAACTTACTTGTTCATTCTAGGAATTTATTTTTGTTGCTTCTTCTGATTTTCAAATGTAGACAATCATGTCATCTGGAAATCAGAACGGTTAATTTCTTCCTCTTCAATATGTATGTCTTTTATTTCCTTTTCTTGCCTTAACCTATTGACTAGAACCTCCAACACTATGTTGAAAAAGAGTGGTGAGTGTGGACATCTGTGCCTGTCCTTCATCTTAGGGCAGAAGTATTCAGTTTTGCAACATTAAGTATAATGTTAGCTGTACGTTTTTTGTAAATGTTCTTTATCAAGTTGAGGAAGTTCCCCTCCATTCCTCTATCTCTGGGAAGTTTTATTATAAATGGATGCTGAATTTTGTCAAATTTATTCTGCTTCCAATGATAGCATCACATGATTTTACTTCTGTAGCCCATTAATATGGTGCATTGCATTGGTTGATTTTGAAATATAGAACAAGCTTTGAACAACTGGAATAAGCCCCACTTGGCCATGGTATATAATTCTTTTTTATATTACTAAATTCTGTTTGCCAGTATTTTGTTAAGGATTTTTGCATTTATCCTTGTTTGTCTGTAGTTTTCTTCTTTTTTCCTCTCCCTCTCTCTCTCTCTCTTTTGTACACTGTACTCTCTTGTCTGGTTTTGTTATTGGGGCAAAACTAGTTTCATAAAATACATTGGGAAGTGTCCCTTCTATTTTCTGGAAGAGAGTGTGTAGACTTGGTATTAATTATTTTTTTTAAGATTTATTTATTTATTTATTTGAGAGAGAGAGAGAGTGCACGCACAAGTGGGAGGGGCAGAGGGAGAGGGAGAGATAGAATCTCAAGCAGACTCCCCACTGAGCAGATCCTGAAGCTTAGCCGACTGTGCCACCCAGGGGCCCTGGAATTAATTCTCATTTAAATGTTTGGTAGACATTGGGGAGGGTATGTGCTATGGTGAGCGCTGTGAATTGTGTAAGACTGTTGAATCACAGACCTGTACCTCTGAAACAAATAATACATTATATGTTCAAAAAAAAAAAAAGAAGAAGAAGAAGAAGATAGCAGGAGGGGAAGAATGAAGGGGGGAAAATCAGAAGGGGAGATGACCATGAGAGACTATGGACTCTGAGAAACAAACTGAGGGTTCTAGAGGGGAGGGGGGTGGGGGGATGGGTTAGCCTGGTGATGAGTATTAAAGAGGACACGTACTGCTTGGAGCACTGGGTGTTATACGCAAACAATGAATCATGGAACACTATATCAAAAACTAATGATGTAATGTACAGTGATTAACAGAACATAATAATAATAATAATAAAAATGTTTGGTAGAATTCTCCAGTGTAACCATCTGGGCCTGGAGATTTCTTTCCTAGAAGTTTTTAATTACAATCTTGATAGTTACAGGGCTGTTGAAATTATCTATTTCTTTTTGGATGAATTATGGTAGTTTGGGTTTTTCAAGAAAGTGGCCCATTTCAAATGAATGTTCAAATATATGAGTATAGGGTTATTTGTAGTATTAGCTTATTAGCCTTATGATGTTCACAGGATCTGTAATCATATTCCCTTCTTAATTCCTAATTTTGGTAATTTGTATATTTTTTCTTTTTTTTCTTTTTCAGTCTTGCTGGAAGCATGTCAATTTTATTGATTTTTTTTCAAAGCACCAGCTCTTTTTTCTCATCTATTTTATCTGTTATTCACTTTCCATTTCATTAATTTCTGCTCTTTTTATTATATCCTTCCTTCTTCTTGCTTTGGTTTTATTTAGCTTTTCTTTCCTTAGGCTCTTGATGTAGGATCTTAATTACTGACTTGAGGCTTCTTCTTTTCTAATACATGCATTTAGGGTGATAAATTTCCCTCTCAGCACTGCTTTAGCTGTGTTCCACAAATTTTTATGTGCTCTATTTTCATTTACGTTTAGTTCAATGTATTGTTTTATTTCTCTTGAGACCTCTTTGACCCATGGATTATTTAGAACTGCATTGTTTAGTTTCCAAGTATTCAGATTGTTTTATTTTTCTGTCATTGACTTTTAGTTTGATCTTATTGTGGATGGAGAATACCTTCTGTGTTATTTCAGTCCTTTTAAATTTATTGAGATTTGTTCTCTGGTTCAGGATATATTCTTAGTAAATCTTCTATGGGAACATGAAGATACTGTGTATTCTGCTGCCGTCAGTAGGAATGTTCTATAAATGGCAATTAGATCTGATTAGTTGATGGTATCGTTGAGTTCTTCTATATTCTTGTTGATTTTTAGTGTAGTTCTATCAAATGTTGAGAGAAGAGTGTTGAAACCTCCAACTATAATTGTGGATTTGTTTATTTCTCTGTAAGTTCTATCAGTTTTGCTCTACATATTTGCAGCTCTGTTGTTTGTTGTGTACACATTTAAGATTGCTATGTCCTCTCAGTGGACTGACTCTTTTTTCATAACATAAGATCCCTCTCTATCTTTAGTGTATTTTCTCTGCTCTGAAATCAACTTTATCTAGATTAATACAGCCACTTCTCTTTTCCTCTAATTAATATTTGCATGATATATGTTTTTAATGCTTTTACTTTTTATCTGCCTATATTGTTATATTTGAAGTAATGTCTGCATATAGTTTCTATAGTCTGCATATAACTGAGTAATATTATTTAATCCCCTCTGCCAAGATTTGTCTTTTAATTTGTGCAGTTAGTATCCTCACATTTAATTTAAGAACTGACACATCAAAGTTTAAGTTTTAATGTAATTTTTTGTTTTTTTCTGTTTGTTCTCGCTCTCCCTCCTTTTTTTTTTTTTTGCTTCTCTCTTTTGTCTTCTTTCTTACCTGCTTCCTGTGTGTTATTTTTTTAGAATTTCATTTTCATTTATGTATAGTGTTTCTAGTAAATCTTTTTCTGTAGATTTTTAAAGTGTTGCTCCTGCTATTACATTGTATATACATAAATTACAAGAGTCTGCTAATTTTATCACTTAACGGTTTAAGTGAAATGTAGAAACTTTCTCTCTCTTTACATCACTTCACCCTCCTCTATTTATAATTGTCTCAAACATTTCCTCTACATACATTTAGAACCTCTACATATATTTCCTCTACATACATTTACATTTAGATGGTGCCATAGTTTTACTTCAATCATCACACATAACTTTAAAAATTCAGGAAGAGAAAGAAAGTAAGTGCATTATACTTACCCATATATTTGTTTGCCATGTTCTTTCTTCCTTCCTAAAGTTCTAAGGTTTCTTCTTTTATTATTTCCATTTTATTTAGAGAACTTCCTTTAGCCATTATTTTAGGATAGGTCTGGTGGTGACAAATTTTCTTCATTTGTCTTCATCTAAGAACGTCTCTATTACCCTTTCACTGCTGAAGAACATTCTCATTGGTATAGAATTTTATGTTGACTGTTCTTTCCTTCAGCACTTGAAATATTGTGCCACTTCTTTCCTTTCTCCATGGTTTTTGATGAGACATCCACTGTCATTTGAATTGTTCTTCTTCTCTAGTAAGATGTCATTTTTCTAAGGTTGCCTTTAAGACATTTTTCTTTGTCTTTAGTTTTCAGAAGTTTAATTATAATGTGTCTATGCATGGCTTTCTCAGAATTTTTCAGCAATTATTTCTTCATTTAATTTTCAGCCCCATTCTTTTTCTCCTCTCCTTTCAATAATATGATTGTTAGAAGTTTTGTATAGTCTCATAGGTCCCTAATACTCTGTTTCGTTTTGTTTTTTTTCCAGTGTGTTTTCTCTCTGTTATTCAGGCCAGATAATTTCTATTGCCCTATCTTCTAGTTTACATTTGTTTCCTTTGCTCTCTACATTCTGCTGTTAAGCCCTTCTACTGGGCTTTTCAGTTACTGTATTTTCCGGCTCTAAAATTGCCATTTGTTTCTTCTTAATATCTTCTGTTTCTTTATTGAGACTTTATATTTTTTTGCTGGGTTTCTATTTTTTTTCATTTGTTTTAAGCATATGCATAATTGTTCACTGAACATTTTTTTAATGGCTACTTTAAAATCTTTGTCAGATAATGCTAACATCTCTGTCTTCTCAGTGTTGGTATTTCCTGATTATCTTTTTCCATTCATTTTGACATTTTCCTGGTTCTTGGTATGATTGAAACCTGGACATTTTCATATAATGTTATAAAATCTGGATTGTACTTAAACCTTCTGTTTTAGCTGGCTTCCTCTGACACCACTCCAATTGGAGGAGGATGGGGCACTGCCTCATTCTGGCCAGGTAGGGAGAAGTCCAATTTTCCCATTCAGTCTCCATTGACACTTGAGGCAAAGTCTCCTTGTTTTTGCTAGGTGAGGACAGAATTTCCATCTCCCCAGATGGTCTCCACTGATACAGTGGGGGTAGCCTCATTGGGTGATAGAGAAGGTCCTGACTCTCTACAAGGCCTTTTCTAATCATACTATTGCTAAAGTAGAGGGCTGCCTCATTACTACTGGGTGGGAATGAAAGCCCAGGCTCCTTGTGTGATCTCCACTGGCATCCTTGGGGTGGGGGAAGACTTGCTACAGGCAGATAGGAATGAATGCACTGGCATCTTACTTGGCCTTCTTGGACACCACCCAGGCAGGAGTGTTGGTGTGCTTTGTTACATCTTTATAAGAGTAGAAGTCTAGGCTCCACACTTGGCTGTCGCTGGCATAGTCAGGGTGGGGCCACAGTTTTTTCCATGGTGTTTGGTTATAGAAGAATTGTTATTGTGTAAAAGTCTTCTGTCTTCCTAGGCTGCCCCTTTTCTGGTCCTATGGCTAGAGAGAGAAAGCTTCTGTTGGGGCTTTCCTCTTCTGTATCTGTTGGTATCTTGGGGTTGCCTACTTCCTCAGGTCCAAGTCTGGGATATATGACACAAAAATAAAACCCAAGAGATTCACTGCCATGTTGATACTTGGTCTCCATATCTGAGTTGATCTACTTTTGTCTGTCTTCTTTCCAGAGTTTCCTTATATTTGCTTACATAAAATGTCCAAGGTTTTAATTGTTCTTGGAGGAAGTAGGGCATAGTATGTCTACTCTATCTACCTGGAATCAGAAGTCCAACTGCCTAGATTTTTAAAACCTAACCTGCTTACTAAAAAAAAAGTCACTATAGAACACATGGTAGAAATAGAAAGTAATAGGACTGTTTTGTTGTTATTGTTGTTGCTTTACAAAATTACTGAAATGGACTCATTTAAATGAGTATCAGTGGTTCCTTGAAATCAGTTCCTGAGTTATCCTTTGTAGATGATTTTGTGTTGTTGACACTGCTCCCAAACATTTTTTGAACTCTACTGGACTTAATTTGAGAGAATTAATTGTGTCCATTTGAATATTCTCAGTGGCATAAACTGTCATCCTTTAAAGCTGTGTTTGATTTTTGGAAGCAACCTCAAGTGGTTCAAGAGCCAAGATGGCTAGTAAAACAGGTGACCAAATTACATAATATACTTCTCAGTCTAACAGTTTTTCTAAGAGAATAGTGTGAACCAAAGCATTGTTTTAGTGAGAAAGTCATTTCTTTTATATCATACAAAACTTCCCAAACACTTTAAATCTCTACATAATAAGCCTGATTAGCTGTGGGCTGAATTTTGCACGAACACTGCCCTTTGGTATCAAATCACTATTTCTTTTCTGTGGTATTGACATTGATGTTTTCTTGGGTCCTATGGATACTGGAGTTTTTCTCTGTAAATTTTGACAGTATGGTTTTGGGTCAACTTGAAAACACTATATTTCATCACTGTTCTCCTCAAATATGTGTTATTTTGTCCAACCTCCCCTTGAAAGTTCAAAACAAATGTCAGATCTTCTCTATTTCTTTTTATCATTCAAAATGTGTAGCACAGTCTTTACAGAAACCTTTATGTTCAAATTCCCCTTCAGTATGAGTCAGTGTTCTCAAAGCTAACCCTCTGCTTGAACAAATCCAGCCTCTGACATTTTCTACATTTTCATTAGCCCTTTGTACTTCATCATGAGCATCCTCATTATCTTTCTTAAGCCTTTGTGCCAGTCAAAAAAAACTTCCTCTTTACAGTCTCTCCAACACCATAATTGTCCCTTTAGATGTCTTGTGTCATTTATGTTTGCTTAACTCCACGCAAAATTTAGTGTTAATTCTTGGCTTTCTACAGCTGTCGCTCCCCATGCCCGTTCAGTGCAGCCTGTAGTCCCAATAGAGAGTGAAATAACAGTACTAATGCAAACAGAATCATTTTATAGCACATCCTTCCATGCCCACTTGATGTTTTACCAAACTATCTGAGAACATGAGCCTCGTCACTTCATAATTGTGGGAAGATTACTAAATACACTTATTTGCTTAACTATGATGCTCTAAGTCACATCCATAGGATCTAAAATAGATAACAGACCTAGTTCAATAAGTAGGAATGGCCTTTTGGCAAATTAAAGAGCTGCTAAAGAAATTTAATATATCTGATTGCAGGATATATTATATATTTATATATATAATATATATATTTTCATGGTTCCTTTTCAATTCACAGCTCAACTCTTGGGGGAGAGAGTTGATTTGGGGGTTAGGGGATTGCAGTATAATTTTGTGTTTAAGAGCATGATATTTCAAAACTAATGATGTACTATATGTTGGCTAACTGAACATAATAAAAAAAATGGGCGGGGGAAAAAAGAGCATGATCTTTCATAGTCAGATAGCCTTGTTTCAAATCCTGATCCTGTCAGTTTACCAGTAGTGAAAATTTCCTGGGGAAGCTGCTTTACTTCTCCAAGACTTCGTTTCCTCATTAGTAAAATTGGATAATAATAATTCATAATAGTTAACCTCTAATGCTGTTGTAAGGACTAAAGGGGGTAATATGTGTAAGATAAGTTTTAGCACATTGTTTGGCACCTAGTGTTTCAATAGTAGTCATTATTTATTAAATGCCAGTTACTGCTCCAGTCATTGAAGATGGTAAGTAGGGTATGGTGCTTGCCTTCAAGGAGTTCCAAATCAAAGCATAATTCTGGGCTCCAATTGTCCCATCAGAAGGGAAAACTAAACCAGAAAAATAAGTCTATAGACTATAATCGTTATATAATATGCAAACAGTTTTTCACCCTTGGATAGACCATTACCAGAATATTCTAATCAATGAAGAGATTGTTAAGTGGTCCTTATTAATTTTCTCATGTAGATTATGCATCCATGTTCTGGATCCCTCTAAGTTTTTCTGGGTGTTAACAATTCTTTGCTTGTCTACATGATCACTTTCAATTAAACTGCTGGTCTTCTTCTTGTCCACTGGCTGAAGCACTGACTGAAGACCCATAAGTATTATGCAGTGGCGGTGACAAGCAGATTTAAATGTAAAATCAACTTATTTTTCCATAGCCAAGCTAGTCAGCTTTCGTCAGCCGACATCATCAGCATTTCAAACTCCAGGAAGTCATTGTCTCCAACTATGTAACTTAGCATGCCAGTGAGTTCATTCAGAGTATAGCAGCTCAAAATGTCATACGGCTTATCGTGGTTTTCCTCTCCTACCAAACAAGAGAACATGAAATTCCATGGAGGTAGGAGAGAATCACACTAAGGGGAAAAACTTGACCAGGAGAGTGTTCAGTCATCTAGAACAGCTCTCAAAGTTGTAACATCTCCTTTCATTTAGATTTCTGAGAAGGGCATAGATACAATATAGAAACATACATTTGCCCTTTATGAAGTTTCTTAGTTGTGTTTATGATATTATAGCTTTGCCATTGCTGGTTAGTTACATTGGATAGTGTGGGATTGATAAGTATTTTCACATTGTGCTGGTATAAGTGTGACTCTTTTTTTGCATCTTTTCCTCCAATTTCTCATGACTGAAATATCCTTACTGTTTCTGAATGTAAACATTGTACATGATAACAAGACAACCAGTTGGGCATCTAAAAATATAATCAAATGGTTGTTTACTTTGCCATACGCATTGCCAAATAATAATTTTGAATATTTTCTTCACTGAAATCACCTCTTGTTTGGAACCAAGCAATATGGCTCCCATCTTCTCCAAGTGATTTTCCATGATCACTGTCATTTCCTTATGTTTCTTAATGTTGCTCTTTTAAAAGAACTTTTAAAAATTCAAATTAATCTGTTCCTTGAATGCATGTTTAATAATTTTTCCTTTATTCTTCCTGAATTTTTAATCAAAAATTTTGATTAGTTAGACCTCCCTAGCTAATGAGTTACAAATCTGTTACAAATAGCAAAATTCACAGGCTTTCCCAGCTAATGAATTCTAAGGTGAAATTCAGCTTTGAATTCCAAATTATCTACCCTTAAAAGACCAATAAGAAAGAAAATGAATGCAGGAAGTTACCCCTCAGAGGCCTCCATAGTAATAGGTGAAGTACCAAGCACAGCAGTAAAACATATGTTTAAAAGTATTAACGATAAGCATTCACTTTCCATGTGAGACCTCCATGTTAAACCATACATAATTATAAAGGGCATGTTCTGGGTGACGAGCCCAGAAGCAGGACTACTTGCTTGGTGGAAAAGATACCAAGTAGAATGACTCAAGAAACCGATGTTAAAACAAAGGTGAGAAAATCAGAGTGAGCAAGGAACCATATGCATATGGTGTGCACTATAGCATTTGAAGATGAGAGATCAAAGTGAGCATGCCCTCTTCCTCCAACAGTCACCCTTAAGGACTGAGAAATTGTCATTATTTCTTTAAATGAGATACTAATGAATGTCTCTGAAAGCTCACCATGGGATAATCTACATACAGAGCTCACTTTGAAGAACTTTCTGACATCTAGTGCCTCCATGAGCTACAGATACAGGATTTTATCACATGGTTCATTTTCAATGTGACTTAAAGATTCCAAAAACCATACTCTTGATTTAATAATGCAGAACATGAATAAATATTGATTAACCTCACCTGAACAAGCTCACTGTGCACCTGTGACATAAAGGAAAATACACACTTCAATTCTTTTGCTTCAGAATCAGGAACCAGGCTCTCATTCTCCCCCTGATGTTTCCTATATTATATCTCTCTCCCTGCTGTTAGTCAAAATAAAATGCCAGATAGAACTCCACTTTATTTTTAAGCTGTGACTTCTTTTTGTGCTTGAGATTTTTCAAAGAGAATTTTGCTCCCTTAAAATGGGAGATAAAAATAATCTCTGGCAAGACACCAGATGACTACAAATGTATATAATGCAACCTTGCTCCAATATTAGCATTTTCACAAACCACAGTAGGCAGACCCTTACTGTTTTTTCATTATCCTTTCCAGCAGTGGCTGAGAGCCCAAGTGATGCCACTTTACCAGAGGGGTATTCTGTATGTGTGTGTTCTACTTTAATCACATCCTTTCAACACCATGTATCTTTGTCTGACAACTTATCTTCTCCACAGGCAGGCAGCCACATCCAGACTCTGATGGGGTCCCAAAGCCTTCAGCATCGTAGCCGGGAGCAGCAGGGATATGAAGGGAATATAAACAAAGTGACCATCCAGCAATTTCAGTCACCATTGCCTATTCAGATCCCCTCTTCACAGGCCACCCGGGGACCTCAGCCTGGACGGTGCTTAATTCAAACTAAAGGGCAAAGGAGTATGGATGGCTATCCGGAGCAGGTGAGAAGGGTTTTTATCATTGATGAATTCTCAGGAAATGTTCAGGGAAGTCCGGTGAATCTGTGGTTTACCTTCCCCCACTAATGTAGTCTGGGACAAATTAATGCTCTCACCATGCTGAATGGAGTGGAACACTCTTTGTTGGGGTTTTACCATTATTTTCAGTGGTTAAACACTACAACCTATAAAAACTGATAGCTGGCAAAATGCCCATTTCACATAAGGAGAAACTGATGAATTGGACATTTTTCTGGTTTATCCTACACCTTTTCCTGTTCACTCTCAACTCTAACTTAGTGCTATAGCATGGCTTTTGAATGTTACAGAGCTTCAATGAATTAGGTGTGTTTACCGAGGCCTCTGGTGAAACTGACAGTGTGAAAAGTAAACTATTTGTGGGAACCTTTCTGAATAGTCCTATCTTCTGATTGTTGAATAGGACAAAGATAAAGCTTTGCTTGAAGAAAATGATAAAGAGCAGTTAGAAGGGAAACATTTCTGAAATGCTCTAAAAACTACTGATAAGTACCCTATAGCAAAAAAAATGCCTGTTCTCCTGACCTATCTAAAATTAGGATTTACTTTTCCATTATAGAATCTGTTTTTCTTCCTTAGAACCAGAAAACTGAATAGAGCTTTCTATTGAATTATATTATGCTGAGAAAGTAAGACATTAAGATCTTAATACTCCCATAAAATTAATTTTTCTTATTTCATTCTTCAAATAACTAAGCAAAGCTCCTACTGACTTCACTAACTCCTTAATATGGTTTATAAAGATTTCATTTTATTATTGACTACTCAAAGCTTCAGATATCACCCTACCTTATTTTCTGAACATCTCAGACATTGCCTTCATTCTAGTTTTTTCTTTTACACGGTTAAGAGCCATTTTTTTATTTGGATCCCAGCTGCTCTAGACATTGCTTCTACTTCTTAATACCCTTCTTGAGGCTGAGATAAGGTATTAATCATTCTCAGAATCACAGGCTTTTTTTTTTTTTTAAGATCATTTTCTTCCTGTCCTACCTTGATCTAGGTCAAGTGTTGGATTTAAGGTAAATAAATCAGACAGGTGCCTTTAATCGGGTAATGATATGAGGTTTTCAACTCTCCAGAGATTCTTGAAAGTTAATAAAATTTTAAATTTTGTTTTACTACAGGCATCTAGAAGGTTAAAAATTGTTCATATTTCCTCCCCCCACAAATATCATAACCCCAATGAAGTTCTTGGGTTTTGTTATGCCTATTAGCAACGACATGATTTTTTTTTTTTTTGCCCAGAATCAGCACATTTAAAAATCCACTGATATCAATGCCCTCTGTTTCACCTACTTTGAACAGTAGGTTTAGTTTTAGCATGCAGTTATTCTGAGCACTCTAAGTTTAAAGGCCTTTTTTTACATTATTTCTCAAAATACATAAGTTGTATAGTTTGACTAATGAGAGGATTACTAAATTCTAAAGTTTACATACTTATTAAACTTAAAACATCATGATTCTTTCAGAGGAGGGATTTGTCATCGCTGACAGGTGTTTTGATCCACAGTTTCAACATCAGGTGCTTTTCAATCTGAGAGGTAAAAACTGAAACATTCAATGGCTGTGTTAAGGAAGGAACTTAAGTAAATTCCTCTCAGCTTCCCAGTTTTTTCCCTGCCTTGTTTTCAGACTGAAATGGTTTGGAATGCTGAGATAAAATTTACCAGGTGAATAATATATTGTTATTATCACTAATTTGATTCATAACTTGTTCATAACTTGCTGAATATTTTCAAAAGAAACTAACATTAACTTGGTTTTTCTCTTTTGCAAATGTATAGTCCATGACAAAGTATATTTATATATGTGGAACATACAGATACCAAAGCAGAACTAGGAAGGAAAAACATCAACATGGTACTTCAAACATCTCAAAGCCCTTTCATATATTAACTGATTTGATCCAATTAATAATGATGTGATACAGATAGAGCAGTTTCTGTCTTATTGACTAGAAAAGTAAGATTCAGAGAAGTTAACTGTCTTGCCTGTGGTAACACAACCATTTAGAAGCTGAGCCAGAATTTGAATCCTGTTTCTTGAGTCTACATTATATGCTGCAGCCTGCTGCCCTAGAACCAAACACAGAGGTCCAGAGTAAGCCCACACCGAGAGAGTGAGCAATGGAAAAATAAACCTTTGAGTCCATGTCTGCCCCAGACAAGAGGACACACCCACTACTTAACCTAACGGATCAGGATGGCAGGAGCTCCATAGTTGTCTCCTGCCAGTTCCTGAGTACACATCCGAACTAAAGTTTGTTCCTGACAGAGAATTTATTACATTTGAATTACATTAGAATTAGACTCTGTGAGTTATACAAAGTGAACTGCATCCATCATATTCAAGGGAAAAAAAACCAAACCAAACCAAAACTCCAAAACCTTCCCAATCTACCTTGGAAGAAATCATTTTCATATTTAATAATATATGGGGTACATGAAACAGTTGACAAGATTTCAGACATTTCTTTAGATTAGATGCACTGGTCAGCTAACTGAAGGGCTCGCAAGGGTGAGGCTTTCATCTGTTGAGGCCAACTGAAGAAAACATTATTCTGAGTCTTTGGCGATAAAAACTTGGAAAATTTTGTTTTATTTAAATTATGGATTTTTAATTTAATAGGCAACAATTCGATAAAGGTGGTTAGAAAATAGGCATTAAAATGGTTTTAATATATGTTATTTACTCAATTGATTTCAGGGACATCCCATACCTCATTCTACTCCACTTAAAGTATTACTACTATTTATAAATATTTTCCCCTAGAATTTTACTCTTCAGTAAATAATACTGCAACTCTGACATTATAAACCACAGTTGGAAACAAATAATGTATAACTCAACACCACAAATTCTACAAATTGACTTTCTAAGTTCTGTGCGGTCAGATAGTAGAATTTAGTAAACACTGCGGTAGGAACCAAAGGACTGTCTCAGTGCTCCAGTAAATATATGTATGATCTTCTTGGTTTCCTTAAGTAGAAAATGAAGGAAATGAATTACCTTTATAATTTATTTATGGACAAAAAGCATTTGAGTTTCTATTTCCTAGATACATACAGGGTTGGCTAATTTTTTCTGAAAGATCTAGAAAATGGTAAATCGGAGGATTTTATTCATCAGTCTTTATTTATTATGTCTTTTGAAAAGATTTAATTAGTACTTTGAGCTGGACTTGCATTTCTAAATCACAACAAAAAAGATATGGAAATAGAAGAAGAATTAAAAATTAATTATTCTTGAATATCAACATTTATATATTTGATTATATTATTAGATATTATATAATTATATATTGTTATATAATTATTTTATATAATAATCTATTATAACATAATTATTATATAATATATATGTGTTAATATATATGTTATATATTATATATAATGATCATTGTATATAATAATATAGCTTATATATTATATACAATGTATTATATATTATTGTATCATGTCATTATATAAATCAGATCATGTCACTCTTCTGCTTAAAAAGCCCTAGTGGCTTTGAAATTTCTGAAATCACATACATTCTTATTATGGCATAAAGTCCCTACAGATCTGGCCTCTGCCTCCTCTCTTTCTATTCTTTCCTTTACCTATTTTTTCTCTAGTCATGCTGAACTTACTGTTGCTGTTGTTATTGTTATTGTTGTTGGTAACAGTAGTGATATAATTTACATTCCTTCAAGTTCACCTGTTTAAAGTGTACAATTCAGTGGGTTTTATATATTTATACAATTGTGCAACCATCACCAGAATGTAATTTTTAAACATTTTCATTATTCCAAAAGAAACTTTGTACCCATTAACAGTCACTTTCCATACTCCCTTCCATTCATTTCCCCCCAGCCCTAGATAATCACTCATCTACTTTGTGTCTCTATAAATTTGCCTATCCTGGGTATTTAATATAAATGAGATCAGACAATATATGAGGTTTTTTGTGACTGACTAATTTCAATTAGCATAATGTGCTAAGTGTAGAATGTATTACTAATTCATTCCTTTGTCTTGCCAAATAACATTCTGTTATATGGATATACTACAAACTGTTTATCCATCAGTTTATGTACCTTTGGATTCTTTTCTCTTTAGGGCCATTATGAATAATATTGCTATGAACATTCATGTACAAGTCTGTGTTTGGATATATGTTTTCATTTTTCCTTAGTAACTTAGGAATGAAATTGCTTGGTTAAATGGTACTTATGTTTTAATTTTGAGAAGCTTCTAAACTTTTGCCTAAGGTGGCTGCCACATACTACATTTCCACCAGCAATGAAGAAGTATTCTAATTTCTTCACATTCTCACCATTATTTTTTGTCTGCCTTTTTTATTATAGCCATCCTATGAAGTAGTATGTCATAATGATTTTAATATACATATCTTTAATGACTAATGATGTTGAGTGCTTTTTCATGCATTTATTAGCCATTCATACGTCTTCTTTGGATAAATGTCTATTAAAATTCTTTACCCATTTTTTATATTTTTTAAAAATATTTATTTATTTACTTGAGAGAGAGAGAGAGAGCAGGAGGAAGAGGGAGAGGGAGAGATAATCTGTAGCAGACTCCGCACTGAGCACAGAGCCTGATGCAGGGCTTGATCTCACAACCCTGAGATCGTGACCTGAGCCAAAACCAAGAGTCGGATGCTCAACTGACTGAGCCACCCAAGTGCCTTTGCCCATTTTTTAATTAGGTTATTTGGGTTTTCAATTACTGAAATTTAAGGATTGCTCATATATTCTGGATGTAAGACCCTATTCATATATATGATTTGCAAATATTTTTTCCCATTCCTTGGGTTGTCTTTTCACTTTCTTAGTAGTCTCCTTTGAAGCATCAAAGTTTTTAATTTTTATAAAGTCAGTCATCTCTTTTATCACATTTGGTTTCATATCTAAGAAATCATCAACTAATTGATGATCATAGAGACTTACTCTTGTATTTCTTCTTAGAGTTTTGTAGCTTTAGCTCTTATATTTCAGTCTCTGATTTAGTTTGAGTTCATTTTTGTGTGTGGTGTGAAGTAGGGGTGAAAATCATTATTTTGCATGTGGATATCCAACTGTGCCTGTACTATTGGTTGAAAAGACTGTTCTTTCCTCATTGAATTACCTTGGACCTTTTGTTGAAAATCAACTGACCATAAATGTTAGGGTTTATTTCTGGACTCTCAATTCTGTTTCATGGATCTATATGTCTATCCTTATACCATCTTGTTGTTTCTTGATTTTATAAAGACCCATCTATCTTAAGGGCATTTAAAATCCCTGACTTTAGGGGCTGGCACAGTTTTCCCATTTTTCTTTTTGTCTTGCATGATCTTTTATCTTATTCATATTTCTGCTAAAATGTCATTTGAGCATTTGAAATATCACTTCTTGGCTGTTCTCCCTAAAATAGCTCCACACTCCTGTTCTATCACTCTCTACTACCTTTCCTGCTCTATTTTTTTCACAGCTTATCTCACAATCTGAAATTATTTATTGTTTACATGTTTAATATGTCTTCCCCACTAGAATGCAAGTTCCATGAGGGCAAGGATATTTTATCTGTCTGAGAAGGTGCCTGGCACTTTGTAGGAAATCAGTAAATATTTGTGGAATAAAGGCATGAATCATGATTCCTACAACAATTTTTATTTTCAAAGCTCTAATGGTTTTTCTAAGCAGTTAATTACATAATTGGAGCATGCCATTGAACAACTGGCATACCTTCTAATAGCTCATCACATTATATACTTTTGACAATGCATATTTGAAAGTATCTTTTGTCATATATGCACATATTTATTCAAACAAAAGTTAATTGAGTGCTAACTATGTGCCAGCCATTGTCCTAGAAAGTCAGTGAAGAGATAACATAATAGATATGATTAATAGAGGTGATTCAAGTATCCTACTTGCATAAAAATCCATGTGGATGTAGATGCCTCTTCACTAATACTCTCTGATAATACTCTTAGGAGTCAGGCCTAGATATGGCCTTGTAGTTTAATGTTCTTGATTACAAGGTTCCTTCTTGGTGTTTCAATAATTAACAACCCTCCAATAGATCAAAACCTCATCTTGAATTTCCATCAGTACAGAAGTTTTGAGGTTCTGGTTATTTCACTTCCCAAAAAAATTTTCAAACAACTATATATTTTGGGGTTTTTTAAAGTAAAAGATAAGAAAAGTCAATTCTTTTATAACAAATAAGCAAGCTTCCCCTTGATTTTTTACCAAGTAGGCCTCTTGATTATAAGAGACTCAACCTAATAAGACATAAGCAAAAAAAGGGTTTTAACTCATATACAGTTAGCTGAAACTCCAGGGATTGGCAAGCTTCAGATGAGGCTTAACGTAGGCTCATGACCTGTCTATGGGTTGGTTCCTATCTCAAAAAGGCTTTCCCATCATGGTAGAAAAATAGGTCAAAAGCTCCAGACCCTCTCAGATTTAAAACTAGCAGGAGAGAGCAAGATTCTCTTTCCTGAAAATCCTAGTAGGCATCTCATTACTCCTTTTTGATTGGATTACCTGCCCATCCTATAAACAATCATATTTCTAGAGGATACAGTGCTTTGTTTTAGGCCTAGATAACATGATTCATCCAAAGCATACAGGCTGAGAATAAAGAAGTGGGTGGTTATTCAAAGAGAAATTAAGGTTATAGCTCCAGAATTAGGATGAATGGATCTTAGACAGCAAAAGCAAAGGTATCCATTAAAAGCTTTTATACATACTGCTAAGAAAGAGAATGGTAATTAGAACATATCATAGTAAACCAGTTCATTACAGCATCACCAAATATTTTTCTGGAATGCAGTTCCCTAATCCTGAATTATACCTCCCAACACACACACACACACACACACACACGTGTTATTTGTATGTGCACATGTACACACAAGTGCTACCATTTCCTTTGTTCTTGCCACTAGGTTGTAGAGCATTGCAAGACCAAGTCAGATAACTACCTTCAAGAGATTATAGATTATGACCTTCACAGGGCCTCACTATTACATAACAATCCATTTTATCATAGACTCTCTAAAATAAGACACAGTATTTTAATTAGAACAAGATTGACACAGACCAGAGCATGAAGTCAAGTCAAAGGATGGGAGCAGATTCTCAAAGAAGCAAATACACCCTTGACTTCCAGCCTGTTATTTATATTTTCAGCCAGAAATTTCATTCATTGAAATCAGTATCTTAATAGAAAATTGAAATGCTGATTTTCATTAAATAAGCTATTTGTTAGCCTCTTAGTTCTGACCTTTGGCTAGAACACTGCATTTCCTCTTCGCTAATCCTCTTTAGTTTCTGACTGCTTCTTGGCTGTGAGCTATTCTCTCCTCTTAATTTTTATGGCCCCGTTACCAGGCAGGTGGAACTCCTTGTATGTGAGATGAATACTCTCTCTGACATGCTTTATGGGACCCAACAGTCACAACACAACCTATTAGCCATACCGTAGCATGCCCAAGGGCAGTCTAGCTTCAGATCCGAATTTATGGTTGTTTGTCACATTTATAAAACCACAGTGTCATCTTTATTATTTCTATTATTAAAAAATATATTGAGGCAGTTCTTCACATACTTGGCACATATGAAATTTGTTTCCCTTAGATTTTTAGTGCTTTCCAGATTGACTATAATATAAAATAGATATAGTCAGTGCCTTGAAAGAGAACCACTAGAAAGTGCTCTCAGCAATTTACTTTGTCAATAAAATCTGTTGCATATATTTCCGTTCAGGTTTTATAGTGGCCTGGGGAAAACCACAAGTGTATATACTTTCCACATATTTCATTGTACAATATAAAATTTTCAAATTAGAAAGATATAACCCAAGTTTCAAATAATTTAGTTGGAAACATGCAGATATATGGGGAAGCACAAAGGTAAAGTGTTTAAATCATATTAGTTCCTTTCTTACTATTTTCTAATTAACCACTGATAACAAAAAAGGATTACAAGGTAAACTGGTGTATTGAATAAAGCTAAAATATAGCTACATCAAGCTATTTTACGTTCATATCCACAGATGGTGAGCCATATAAATACAAAACTATTATAAACTGTAGTTGCTATTACCCTATGATAACTAGTTTTAACAAACCTAGCTCAGTTAGAGGAAAAGCTATAAATAAACATATCTTTAAAATAAAAATATGGGAAAGTACTTAATGGTAATTGCAGTTACCTATAATTTAGAAACTATTCATTAGAGACTCTACCATAAAAATCACATTAGTGGATACTGTTTTGCCCTTGTGTTGCAAGTGAACTATGTAATAGTTAAACATTATATTTATTATTATGAAATATGATAGTAAATTAAGGATAGTCTCATTAAACGGCCAAACCTAATTAATCCAGTTCCCAGCGACTCTTAATATATGCTAATTAAGCCAGGAACAGTACTCAAATTTGCCTTGAACTATCTAAGAGGTAGGGATTAAAGGTATCTTGAAAATAAAAATATAGAAAGCATTTGGGCATTTACATTTGTCCACAAGTAAATTAATAGGCTAACTAAGCAAGATTGCTGGGGAAAACATTATACTGCTTAAGAAAGCAAACATTTCCAATCATCTTTAAGAACTTTCCCAGTATATATTTATATAAATACAAAATATATGTTAATGTATTTCTTTAGATTTTTTTTTCTTAACTCCTTATTAATCTTTGGCCTGCTAATCTCTGGTAACACTTGGTTCACCTAGTTCCAGCATTTGTTCTGTTCTTAAAAGTTATAAAAGCCTTTCTTTCTTTCTTTCTTTCTTTCTTTCTTTCTTTCTTTCTTTCTTTCTTTCTTTCTTTCTTCTTTCTCTCTCTCTTTCCTTCCTTCCTTCCTTCCTTCCTTCTTTTCTGTAACCAAGTGTATGCTCCCTGTGGGGTCCCAAGTCTTTCAATCATCTCGGGTCACCCCATCCCACTTTACATGGAAAACTAGCATTTTCACCATGGTCCTCATACATATCCCAGCTCAGGATCATCAAGAATTCCTAGGTTTGGGGGTGCCTGGGTAGCTCAGTAGGTTAAGCATCTGCCTTCAGCTCAGGTCATGATCCCAGGGTCCTGGGATCGAGTCCTGTATTGGGCTCCCTGCTCAGCAAGGAGTCTGCTTCTCCCTCTGCCTGCTGCTCCCCCTGCTTGTGCTCTCTCTCTCTGACAAATAAATAAAATCTTAAAAAAAAAAAAAAAGAATTCCTGGGTTTGTTATCGCCTCTCTAGGTCATTCCTGGCAATGATTCCCCTTCTGCTGAATTCTTGATCTACATTGTGCATTCACTCTTATAATAGCTTCATCTTTACTACAGCCTGAGCGTGACATGGACCTACTCCTGGTGCCGTCATTTCCCCCCTAGGTCTCAAAGCACAAGGCTCTTGTGTTTAACAGACTTTCATTGATGGTTTAGGGTTTGGGGAGATAACACAGCACAGAATACTAGAATATTAGCCCTCACGGTCCTAAATATTTATCAACTATTCCTTATCACAGTTTCTCCATATTCCTGACCTCTTTGTGTTTTCAGTGTTCTCCTCTGTCTTTCAAGGCTTCTAACTGCCTCTCCGGGAGCTGGTGCCAAACCCAAAACTTCTATTACTGAGTATTTCATTCTTCCTCTGTTCCACCCTCACTAGAGCTCTGGCCAAAAGTTCTCCCCTTTCTCAAAATGAAAACCCTGCTATTTCTAAACAATATAATCATCTACCAGGGAGATGGATTGTACTACTCTCCTAGAAAGCAGTAGCAACTTATTTAAATGCCATATTTTCCTTCGCTGTACATTTGCAAACTTTCTTTCACTTATTCATACAGTCTCTTCTAATTGGCCATAATATATGTGCATGTAAAGTAGGTAACTGAAACAATGCACAATTTTGTTATTGTTATAAGTATAGCTTTTGATTTTTTAAAACTGCTAATCAGAGTGCATTTCTACACATGATAATGGATAAATACTTGCTAGTGTCTTCTTGCCCAGGTAATTTCAAGCTAGTTTCAATCATAACTTAGGCCTGTAGAAGCACTGAGTATTTTGTCCTTTGTGTACTAATATAGTCTAACCCTGAGAACTTAAGTGAAATGTGAATCTTTTCTACGGTGAGGCAGTTAAATTGAAGATATTTAGCTTTGATATATAACTGATCACTTTTTTATGTCTTTTTTTACACAGTTTTGTGTGAGAATAGAAAAGAATCCTGGCCTTGGATTCAGTATCAGTGGTGGAATTAGCGGACAAGGAAATCCATTTAAACCTTCTGACAAGGTAAGAAGTGAATTTCTTATTTATTGGCGGTTTTAATTAGAAAAACACTGTCTTTTACTGCAGGAAAAAAAAAAGGTCAGAAAAAAAATGTACTGGGCTTTAATGAACTAGCTAATTATGAAGCCAATTAAGCACATTTTCAGCACAGGGGAAAAAAAATTCACTGCAGTGCTTGACAAATCCTAAGAATAGGAAAAAAAAATTAAGGAAAATTGTTTGGGTTTTGCTTTTTGTTTTGTTAACAATTGTATATATTTTTAAAGAAAACTATACGCACAATTTATAACAAGTTGTTTCTAAAAGTTTACTTGTAGATCAGTTATCTGGGAAAATGTTTCCTCGTAGTAACAGAATGATTAAATAATGATTCAATGCCAGGGCCAACTGACTGAAATGTTGTTCAGTAATCATGTTGATAAAGTATTTCACTAATAGAAGTATAGAACTGAAAGACCACAGAAAACAAACATTCTATGGGAAAATCAAAGTTAGCCATGGCAGAAAAATCAGGGCTCCTCTCATGCTTACCTCTTTGTCAAACCATGGGTAAAAGTTCACCCCCACCTCCATGCTGAACACCCAACATGCTGTCCATACTCCCATTGGGCCTGTATGATCCCATTGTGGACCGGGACCACCTGACTTTTTTATTTTAAAAATGTTACCCTGAGGGCACCTGGGTGGCTCAGTTGGTTAAAGCGACTGCCTTCGGCTCAGGTCATGATCCTGGAGTCCCTGGATCGAGTCCCGCATCGGGCTCCCTGCTCGGCGGGGAGTCTGCATCTCCCTCTGACCCTCCCCCCCCTCATGTGCTCGCTCTCATTCTCTCTCTCTCAAATAAATAAATAAAATCTTTTAAAAAAAATTAAAATAAAATAAAAAAAATAAAAATGTTACCCTGAGTTACATAACCTACCCTGCTACCATCAGTGTTTAATGCCCTCAGCTTTGAATCAATTATTAATTATAATTTGCTGATAATTGAAACTATCTGCTTTTGAACTCATCACATTTAATTGCATTAAGTGACATCACAAAACTTTGGGATGATGAAAAAAGACAGAAATTAGATATGAGTAAAACCTCCACAGGTTCTCGATTTACCTTTGAGTCACAACCTGAGACAGATTCTTTCAACTCATCACTATTATAAAAAATAACCCACACATCAATTTCTGATCATAAAACTGCTTCTGAAAAAACTTGGGTGTCCCTGCTCTGGAGATTTCTATAGCCTGAAACAGAACCTTTAATCCCTTATTTTCCTCTACTTCTTCCCAATCTTCTTGTTTTCTAACATTCTTTATGCCCTTCTTCCTTTCCTTTCTCGAAAAGAAGAGAGGAAGAGGTTGGACTATAAGGTAGAATTATTCACACCATACACATTAAGATGGTAGGGACAAGAAAGAAATCCCCAGCGGCTATAGATGGGAGTACCTCTGGTCAACTGGTTGGAATGTGCATGAGGCAGCCCTATAGAATTCGGAGAATGCCAGTTAGCAACGTCTTTTCATAAGTAACTACTGCCTTTCTATTTTGAAATGACGTTGGGGATAACTACTGATCTAGTAGAATTAAAATACTCATGGTTTAGTAGGATCAAGTGTTTACTTAATTTTAACAAATTATAAATATATTTTAAGACAAAAAGTATGAAAGTTCAAAATTATCAGAAACATATGATGGTATTTTTAAAAACCTCAATCATTGGGGTGCCTGGGTGGCTCAGTCGTTAGGCGTCTGCCTTCAGCTCAGGTCATGATCCCGGGGTCCTGGGATCGAGCGCCGCATCGGGCTCCCTGCTCTGCGGGAAGCCTGCTTCTCCCTCTCCCACTCCCCCTGCTTGTGTTCCCTCTCTCACTGTGTCCTCTCTCTCTCAAATAAATAAAATCTTTAAAAAACAACAACAAAAAAAACACCCTCAATCATTATGCCTTATTCATCTTGACTCTTCTCTTTGTCTCTGGTTTTACATCTTCTCCACAAGTTCTTTCAATGAGAAGTTACTCACCGTATCATTCTTCAGATAGTTAAAATCCAAAAGACATGTTTTTCTCTCCTTTCTCACCAGCTTATACACCTTTTCATTATATTTTTGGAAGGCACAGGGTAATAAATGTTTTAAACTAAGGATGAACAGATTGCTAAATAGTCAAGAGGTCTGAATGCTATTGCTTTTCTGCTGTTATTTTCAACTAAAGGAGAGAATAAATGTGAGACTTTAAAATTATTGCCTGTAATTCTTCCACTATGACAAATAAGAACATTTTATATCTATTAATTTAATTTCTCATTTGTAACATTTTGATGACTCTAGTGAGACTGAACTATTTCTATGATATTATAATTTGCTCTTTTGGTTAAATGCAACAGATATAAAGCTTGAATTGATAATGGGTCCACTGAAAGATTTCCCCTCGAAAGCACTTTTCTTCACCTGATTACTCTCTAAAACACTTCACAATCTGAAAAGTGAATTTCTATTATTGCAAAATTGATGAGAGTAATTAGAAGTTCCAAATCTGCAGAAGTCTCTCAAGACTGTTCTTAATTTATTAACCACTTTTGATGTCACGCCAAACATATAGTGGATATTTAGTTAAAAGTGTACAGAGGATCTAAAGACATTGGGTCTGACAATTACAAGAACTTAATTCACTCACAAGGAAAGGGATTAATCTCTTGGAAATTCAGTTGCGTTTCTTTAGCCCCATGTCCCATTCTTGTAGTGGTTGCATAAAATTTAGAGTAGAACCCAGTGTCTAAACTAACCAAAAAGGCCAAACAGTAAGAAAATGAAAATGAACTTAAAAAATACTCTTCTCTCCAATGCTGAAAAAGAGACTGTTTTTTTTATGAGTTGGCTAATTTATAGCTAAGGGCGAGGAGAACCAAATTAAACAGATATTTAAATTTAACAGATACTGCCTGAGTCAGAGGTGGATGCTTTATAAGGAGTCCTAGTCAGGCAAAAGCTTAAACTTTAATATGATACATATTCTCTTCCAATAAACAACTCATGGATTAGAAATATTCTCAGAAGCACACTATATTATTTTACTTACTGCTCATGAATGTTTGAATGCTTTGTAAAATTCTAAGTATCCAAGATAACTGAATGTCTTCAAGGCATTGAGGACCTTATATATGAAGTAGCCAGTAGATTTATTCCATCCTCTTCATTATGATTGATGGGAGCCACCATTTCAGCCAAATGCCAAGGACCATTGTGAGATAGGATCCAAACTGATTACCTGCTATATAGTCAGACAGGGAGAGCATGAAGTATGAAGTAGTCACCCCAAAAGGCTGGGACAAAAGTGAGCTGTGTTGTTTGTCTGGCAGAAGTTCCCTTTTAAATTCTGAGGTAGCAGGCGCCTGGGTGGCTCAGATGGTTAAGCATCTGCCTTCAGCTCAGGTCATGATCCCAGGGTCCTGGGATGGAGTCCCGCATCGGGCTCCCTGCTCCTTGGGAGCCTGCTTCTCCCTCTGCCTCTCTCTCTCTCTCTGTCTCTCATGAATGAATAAATAAAATCTTTTAAAAAAATAAATAAATAAATAAAAATAAATTCTGGGGTAGCATGAGATTATGCAGAAAACACTTAAGACGGTCCAAAAGTTAACTGAGGCTTTAGAGGGAATTCAAGATTAAGCCAGACATGGGGACTGTTTTGTACTAGACTTTGAAAGCTTCTAACAGCACCTGGTCTTACAAGCTTAACTCCTCTCAAAGACCCCAAGGTTGTCCTAATTGAATATGGTCTTCTGGGGCTAAATGGATGGAGCACAGTTAGTCCTGCAGCTCATGTCAGAACAAGGTTTAATAATTAAATAGACCTATTCACTTATCACGGAGTTCATTATTTTGGGTTCACTGCCAGGTGAAAACTGCTTTTACATACTTAGAAAGGGAAAACTGTAGAAAACCAGATGAATACGGTCCTACATAATGCTTGCTTTTGCCCTCCCAGTAAAGTGGATGGAAGCCATGATCTGGTCTATTATCATAGGAAATATTGCTGTCAGGATAGCCATATGCTACAGAGAGATGAAAGATTTTGATCTAACAAATCTGATGATAATAATAAAAGTAATAAAAATAACAGCCTTTTATTGAGTATCTATAATGTCCTGGTCACTCTATTAGGCTCTTTATACACTTACCTGATCTTCATAACAACTTGTGTTAGTTGAGTATTATTATCCCTCATTTTGCTGAGGCCCAGAGAGGTTAATTAACTTGTCCAAGGTCATTCAGGTGATCTGTGGCAGACAAGATTTGAACACAAATTGATCTGATTCTAAATCCTCTTCTCTTAACAAACACTATGATGAATGCTTCTCTCTGCAAATGCCACTTAGCAGAAGAGCCACATGACAAATTTATACCCTGTAGAGTTGAGACTAATGTGATATTCTAATATTGAAAGTATTACAAAGTCCTCTAATTAGTCATAGTCTAGATATTTGTTTCAACAAATCCTTGGAAGTCAGCATGTATTCTCTAATGAACCTAGATAATTAGAAATGGACTGTACATGGTGGATTACTGAGCAATTACATAACTTTTGGACTAAGGTATCATTATAGTGGTGATTCTGCCAATGGAACAAACCACAGTAATCTTTGCCTATTTTTAAATGTTCATGGGATAATAATTCATGTTTGCAAAATTCAAATAATTGACCAATACAATTTCCACCTGATGTTGTTAGAAAGAAGAGACTGGATTAAATGGATGACTAATACCATGTTATTGTAGTGACTTCATAGGTCAGCCCAAGACTCTGAAGATGAATGGATTTTTAATGATGCATTCACATAGCTCATTATTCAGGGACTGATATCCCTCCTTGCCTCATTTAAGGAGAAAGGACTAAGCTCTTAAAGTTTAAAGATATTAAAGAGGGGCGCCTGGGTTGGCTCAGTTGGTTAAGCTTCTGCCTTTGGCTCAGGTCATGATCCTGGGGTCCTGTGATCAAACCCCACATCGGGCTCTCTGCTCACTGAGGAGCCTGTTTCTCCATCTCCTTCTGCCTGCCCCTCCCTCTTCTTGTGCACACTCTCTCTCTGTCAAATAAATGGGTAAAATTTTTTTTTAAAAAATAAAGATATTAAAGAAAACTCATAGCCCCTTTCTCTATATGCTCTAAACATAGTACTGAACAGCCCCATGAACAATTATCTAGTCATAGTATCAAAATGAAAGCCATGTTACAGATATCCTCAAAACACTGAACATCAGAAAATATACATACTGGGACACTGGGACCAAACAATCACTGATTCTCTACAGTTTGAACATAATAACCACATTCAGCAGATGTCATAGATCCTACCCATATTTCTACTGATTTGGGAAATCTGCATGTAGACACAAAAATGATAGGAGAAGTAAATCCATGTTCTCAAAATTTTTAAATGTCTTACTTTGCCTGTGGTACAGGTAAAATCCCAAGCCCAGGAAAAATACTGGAGTCATGGCAAATGTAAAATATAATTGCCAATAAGCTCTACATAAATGTCCTGGAATTTAGAATACCTTACTCTATTTTATCCTAGATGACTTCTAAAAGATTGACTCCAGATGCCAGAACAGCCTGCAAACAGGACTTAAACACCTTTACAAACCCCTTCCTCACCTAGAAAAACAATGGGACTTTTTCTTTGTGTGGAGATGGGTATTGCATCAAATAAAAATTTGTATATGGTTAATATTAAGAGAAGAAGGACTAGATGTGCGGAATCAAAGCATTTACTTGATACCTTTACCCAGGAATAATAACTGCCAGAGGCACACTTGGCAGTGGCAAGTTAGGAAAGCACAAGAATAATCTTCCAGGTGGCTCAGCCTCATGGCATTGGGTGATTCATAAACACAGAGTTGCAGAGATATGCTCTTACTTATGAAAAGGGTACAGTCTACATGTCTATCTCTTGTCATGTGTTCTTCATGGATATAAAAATCAAGAATAGAAAACACATTTGTCTACAACTCCATACAGCATATTATTTATATTTACTGCATAAATACTAAACTGCATATAACACATGTCCTTTATTTTGTACTGCTAGACACATATGATTTATTTTATATATTTCTATATTAATTTTATACTATAACATGTATCTGTCCTATCCTTAATTCTACTTCAAGTGATTATGTAATGCAAAGTAATTTGGAGAATATATGGATTATGTGAAAGTAACATTCAGGAACAAGGGATAGAGATAATACTGTTTACATACTGCATTTTGGACTAACGTTAAAAAGGGATTAAAACATCTTTTTTAGATATAAAACTAAATTTTTATTTTTTTATCTTTTTTATTTTCTTTTGGGGGGGAGGGGCGAGGGGAAGGGGCAGAGGGAGAGGGAGAGAGAGAATCTTAAGTAGGCTCCACATCCGACATGGAGCCTGACGTGGGGCTGGATCTCACAACCCTGAGATCATGACCTGAGCTGAAATCAAGACTTGGACACTTAACCAATTGAGCCACCCAGGTGCCCCTAGATATAAAACTAAATTTTTAAAATTAAATACCAAGCGGGTGCCTGGGTGGCTCAGTCGGTTAAGCATCTGCCTTCGGCTCAGGTCATGATCCCCGGGTCCTGGGATTGAGACCCACATTGGACTCCCTGCTCAGTGGGGAACCTGCTTCTCCCTCTCCCTCTGCTTGTGCTCTCTCTGTCCAATAAATAAAATCTTTAAAAAAAAAAAAAAAAAGAATCAGCTCTTTGAGTTTTCATGATTTCTTCACATACCCAAAAGAGAAAAATGACATGATAAAAGTGTTTTGTAGTTATTTGGTTTTCTTTTTTACTTGTCTTAGATTCCTATCATAGTCCTATGATTTTATCTCTTATTACCTGGCTTTTTTTCTTTTCCCATCTAAGGGTGTTGACTCTAAACTTCCCTGCTCCTTCTGATCTAGTTTTGCAAACCCTTTCTTTAGTTACCAAAGAACACAGATTTGGTTCAATTAGTGATTACTATCTCTTAGGGAAACTAGGACTGTATTTGTAGAATATAGCTGTGTCTTTTTTTTTAAGAAAAAAATTAATCAAAAAAATGACAAGGATTCAAAATCAGATTTTCATCTTTCAGACTGAAAGCCCTTCAGGGCTAGAGATTCCAACATGCTTGCATCTATGAGAAGTAGAAGGCAGACGCTTAACCGACTGAGCCACCCAGGCGTCCCATCAAAGAGCTGGTTCTTAAGTTCTGCAAATTCTGACTTAAATTCTCCCTAAGATCCTTCTAATAAATTGGGAGAAAGCCACAGACAGATGAGAATAGAGTTCCAGGAGAGACTAAGACAAGTTAACCTGAAAGTCTTAGAACTATGCCAGAAAATTAAGCTAGTAGATCAGAATTTAGAGTGTGTTATTTTTTAAAAATAAAAAATTAACCAAAAAATATATATATACTTAAAATATATATTTAAAAATACATATCTATTTTAATAAATCCAGAGTTAGATTAAGCAATGAGTAGATAATGACAGTTAAGGATTATTACATGAGGCCCAAAATTGCAAATATGCATTTGTTTAATTGCCTGTCACCTTTACAATATATTTAGTATAGCTATACATGGTCAGCAACTAATTCTACTGTCTTAAGTATAATGGAGTAGAAAACTACTTCCTATATTTGAAACCTAGTTGATCAAACCGCATCACCATAATACAAATAACATTCCCATAACAAGGTACTATCATTTAACCCCCAAGGACATTCATTAATAGGAAATAGGAAGCAACTTCTTTTCGTGTTGGACTAAACACATTAAAGTGATTAAAGAAGAATCATATCTTACTTTTGTTTGTCTCTTTGTTTACTGAAGTATACCAAAGTCTCTTTGAATGAGAAACATCGTATGTTCATTCTATTTCCTCCTTGGGGAAAAAAAAAATGTTTCTACCTTGACTCTGAATGACGAATTTAGTGGGATACCTGGACTTCCTTTACCGTAAGAAAGACTCCACAGTATGTTCGGTTTGTCTGACACACCAGCTGGGGTGACTTCAGTCCCCTGAAGGACTCCATTTCTGAACTATAAAATGATAATGGGCAAAGAGATAGAGAATCAAGAACCACTTTTCCTTAGGTACCTTTTGCCTGAGTGTGAATGGCTTCCCTTCCATTCATCAGCCACGTGGAGGTCTCAATGCTTTTCCTCTGGGTGACACGAGTCATCATCCTGTAAAACTGTAACACATTCTTAGTCCCAAATGTCTACAACTGCAGAGTCCTGTTTCCTTAACTTACACCTGTTAAAAAGTTGCACAGGTAATAAATGAAAACATTGCCACTGTAAAATTTTAACTAATAGAGGAAGATAGACTCAAAAGCGAACAAAAAAAATTCTTCTTTGTCATTCCCCATTATACTGCCAATGCACAGCCTTGGCCTAAGAGCCACTTCATCAGTCAGTGTATCAGGAATTCACAATTGTGTGCCTTCTGGGTGTTCATCACTTTGACCTCCTGAGCTCACTGCCACCTCTGAGCAATACTTCTAGCCTGGTCTAACTATACAACGACGTGTTAACCATTAAATAAAACCAAAACTTAAGTCTAAAAGAATCACAGTTTGACTGAATCTAGCTTCCAACAAAATAATTTTTCATTTCAAAAATCTTATTTTAGCACAAGTGACAAAGTTTTCACTGAATTCTTCACTTTGCAGTTCATTATTTTGAAATAGTGTCAAAAATTATACCATTGAAGAGGCTTTGAGGAAGCCTGCAGTGATGATAATCAAAAAGCTGATTACCGATACTATTTTAGGAATTGCTACAAAGAAGAATCCACAGCCATCTACAGTCCCCTACTCTTGTTTCTAATAGTTTCTACTATTTTATGCTATATATGAAGCTGGAAGGAAAAGCCACGAGGGGCTTTGACAGAATCAGTAAACTGTTCAAACTCAGCAATCCAAATATTCACTACCCCTCGAGGTGGCATATTAAATATAGGCTTTAAAGAATTCATGAAATAAAAGAAAGAAAAATATTTTTTATTTCTTTCAAAGAGGAAAAATCTGAAAAGACAATATGTGAAGGAGTTTGATCATTTACCTTTAAGAGAAAATATGAAAATCAAATGAAAGAAAATTTTTTTCAGCTCAAGAATTTCATTAAGATACGAACAGGAAGCAAAGGTACTTTCAGTCACAATGGACAGACATCCCAGAGATGTTTCATTGTTTGTTAATAATTGGAATACTGGAGGGGCGCCTGGGTGGCTCAGTCGTTAAGCATCTGCCTTCGGCTCAGGACATAATCCCAGGGTCCTGGGATTGAGCCCCACATCGGGCTCCCTGCTCGGCGGGAAGCCTGCTTCTCCCTCTCCCACTCCCCCTGCTTGTGTTCCTGCTCTCGCTATCTCTCTCCCTGTCAAATAAATAAATAAAATCTTAAAATAAATAAATAACTGGAATACTGGAGCAATTAATAAAAGGAAAATTGTAATTATAAAGTAACCAAAACCAAACATAATTTTAACACTTACATTCAAATTTCCCCCAAAAAAGAATAGTGCATTATGATCAGCATGAAATTATAAAAAATATTCTAGTAGTCAATTTGTCATTTCTTATGGGAATCTCAAATAAAGATGAATAAATAGCTTACTTTTTGGATGCTTTTAGCAAGTCAGAAGAGCAGTATCTTGAAAACTATATATAGGTTTATGTTATTTGGCTACTAAACATATATATATATATAGTGTATATATTTATTATCTATATTGGTAGTTAGTGTATATATATATATATATGAATTTGGCTACTAAACAAACCTTTAAAATGACCTAAAAGAAGGATGCAAGCCTAAAGGGTAAACAATGTATAGTTTATCCATTAGGATCATCTCCATTATATTGCCATTAGGGTATTTGCAATCATGTAGTCAGTTTCTATGGGTTTTATCAGTCTCCTTTTTGCTCCAATGAATTATTAATAAATCTTTTACAAATGTAGCCAAGTGATTTCTTTTTTAATGTTTACATTATTTAAAAATGTGTGAAAGAGAGTTTAATAAAGAAATGTATACACCATCTATATGTTTATTCCTTTAAATATCTATGCGTAAGATTTTTGAGAAATTTTAGAGGACTTTGGTCAGTTGTAGCATATTTATATCTCTGTCTCTTGAGGGTCAAATTTCCTAGGCTTCTAAACAATTATTTCTGTTCATCTCTTATGGATTTTACATTTCATTGTTTTGTCAACTAAAGTTCATTAATACGCGGAAGCATCATATTCACTGCCAATGCCCCTTCTTCTTCCTCTCTTCCTCCCCACTCTCCTTTAGTTTCTAATGGCCATGGATAAATCTCTTCTTTTGATACATGTAGATTCCTCAGTTGTTAAGGTAGCAAATTATTCAAAGCCTAAGATTTGACACTCAGCAATTAATTTGAAAATTTTTGTGATCACACTCTGATTCATAAAGAGGAGAACTACTGATTAAAACCTTTATATCCTTGATAGGTCAAGTCCTCTACGAATCACAGGGGTTAAGTAAATGCAGTCTATTGTGTGTACTTCTGCTTCCATGAGCTACAACATAGCTTCATATTAACCTTTCCCAACCCAAGAAAAAAAAATTATTTGCACATTTTTGGCAAAAAAAAAACCAAAAAACAAAAAACAAAACAAACAAACCTTTAATATCTATTGAATCTATAGCTGTGTTTGTTCTTTATGAGTCAGTTTTTCCTCCAGAAACACTTTTTGAACTTTCATAATTATATGAAAGCATAAAATACTATATTTTATAATATTTAACCAATGTGTTCTGAATTGTAATAATAAGAGTATGTGATTTTTATTTGAGATACAGCCTTCCTAGAAACCAATTTCTTACCATCAGCTAGAGCCAGGATTTTTCAGAATTTTAAAGAAAAGCATATTTCATAAATTGAAGTTGCAGTTCCCTTAAGACAAGTTCTATTTTGGGGTCTACATTTACAACAGCTGAGACTGTCAGAGTCATTCACCTTCATCATTAAAAAGCCATATAAAGTACCTTTCTCTTCTAAAGTTAGAATATTAAATGTTGGCCTTGTAGACTAACTTTCTAAGTCCATTAAGGTTTATGTCCAGAGGTGTATAGACTAGGTAACCAGTAAGACAAGATCAGATCTTAACACTATGAAAAACCTCCCATACTCACTACTGTTCAAAATTACTTGTGAAAAGTTAAAACTTTTTTAAAAACCTATTCAGGATACTTTTGGAAAACAAAACCATTTATGACTTGCATAAAGGCGGGTTTTTTAAAAATGGGGAAGAAAAATGAAATGGCAACAGGTCATGCCTATTAGCAACACCTGGCCAGCCCTCTCTAGATTGCTTTGGTGCAAACGTGTGTGGGTCCCTCTGTGATGCATGAGTCCAGGAGGTTTGTGTCTGACTCAAGCACACCCAGATATCGGTGTCTGAGGAAAGCAAACATATATTCTTTGGAAAAGGCTGCAGTACGTATTTTATTGCTCTGTTGTGAGATGCTCTCTAGAGGTGGTGCTAGGGGAAAACCATTGTGCTGGTCATGAAATGTCAGACATTAGAAAAACACACTCAGACAGTGTGTTAGTAACACCTAAGTCAGTAACTAGATTTTAGCAGCTATTACTGTAAAGAGCTAATGATCCTGACTTGGAGATACCAAAGGAAGTAGCCCCTGAAAGTTACTAAGAACCATCAGGAAGCCCTCTAGTTGGGACCCATGTCCACTACTGAGAGAGAACAATAATTGGAACCATTACCACTAAGAGCCACCACTGGAAAACCACAGATGAGGTAGTAGAGACTTCCCAGCCTTCTCCCCATACTCTTCCCTGAATAGGAGATGCAAATCCTCTTAACTGCTGGGCATTCAAGGGAAAGATAACAAATGTTGGTCTTTCAATATACTCCAGATTGAGGGTAAAGAAGAATTTCTGGACAATAAATTTAGAACAATTAGAGACTCAGAAACTCTCAGTATGGGTCTTACTGGATATAAAGACCTTGGATCTTAGCTCAACTTTCAGATTTTCAACAATTATGGTAACATTGATTGACACTACACTGAATGCCATCCACTGTTCTAAGTGTTTTTGTATATATATACTCAATCTAATAACTATGAGGTATTGCCATTACTATACCCATCTTACTGATGAGGGAAAGTTAAGTACACAAAAGTTAATTAACTTGCCCAATTTTTTAATGGTGAACACAGGCTAACTCCAGAGCTCTGCTCTTACTTCTTACACTATAGGGAAGGCAGAAAAAATGCAACCCCCCCCCGCCCCCAGCCCAAAGATAGCCACATCCTAATGCCTAGAATCTGTGAATATGTTACATTACATGGCAAAAAGGACTTTGCAGGTGAGTTAAAATTATGGACCTTGAGATGAGGAGATTATCCTGGATCCAGGTGGGCTTCCAATCTAATCACATAGGTCCTTAGAAATACAGAATCTTGGGCGCCTGAGTGGCTCAGCTGGTTAAGCGACGGCCTTCGGCTCGGGTCATGATCCTGGAGTCCCTGGATCGAGTCCCACATCCGGCTCCCTGCTGAGCAGGGAGTCTGCTTCGCCCTCTGACCCTCCCCCCTCTCATGTGCTCTCTCTCTCTCTCTCTCTCATTCTCTCTGTCTCAAATAAATAAATAAAATCTTTAAAAAAAAAAAAGAAAGAATCTTTCTTGACTATGATCAGAAGGAGATGTGAATACAGAAAAATGGTCAGAGATAAATACAACTGCTCGCTGTGAAGATGGAAAAGGGGGACTATGTGTCAAGGAATGTGGACATTTACTAGAAGTTGGAAAAAACAAGGAAACGGATTCTCCACTAGAGATTCCAGAAAATAATGCAGCCCTGCCAACACCTTTGTTTTAGCCCAGTAAGACCAGTTTTGCACTTCTAACATACAGAACCATAAGAATAAATTTGTGATGTTTTAAACCACTAAATTTGTGATAACTTGACAGCAGCCACAAAATACTAATATATACTGCCTTGTTGAAAAAGAGTTACTGAGGCATTTTCCTTCCTTGGGCAAAATGGTTTTGCTATAACCTTAGGGGTATAAGTTGTTTTGTTTGTTCTGAATGTATTACATGGTAGTTTGTCCCACATTTAACACTCAACCAAATGTTACAAGAAACTGAACAGAGTTCCGCAGTGTTATAAAATTGACCAGATGCCATGATATGGATCTTTGATACATACATGATGGCTTTTTACCAACCAGTGGGAAGTTCCTGTTCTAATGTTCAGAATACAAATAGTCTGATTCCTCACCAAATTCTGTCATCAGGGCCAGGGCATTCTTTGAAATTTCAGAATAAAATGAATTTGTTGAGAGGGAGACTAACACATTACTACCTGAGCTTTTCCAGAACTGTACCAAAGTCATCAATATTCATCATAACAGATACCACAAAATGGGTTCAGAGGTATTTTTCTCATATGGCCGTATGTATATACATAAATACAGTGAAAAATCAGGGCACTGGCCTTTGCAGGCAGTGTTTTGGGAAACATTCCACCTCCATAAATTCTGAATGCCACAGACCCTTATCAAACATAAAACTCATTGCTATCTGCTTCAACTAATGTGTCAGTATGCTGCCTGATAAGATATATCTGTATATATATAGAAAAAAAAAAAAGACTATACCAGTGGGCAGTAGCAGTTTCTTAGTTGAGGAAATGTATTGATTGAAAAGAAATATTAAAGCTTTAGAAAGCAGCAATAAATGCTTTGGAAGACTCAGGCCACTATAGAGTAAACTTCAAAGCAAATCTTCAGTGGGTGCCTGGGTGGCTCAGTCGGTTAAGCATCCAAGTCTTGATTTCGGCTCAGGTCATGATCTCAGGGTCGTGGGATCCAGCCCCACGTCAGGCTCCGCGCTCAGCAGGGAGTCTGCTTCAGATTCTCTCTCTCTCTCCCTCCCCCCTCCCCAGGCTTGCTCCCGCTCTCTCTAGAATAAATAAATCTCTAAAAAAACCAACAACAACAACACAGCAAGTCTTCAAAACAGCGGTTGAATCCCACAGAGCTTTGTGATGGATGAAATTAAACCTGCCACGTACATTACACTTGTATTCTGTCAGCAGTCAGGTTGTGGAGCATTACAAGTTCCTTCCAGCATTGCAGATACAATGGTGGTAATTTAGCTCTTATGGTCTGGATTCATGCAAACATTATTAAAATGGTTCCCATAGAATAAGCTGAAGAAAGGCAATCAAAATTAACTAGGTAGCCCAACGTTGACTGCTGGGATAAAGAGAACAACTTCACCTCCAGCACCCAGAGATGTAGTGGCTTATTTTGGGCGAGGGCATTCTGCCTGTTGTACAGAGACCCGGATAGCAAAGAGGGGGACTAACAGAAGGACCAAGCATATACAGTTTCCTGGACTGATGGCATGAATGTTATGTGCCCGGTGTGTAAAGGGCCATGGGGATTATATTTGTTTTCACAACCAGTGCCATTCCCTGGTCTGGTGGATTCACCATCGTGCCTTCTGTTACTGTCCTTTTCAAACAACCCGTTTTCTTATTCCTTTTGAATTGGCCATTTGTACAACTGAATAGACAAAAGTAACTAGCTGAGCATCACTCTGAATAGTGACACTGTTAACCTAAAATTTTTTTAAAGTTTTTATTATTATTTTCTTGATGTTATAAGTAGTACATAATTATTGTAGAAAAATTAGAAAAGACATAAAGCAAAAAGGAAATATATATATATGTATACATATATGTGTATATATATATATATGTATACATATATGTGTATATATATATATATACACATATGAAGTCTCATTCCCCAGTATAACCACGATTAATGTTTAGGAATATATCCTTCTAGATATTTTCCCCACACAAATATGCATATAAACATATTTCAGCAAAAATAGTATCATAGCATAATAATAGTATCATAGAGTATAATGTTTTATAACCTGCTTGTTTCACTAAGGACTAGGATATTTCTGTAACTCCCATCTAGGACTTTAATGATCACATATTGTACTATTGTGTGAATTTACTGTAATTTAGTTAATCAATTCTCTGTTATTAGACCTTTAGGTATGGTTTGTAACTTTTATTATTACAAATAATACTATGATGAACATATTAGTTCATCATATGAATGTTGCAACTTGTCTAGTTACGTCCTTAAGGTAAGTTCTAGAAGTTGCATTACTGGTTAAAAGTTATGCAGTTTTCTAAGGATTTTGATGGCTGTCCACAGTTTCGTTTTTAAATGGAAAGAAAAACAGATTAAAATCAGAAAGATAAAAATCATCCGACAGCTTTAAATTAATAACTTTCATAAAGATCTGAAATGCTAAATGAAAACACACATAGAAGTATTTCAACTAGGGCCTTCTTGTTAAACCATTCACACACACATACATAAAGTTAATGGGTTTAAGTGAGAGGCGTTAAGTTTACAAATCAACAAATAAGATGATTTCCTAAATAACAGGCAATGACACTCCAATATTATCTTCTGTTCGATTAATACTTCTTAGGAACTAAAAAAAATAATGTCAACTGTATTGAGATATCATCTTTATTATTTAATACATATTGTTATGTAAATTATTTATATTTTTAATTTTTTATAATTGTTGGTTTCTTGACTTTTCTTCTACTATATTATGAGCTCACTGAAGCCAAAAATTATATTCTCTATATCTCTATAACACTAGTAATCGAGTCCTAGCATATGGTAGACATTCAATAAATGCTTGCTTTATATACATGATCAACAAAATTAATTTGACTTTTTTATAAAATAAATTAATCAGTTTCAGGATTTGTAACTACGTTAGCAGAAACTTTATGTTTAAAATGCATATTGGAATTTTCTTATGTTTAATTTGTTCATATATGTTTTATATTAAAATTTCCAGTAATATACAAAGTAATACTGATTGAAATAAACCAGTATCTATATGTAATTCTGATACGGTTTTAAAAGTGTACACTGAATTTACAACCTGTCAAATAGAAGACATTTTCAATGAAGAATAACTTAGGATGATTTCTGAATTATATAAAAGATGGTTTAGTACCATATTTCAAATTATTTAGGAAAGAAATTAAGACTATGTCATGAAATTAATTTATAAATCATAAGTGCACTTTAAAAACAAGATCAGCTTTTGTTATGCAAGTAAAGATGTTGCTTTTCTTAAACTTGACTTGAAGAGTGGTGCTTTGCTTAAAAAATACTATAATAATCTTTGCCGCTTACATGTGTAAACGGTTTTTAATCTGTTTTCATTGTTTTCTATGTAAATGAAAATTTTTTAACTAGGCCTAGTTCTTGATAATACAATCCTAACCTCTGTTACTTCTGACTTATAGGGTATCTTTGTTACTAGGGTTCAGCCTGATGGACCAGCATCCAACCTGCTGCAGCCTGGTGATAAGATCCTTCAGGTAAGAGAGATAAAAAGCACTGCTTTCAAATGCCACACTAAAACAGATATGTAACCATGCTATTGAGTGACTTGAATTAAATGATTGGCAATAAGCCCTTTCACATTTCTTATTTGTCTTTATTGGGGTGGGGGTTAAGAGGCAAGTCAGAAACAAATTCAATCTGATATAATCCTATATATTCCAGTATTTGGCACATGGTAGATGTTCTGCATATTTTTGTTTATATGAATATATTACCAGTATGAATTGGTAATATAAGAAGAATTGAAACATATAAGAATCTATGCATAGCTATCAGGTATAAGTAAGAGTAATGGAGTACTGAAATAGAGTATCTTTGTGACTTTAGATGAGGAAGAAGGGACTGGTCCATATTTAATTTCTCAACAGTAAGCTATACTGTTTGACTACTGTGAAATGCATGGTTATATCTCCCTACTCCCCCATCTCAGATACTTGAAAAGAAGTTTAACTATATATAAGGTGACTTATTAAAATGTACTGTCTGATGGAAAGGCTTTTTCCCTAACTTAAAGCTCTGTGTAACAGAAAAGGGTCACTCCAGTACACAGTTAAGTAAATGCTTGGTATAACCATTTTGCATTCTTTGTTCTTCTCTCTGAATCCACTTCTGCTTAATCATTTCCTACATCCCGGATAAAGGCCCTTAAGCATCATCGATTTGTTTAAGATTCAGTATTTTGACTTATGACCCTGAAATTCCCCACTATATAGCTAGCTGGAACTGTCTGAAATTACAGATATTTAACCATTTGGAGCAATTATGAAATGGTTCCACATAATATATTGAAGATATAAGGACACTGAGAAGAGAGGACATGTGGGAAAGGAACCTTCTAGTTAGACTAGCTCTGCAAACGGTTACAACAATGCAAGGACCCCACAAAACTCAGCTCTGAGGAAATTGTCTATCTTTTATTTACTGAACACTTTCAAAAAGTTCTAGAGAAGTAGAAACCCTCTATAACCATATATACATATATTTATATGTATTATATGTATATATAGCCTTAATATTTTATTCTCAGAAATATTTTAAACTAGCAAGCTCATGAAAACTCAAGTTTTCAAAAATGTTAATTCTCTGAAGACTATGGGTTGCTCGAACCCATAGCAATGTCACAGTAGAAATAGCATCCAACAGATTTGAGTCCATTCTGTGCAAGCAGGAGACCAAGCCAGCAGTTGATCTTTAGAGTTAAAATCTTGAGACAAAAAAGACCCATAAAATAATCTAAATTTATTTTTACCATTTTGCTATGGAAGTTCTATGTGTTTTTTATCTCCTAACTGGCCCTTTGATCTTAAGCATTTTATACCATGTCTATGGGACTCACAATTATTATGTGTAAAATGAACTGTGGTTTATATTATATCTGAGGTCCCCTCAGCTTAAAAATTCAACTGTTCAATAATTTTATAAATTTCCATGAAAAACGGTCAAGAATAAACTCACAATGTAATTCCTTAACACTTGGTAAATGCTGCTGTTTAGCAAAGGAAATGGCTAGTTTTTTCCTCTACTCAATTTCAAAGAAATTATTTTGAATCTCTGAGTCTGAAAAACAATGCAGCCAGTTAATCTCAGATCTCTGATCTATTTGAATGCTATGCCGGTTAGAGAAGCCTTCCATAGCTTGAGACAAGGTTGGGAGTGGCCTTCATCCATGACAGAGGTAGCAAAAGAAAGACTTTTCTCTCTGGATTCAGAAGATATGTGTGTGTGTATTTATATATATATATATATGTTTGTTATATGTTAAAATGTTATGTATTCATATATCTATAGACAGGTGGTAGATGGTAGATAGATGATGATAGATAGATAGATAGATGATAGACAGATAGATAGATAATCAGTATAGATGAATATAGATATCCTGCAGAAGGGAAATGAGAATTCAGTTAGTGTCTAGTTGCAGGGTTAGAATACTCTTTTCTGACTGTGTGGTTCTACAAGGATTATATGTGAGGACATGAGGGTTGAGTATTTCTAGTCCCTCAGAGGTATACAACAACAGCAAAGTGCACCAAGGAATCATTTCCTAATGCAAGAAGTAGGAAGGAATTATAAACACAATCTGTTAAAAGCCGAGAGTCTGCAGAAGAGCTGCAACCTGGGTAGGCTCTTCACTCCACAAATGACTATGAAAGATGTAACATTCTATTTTTGCTCTAGAACTCATTTGTATCTAGTACAATAAAATCAAAGTCCATTTTCAGCAAAAGAAAATGCACATAGACTGTAATCAAATAAATTACTATATTTACAGTTTCACTCCTATGAGTTAAAAAGCACAAGTGAGCCAATTACACTTTCTGAAAGAGATAAGAACGGCTAATTCTAAACTGAAATCATTGCCAGCATCAGATGCTAAGAGGGCAAATTATATTTTTGTCTATAACACTATCAGCTCTTCATTTAAAGAACACTGGAAAAAATGAGTTATCTCTCATTTAGAAGATCCTTAAAATATGTCCTCACAGGAGCAAATTTGTTTACAAGCCTTGATGACAATGTAACAGCTTAGAAAATCAAGGTAAAAGGAACAAAGAAATAAACAACAACAACAAAAACAACATATGAGCCCCCTAAGTGATGGCAGTTAACAGCAAATAGCAAAAGAGACACTAAATAGCAAAAAAGATACACGTTTCCCAAATCTCCCCCAAGCCCCAAATTTATTATAGAAGAGCTTTCTCTTTCTTTGTCTGTAACTCTTTTTACCCACTACTCTCTTCTTACTCTGTTATGGGATCATGAATATATTATTGGAATTACATAAAAAGGTGTGCATTAAGAGATAATCTTAATTAAAACATATTCACATGATGTTTCTGTCATTTTACTGTTCATTTTCCCAGAATAAATACACTGTAATTAATGAACATATTCAAATGACCTACTGTATTTAGTGAATCATGTTGCTTTAAGACCCTGTGGAAAAGGAGCTAGCCACCAGGCTGGGAGAACTGATCCCACCCAGCTTCACCCTCCTCCACAAAGTCAAATCTAACAGGGCAGAGAGAGAACAAGTGTAAGCACATGCATCATTAAAAAATGTTATTAGATTGAACCATGTGAATTTGCCAATATTTGACCATTTTTGAAGTGGTAATTTCGTTGGTTTAACATCATAGTTTCTTTTTTCTAATGTTCTTTCCCGTTAAAATATTCAATCTAATTTATTATACATTTAAATTCAAAATATATTAAAATATAGAAAATCTATTAATTATAGTTACTCTGTTGAAAAGATGAATAGACTGGAAAAAAAAGAATATATCGTACTTGATAGTTAACATGGTTCACAGTTATAGCCTAACGCTCATTTGTATAAGTATATTACACATTATATTACATATTATATTTATAAGTATAATATTCTATTCTATCACTGTAGTCAAACCCTATCCTCTTCATGTACCTGTCCACCGCATTCCCCAGACAGGAGCCTAACTTTGGCAGGAGAAGAGAAAATAAATGATTTATAGATACTTGTTAATGACATGCAGGTTTTACCAGTTATCAAAACAGAGTTTTCTCATAAAGGCATACTAATATGAAACCTATTTGAAGATTATTTCATAGTCTCTTCTAGTGTACCATAATTTTAAGTGTTTTCCAAAATATATTCCTGGTCGATGACCCTATCTCTAAGATACCAAATTGAATAATCAAAAGATATGATAATTCAAACAAATCAGATATTTCCCCTTTTTTTCTAGTCTTAAAAAATCTTGGTTCTACAACTCATATAGACAAATCAAGAACCCACTCTGAATGAGTAAGTCTATGAAATTTTAGTCAGCTTTTGGTAGGTTGTTTGGCTCAGAGTCCCTTATCAAGACAAGAGAGCTTACTCTTGATGGAAGAGGAGTTACTCCAGGCTTACCAGAGAGGAGAAAGGAAGATGAGTAGTAGGAGGACTAGCTGTGGGCTAGCCTGACAGCAGTGCTCAGGAGCAGAGGGGAGAAACTCCTGTCAGAATGAGTGAGTGTGGAGTTCAAGGAGAGAACACTGGAGAGGGAGATCACAGGCATAAAAAAAGAAAACCCTAGGATTTTAAGGTTTTGCCCTGAGTTGGAGAACTGAAACCTGCAGGGGGCTTGGCATGGGGATGAAGGTGGGGAGGAGGTACTAAGATACAGCTTTCAAGGCTCAGAATGTGAGAAGAAAGTTTAGATTTCCCCCAAAGTCTATATGAAATACCCACAGCTGCCTGAATCTACTGTATACAGATAGTGCTATATCTTATTTGACCACTGGATCAAGCCTTCCTTGTCTGAATGGAAGTTTTATGCTTCTTTGAATGACCAGTAGGTGTGGTTAGCTGCTAACAGTATTATCTTACCTAGCTAAAGCTTATTTGTTCAACAACCACAAAGCAAAGTGCTTCTGAGAAGCCATAATTAATGTCACAAAGTCCATGCACTAAATTTCATGCCTTTACTCTTAAGAAAGATTTTATTTCATACTTGGAATCTTTTACCTAGCTTTCCAGACCACCAAGAGGAAAGCCTCAGATCCAGGCACATTGCCAGAAGCAAGAGGTCAGAACTGACACTTTCATTGTCCAAGAAGAGAGAGAAACTTCCTTTAAAAGATAGAAAAAAAATTCAAAGAGTACAGTAGTTATTCAGTATAGAAGATAGAGTGTTTCCCAATGGCATCCCTTACGATATCTTTTTGGAAAGGAATTCCTTAGTCGAAGAAGTTTCGGAGCCACCTCAGAGTCTGTCCTTTGTTTCAGGATTTCACAATGTATTAAGCATTTCAGAACCTGAGAAATCTTACAAACTTATATGTCCCAACATTTTTAACCATATAGCCCTCTTTACTAACAACATCAATTAACTACCTCCACAGAACACACTTTGGGAAATGTTTCTTATAGAAGCATCTAAATGGGCCCACAGCTTTATCCCGCAGTGTTCATGTTCATAATTATCATCATGAGTCATTTGGAATGGGTTAGAGTATAATGTCTCTGAATTTTTAAAAATTTCTCCCAAAAAGGATACAAAAAGTAGAGTGAGAAATTTTTGTTATGGTTACAATGAAGTATGGGACTCTTAAAAAAATAAACTTAAGCTATTTGGAAATTTCACTAAAGCATTTCCCAACAAGGTCAAATGAGTTAATGCTTTTTTTTTTAGTTGATCTTATTTGGTGGTTGAAAATCAAAAACAGGGCGCCTGGGTGGCTCAGATGGTTAAGTGTCTGCCTTCGGCTCAGGTCATGATCCCAGGGTCCTAGGATCGAGTTCCGCATCGGGCTCTCTGCTCCTTGGGAGCCTGCTTCTCCCTCTGCCTCTCTCTCTCTCTCTCTCTCTGTCTCTCATGAATAAACAAATAAAATCCTAAAAAAAAAAAAAAAGATAAAAAAAAGAAAATCAATCAAAAACATCAGAGAGGTTGAGGGAAAGGTGGGGGGAAGGGGTCAGTAATCACATAATTCTTAATGTTCAGAGAAATTACTGAAGAATAAGATTTTTTAATACAATTTGATTAGAAGACAACAAAAAAATAATTTTTTAAAATGTGTATGGTTTTGTACACCAGAGTGTCACCGCATATCTTATTCAATTTATGAAATTCAGTACAGTGAACTAATAAAAGATTGAGTAAATACATATTGCAAATCAAAACTTCAATACTATACAGAATAAAGAAAACAGGAAAACCAATAAAAACAAGTTAAGTTCATTAGACTGGCTCTAACTTCCATAATTTGGCTGAAATAAAAGTAACAATTAAGCAGAGTCTCATTTATACCACACAAGTTATCTACTGTTGACAGAGGCTAAATGACTTATTTGAGTTTCTTCCATTATACAATACTGATTTTACTGGAACAAATTTTACTGCTAGCATCATATTCATCACATTTTCTATTTATATGTTTGGAAAACATGTATTAAATACCCACTGTGTAGGAAGTATTGTGCCAAGCAATGTGAACAATGTAACAAAGAATGGCCTTACATAACCTAGCCCAGGAAGTAGACATGCCCAAAATTACCTGAGCAGAAAACGAAAGAGGAAGAGAGGAAAGAAGGTGACTTTCAGCATTTGATAAAATCAACTTCCAGTCTGTCTTCTTTTAAGAGCAAGTTTTCTAGTCAGCAGAGACCAATCTCTCCTGAAAATGAGAGATTGATTTTGCAGTTCTGTTCATTTTGCAGTTTCTATTTCTCTTAAAAGAAATAAAATATAGCTTGTCAGGGAATTGCTTTGCAAACCAAGGTAGGGAATTCATTTGTTAGAGATGTTCATTCAACATACTTGATAAGAAGAAAACAGGCATCCTAAAATCAGAGCAGATGGGGCGCCTGGGTGGCTCAGTTGGTTAAGCAACTGCCTTCGGCTCAGGTCATGATCCTGGAGTCCCGGGATCAAGTCCCGCATGGGGCTCCCTGCTCGGCAGGGAGTCTGCTTCTCCCTCTGACCCTCCCCCCTCTCATGTGCTCTCTCTCTCTCTCCCAAATAAAATTAAAAAAAATAAAATAAAATAAAATCAGAGCAGATAAATAAGTAAATGTCTTCAGGATTACTACTTATTACCAGTTCCATGCCCAAATTTTTAAACAAATAACTGACAATCTGTAGTTGAGTCTATTCTAGCTTGCCATGTCTTTTTTGAGCCAGAATTCATGAAACATTCAAGCTGCAATACGTGTGTGCACTTAAGATAGAAGAGAAATTCTTCTCTGTGTTTAATTCTATGAAGATTTTTTTAATACTGCAGTAAAAGCCATTAAGACTTCAAACTTTCTCACATTTAAAAAGTGCAATGTAAATTTTTCATGGGAACTCTCTAAGAATTTAAAATCTGTAGTTCAGATTTTTGATAGAAAGGAAAATTTTTCAAATGACTTGGCATAAAGTCAATGTAGTATTGACCATGCAGTATATTCAGCTCCAAATATATGCCAATATTTAATGAGAGTACTTTATCAGATTAAAACTCTGAAATGAGAATGAATTCCAGGTAGCCAATGTGAAACATAATTATGATTATTGAAGACTCCCACTGTTCCTCATAATGTCTGACTGTCGGGATCAAACACCATGAAGTCTTGCCCTTGTAGCTCTAATATGGTTGCTGTATTTTTTAGTTTTCCCTCATTTCAAGAACTATAGGCTTTCAAAGATGTTAATGTATATCTAATGTACAAAATACATGTGTACTGCCCCTTTAAATGTTTGTCCCTGAGGGTGAGTTTCAATCAACCAAAAATCACACACCTAAGTCCCTAATCCCATTTCTTTTTTGGATTCTAAAAGAGTTATGCCGTCCTTCTTATTGGATAATACCACCAACCTTGTGGCCAAGCCTTCTTAGCAATTAGTTTTTAAATTTAGAACTTTGAATAATAAGGATACAAGAAAATTCCTGGGAGAATTACAGCATCCTCTGTAGAATTTCTGTAGTATAAACATCCATAATTTACCCATTTAACAAAACATTTACCAGAAGGAAATCAAAGATAAATCTTGGAAGGAACAAGAGGATGAAATCCAGAAACCAAGTAGGCTTTACAGTAAATTGATGAACCATAATTGCAAAGCTCTACTTTTTGTTGTAATTGTAAATACAATTTCATTAGCCCTCCATCTTTTCATGTCTAAATCATGCAAAGGGACAATTAAAAAACATTTTATGGCACCAATGTCAAGTGGAATTTTAAAAAGGCAGGATATCTTCTAGAAACAGTATCAAGATTATACAGTAAAATGTTCCTTTATACTTTCAAATCAGCTAAAGCCAGAAACCCATTAATTATATATTCTTGAAGCATAAAATTTTCAGAATATCTTTTCTTTCCTGAATTTTTTTCTTATTAACTTCATTTTAATTTAATAAGCCATTTCATTTATATCTCATTTTTCATTAAATTGCTATTTCCTCTAAAGTGCACACATTTATTATAATAGACTGTGTTTATATAAAACATATATGTGACCAACTGTGACAATGTATTTTATGTATTTAAAATTTCATTCTTCAAATCATATTTTGTACTTATAATACACGTATATTCAAAATATCAAATGCACAAAGGTAGATTATATGCATTTACTTTTCTTTTTTTTTAATTTTTTAAAGATTTTATTTATTTATTTGAGAGAGAAAGTGAGCAAGAGAGAGCACACGAGCAGGGGCAAAGGGAGAGGGAGAAGCAGACTCCCCACTTAGCAGGGAGCCTGACGCGGGGCTCGATCTCAGGACCCTGAGATCATGACCTTAGCCAAAGGCAAACACTTAACTGACTGAGCCACCCAGGCGTCCCTGCATTTACTTTTCAAAGCATCATTGGATTTATACCCTGCAATCAATCAATATTGCCCAGTAGTGGCCTTTACTTCCTCAGGTCTTCTTCTATTCACACACATAAGACAACCACAAAACATTACTAGCTGAAATATTACTATTCTTCTCATATGCATTTTAACTGGAAAAGCCCTACACAAACGTAGTAACATAATTTTCTGATTTCCTGTCTGAAGTGTCCAAGATGTTAGCCAGATAGCCAAATTCATTTTAACAATAAAGTTCCCTTTGCTCTTGAGTCCTAACAGTGGAAGGAGAAGGTTCTTTCGAACTGAGATTCTATCTCCTTCAAACACCTCTCCCAACCCCTCTGTCATTGTTTCCCCGGCATCAGGCCTAAACCAATGTTCCATGTCAAGAAATGGCTCAATTCATATTAAAAACTGAGTTCAGGGCGCCTGGGTGGCTCAGTTGGTTAAGCGACTGCCTTCGGCTCAGGTCATGATCCTGGAGTCCCAGGATCGAGTCCCGCATCGGGCTCCCTGCTCGGCAGGGAGTCTGCTTCTCCCTCTGCCCCTCCCCCCTCTCATGTGCTCTCTCTCATTCTCTCTCTCTGAAATAAATAAATAAAATCTTTAAAAAAATAAATAAATAAAAACTGAGTTCATTTAATGAACCTAAACATTCATTAACAACCTCACAACATCCAATGAAACAAATTGTGCCAAGTTACTGAGTTGACTACTGTAACATAAATTCCCACCTAGTCACTAGTTCTATGAGTTTGGATATCTCATGCACTGTCTCCAATCTTCACATTTTCATCTTTAAAGAAAAAAAGAAAAAATAGAGTTAACTAAACAAGAAAAAGAAAGTCCCTTCCTCTGACATTTTGTCCTTCTATTCTTGTGACTTAAGGAAAATTCAAGAAAGTGATATTGAAGTAATATTAATAGTAGGAGGTAACATTCGATTGGTTTATAGTGTGTGCCAGGCCTAAGCACTTGACATACATTAACCCATTTAATCTTTAATAAACTTTCTAAGATAATGTGCTTTCTGATCTTTCAGAGTTCTCCTGGTATTTTGAAGTCATTACCAGGCAGTCCCTAGTTGTGGCATTTTAAATAGGCCTCTTGAGGTTTCCCAAAGCTCTAGTTTTTAGATCCAAAATATTTCTGGGGACTAAAAATTACAGGTAGAGTCCTAGTGTTTATTTGACTCAGTGATCTAAGTTATCAACCTGCTTTATTTCCTTCTGGGAAATCAGCTATACAGTTTCCAACTGTATAACTCTCATTTGTCACTTACAAAGCATGAAAACTAAAAGCTGATGGTTTAAAGCAATATTAAAAGCTGGTTTATATGAGGAATCTTTCTAGCCTTGAATCAGAGCCTGGACCGTGGTTCGGAATATCTTGAAGCCTGTTTTGTTGGAAACAGACCCAGATACAAGGCCAGACTTCAGGAGCTATGCCTTTTCCCTGCTTTTTTTCCTCTCTCTTGCAGAAAGCTAGGGTTCACTGGGGCCACTGGAAAATATTTGATTCTCTTAGATTTCCTGCTACTTTTGTGAGCACAGTACCTTGATCCCCTTCCTGACAGCTCTTCCCAGTTATCCTTCCGCCCGGATCTCCCAGGAGCCCTGCTGTCCTGTTCTCTCCCCTCCGCACATCAGTCCCGTGAGAATCCCTGTTCTTCAGTTCGGCCACTGAGCTGGAACCAGTTTTCTGCCATCCTCCTGCAGGAAGGATTAGGCTCTGCTTCACCTTCCCCTCCCTTACTTCAGACAGATTTTCCTCGATGCCCAGGGCAACAGCAAACACTATCTTTCAGCTTTGCTTTACATGTCCCAAGCTGCAACCCCATCTTGCTCCCCTGGTTAGATTTCCCTTCTTTCACAATGCTCCCTTTTAAATTTATTTTCTGATAAATCTCTCAGCATTCCTTGTGGTGAATACCAAACAGCAGTAAAACCTAACTTCCGTCGCTAATGCTGCCACCCTGACCTCCTTCCTGAACCCCAGTGTCTTGTTTCTAAATATATGATCAACATTTCCCTTGCATGCATTGCCATGGCCTCAAACCCCATTGTCTTCCCAACTAAGCTATTCCTTCCTTTCTGTTAATGGTATCACAATCTGATTCTTGTCTGTTTCTTCTACCCTTGTTCAATTAAATTACAAATATATAGATTCTACCCTAAAAGTTTTCTCCTTTTTTAATCCATTTCCTCTCAAGTTTCCTGGCACTGTCCTAGCAGATAGCCTGACTTAGTCTTTCCATTTTTGAGAGAGAAAGCTCACATATGCCTACAAGAACCCAATTAAGCCAGAGTTAACACTATAATAAGAATGAGAGGTTCAGCATTTCTGGAGATTCTACTTTAGGACTAAATGTTATTTCTACCAGTATTTTTGGAATGACTTAAGTTAATCCTGATAGGAATCTGAATGAGAATTAAGGTTTTGCAAGCACTGTAAAGAACAAATTATGTCAGGAGGTGATATAGCAATAATTTTAAGGGGAAAATATTCATTATTTTATCATAATCACTGAAATGTCAGTTCAGATCAATGGAAGCAATTGGGGTCTTATTATTTCAGTGAAGTATTGAGAGAAATAATAAGAGCGAATATTATGGTATGGGATAATTCAGCCCTGGATGTGTGGCCTCGGTCAGGTATCTTGTCCTCTCTGAGGTGTATCTCTTTCACTTACAAAATAACAGGATTAGCCTAGATATGCTTGCTCTCACTCTCTCATTCTCTCACTCTCTTACTGCCTCTTTGATCTCTCCAGAAAATTTCTGTTTAAATATTTCACATATTGGGCTATCCCTCTTGGTTTTAAAAAAAAGAATCTATAAACTAACCCCACCTCCTATCAAGCCCCCCCACATTAGCGTATTTTTATGGTTGGTTCCTGTGCTAAAGCCTAGGGTCTAAGTTCACTGTTATTTTTATTTTTAAATTCTCATAAAAATGATTACATACCTAGATCATCTTAAAACTCTTTTCCCTACATGGATTGTTGAAGAGTTTACTTGAAATAGCCAACTGTTCACATGTCTAGGGCTGGAGGAGACTCCAGGCTTGAGCGAGACAAGGATTGTGGCCCTTCTCTAATCACACTCTTGCCAGGTGTGAGTACGGGGGAAATCTCACCAGGTGTGGGTACGGGGGAAACTCTTGTTATTGACCTCGGAGAAAAGAGCTTCCCTGAAAATTTTCCTTCTTCCCTTTTCCTCCCACTGAGCTACCCTAGTACTTTATTTATCTCTTCTGATGTTAATTCAATTCAGCAATTGTTGAGTGCCTACTATAGGAAAGGCATTTTCTACATTATTTTTAATTATGTCCATGGCTAATTTCCCCTTCTGGATGGTCACCTCTTTGAGGGGAGCCTTCCCTGTCTCATCTCTTTCTTGCTCCTATCCCCAGTGCCAGGCACAATGCCTTGGGCACAGTTAATACATAACACACATTTTTGATTGAAAAAATGAAAGAAAAAAAATGGTGGAAATGAACACCCTTTTTTTGAAGACCTCTTGATAAAAGTATCATTCAAAATTAGCAGCTATGATTAATTTGCTATCTGGGTTCTGTGCCACTTATGCTCTTAAAATTGGTATTATTTTGAGACTGGCCGTTCCTAAAACCAGGAATGGTGAGGTCTAATGGTGGACAATATACCATTCATGATCTCCAAATCCTAGAGCATTCCTTTTCCCTGAAACACTAAGATACTGAAATTTCAAACAATTGCCTGAAAAATCTTGGTGGGTTGTGAGTTCATTGCAATTCTAGGTTTCGAGTCTTCTGATAGAGAAATCTGAGCACTCACAAAGTTATTATTAAGGACATTCAAGAACTCCATTATTAAAGTTAAATGTAGGAGCACCTGGCTGGCTCAGTCAGTAGAGCATGCAACTCTTGGATCTCAGGATTGTGAGTTCCAGCCCCATGCTGGCATCGAGCTTACTTAAAATAAGGAAATAAATAAATAAAGTTAAATTTAATTCACAGTTCAGGTATGTTTTTTGGTCAAATTGAAGACATTAGGTAGTTAGTATATTTCTCAAAAATACAGTGGAATAAGGATACATTTCACCAAAGTTTGCTATTTTCCTGATGTCAGATACAGATTGAGAATAAAAAGAAGAATGTACCATATGCTGTGTTCTCTATCCCACATCTGACCAGAAATAACATCACATGGAACCCAATTGTCTGGTTTTAACTACAACTTAAGCAAGAAATTTGGGCTGTGAAACAAACCCAAAGTTCTACCCAACTACTGTTTCCTGCCACTGAAACAGCCAATGCCAACTTTAATAGGCATCTCCATTAATTAAATGTTATTATATATATTAAAGGAGATATGTATATATATGTATATGTATATATATAGAGAGAGAGAGAGGAGGGAGGGTGGGAGAGAGAAGGATATTCTTCAATTCAAAACAAATTTATACTTCTAAGTTATATGGGTTTTCATGGATTCACATTTCTGTGTCCTAGTATTTTTCTTGTTAGATGTACTGTGGTTTAAGAAATGCAATATTTTAGGACCTTCTTTTTTTTATCATATCATTAACCAACCAATTAATGATAAAATATAGTGATAAAATATGTGTCAGATAACTTTCATCTAAGTTATAAAGACTATACAGTACTGCGATCTGCTGTTTTAAATTTTAAAAAGCCAAAGACAGTGAGATATTGAGTGGTTAGTTGAAATATTAACCATATTTTAAGAAAGCATTAAAAAAGTAAAACAACAAAGGCAATGGGTTCCCAAAATTAGTATCAGTCAATTGAAAACTGAAAACGTCAATCAATTAACCAGCTCTATTATCTGTGCTTTGCCAAGTAGTCAATTTGACTGACTCTTCCAAATCAACTGAGTCCCAGATGTGAGGAAAATAGTTACATAATCGTTAGTCATTAAATTTCCAAGAATTATTCCTACCAAGTCTCAGTAAGGTTGCGTTTTATTTGGGCCTTAATGACAGTGAAGTTTTATGGGATCCACTTCTTTATATATTAATAGTAAAAATCATTCCAATCAAGAGAATCTGTAACTTAATGTACAAAAAAAGAGCACTCACAACAGAGAAGCGTGTGAAATGTCAAACAATAACCAGTTGAATGCCAAAATTGTAACCTTAGGCTAATTATGTTTAAAATGGATTTTGAATACATAGACTGATGATTCTTAAGTAGAAGATGGCAGACATTTTCACTGTTACTAATGTCAGTGTGCTTTACCTCTGAGGGGTGGATCTCTTAGGTATATTGGATGCCATTGAGAACCACTGGTATAAATAATGAATATACTTGCATTTAACAATGGGGGAAGTAAAAATGATCTCTTTTTTTTTTTTTTAAAGATTTTATTTATTTATTTGACAGAGAGATAGCGAGAGCAGGAACACAAGCAGGCGGAGTGGGAGAGCGAGAAGCAGGCTTCCTGCCGAGCAGGGAGCCCGATGCGGGACTCGATCCCAGGACCCTGGGATCATGACCTGAGCCGAAGGCAGATGCTTAACGACTGAGCCACCCAGGCGCCCAAAATGATCTCTTTAATATAAAAATGTAGGGGCGCCTGGGTGGCTCAGTCGGTTAAGCATCTGCCTTTGGCTCAGGTCATGATGCCAGGGTCCTGGGATCAAGTCCTGCATCAGGGTCCCTGCTCAGTGGGGAGCTTGCTTCTCCCTCTGCCCCTCCCCTTGCTCATGCTTTTTCTCTCTCCCCCTCTCTCCCTCCGTCTCCCAAATAAATAAATAAAATCTTTTTTTTAAAAAAAAAAAGAACGTAAAAAACAAAAAATGTATAAACTAAGAACTTTTCAGTGAGTCAAAATAAGATCTAATAAGACTATAAGTGTGCAATCATGTGTGTCATGAGTGAAATATTTGACCTTGATGATGGGATTAAGCTATCAGTAATTATATAGCAAGAAGGCAATGGTCCTGTGGACACTTCCAAAACATCTCAACTAAGTACCTGCAAAAACAAAACAAATCAAAACAACAACCACAGAACAACTACCATATTTCAAATGTATCTATCTGTTATTCACCAGGTTATCTCTATGATCAGCACAGTGGCTAGGACAGTCTTAAATAGGAAATACTAGGTGCTTGTTAAATATTTGTTGAATTAATAAATTGAATCAAAGCTGGGTGAAATTAATCAGTTGTTTCCATAGTTAGAATTTTATTGTGAATTTTAAAAACTGATAGCTTTTGGATGCTCAATATTCCCTTGAATCTTACAATTAGAAACAATGGTGAGGTGACAAACAATATCTTGCATTGATCGCCCTGTTTTATTTGTGTGTTTACAGGCAAATGGACATAGTTTTGTACATATGGAACATGAAAAAGCTGTATTACTACTGAAGAGTTTCCAGAACACAGTAGACCTAGTTATTCAACGTGAGCTTACTGTCTAAATATTTTTTATAAATAGTGAAGATACATCTTAGCCAGACCTAATGTTCAAAAATAAATTTATACATAGAAACAAATTTTGCCAATTGCTGGACCAATGGCAAACATTAGTGCCAAATGTATAATACTATATGTTAGCACTGATCATCCTTAAAAATGTTAACTATATAAATATGATGTTCATGTGGTTATGTATTAGTTTTAATTGTCAGCCTCTGGCTGTGCATTGGTGCAGTTTTGTTTTTGTTTTTGTTTTGTTTTTTTTAATCAAATAAGTTTCTTCTCGAAGTGGATTTCATATAATTTCGGAGCACGGAAGCACATACAAGCTCTTTACAAATTCTGCTCTCCATCAAAAACACTGCCTCAAAGTTGTATATGCCTTTATATAGAAAATACAAATATAAAGAATTGTAATTCCCATAAAATATTTCTAGCACAGGTATATGTTGGCATATATACAAAAAGAATATAGAGAAAAACAATATTTTCATAAACTAAACATCTCGGATTGAGAAAGAAACTATATCTTAAAATAAGACTTTACTATATTGAATCTTTTTCAATAAAAAATTACATGATAATGCCTTATGAAAGTAACTGTACATATGGTATAAAGTGTTTATATTTGGTTCCATATTCATTTGCTAAATTCTCATAACACAGAGTGAAATATTTCATAAATTAGCCATTTATCTCTGGGACCGGACTAAAAATAGGACAAACTAATTTGTTCAATGCCTTTAGCTAATTACAATACACACAGAGTTAAGAAACAGACAAAAGGTCATTATAGATAAATCTTTTTCACCACAAATTTAAGCAGTGAATGATGGGTGGCAGGAAAGGTATTGCTTTATTTCTTTCAAGTTTATGTTGATTATAAACTGTAGCCCCTGTGATTTCTTTACTTGTAAATGTGGAATTTATTTGTGTGTTGCTTTATCTAATTTGCTACTTTTAAGAAATTTAAAATGAGTTTTGGAGATTGATAAAATTTATCATTAAGAAAGACCGTTGTTAGAAAGTTATGGTGGATGATTAAAAAACTTTGGTATTCAAATATGAAACTTCAAATATAATTTCTCAGAGCTGTGGTCTACCTGTATTGTTAATTTCAGTGCCTGTTTTGGGGGGCAAAAATAGAGAAAATACTTTTTTTCCAAAAATGTTTCAAAGTATAAAATTATGGGTTCTGTCTTACTGAAAGACAAGCATAGTTAATAGAGAATTCATTATTTTTACATTAGAATTGTTTTCCTCTATAAATGATCAAAATTCATTTTATAATCCTTTAAAATACTTCTTTTATATATTAGTCATTAATTTGATTAGAATATTAATTTAAAATTCCAGAATAATTTCCCAGAGTTGGTTTTATGCATGCTCTCTCATATTTCCACATAGCTCTTTATATATATATTATATATATATACTAGTATATATATATATATATATATATATAGTGGATTTAGTTTACATGCTAGTGTTTCAAGTATTCTATTAGGATTTTCACAATAGTATCATATATGGATGTCACCAAAGCTCTGAGAGTAATATTTGTAAGTTAACTGTTTTATGGGGGACATTGAAAATACTGTATTTTTGTAGGGTCTATTAAAATGAGTGTCACTTATTAGAAGTACAGTGGTATTTTTTGGCAATAGAATTTGTCACTTGAAGGCAAATGATACTTCACTTTATAGATGATGCACTAATTTTGATGTTGCTTTATGTCAGGGTGACATTATACCATGATTTTATAGGGTTTGACATTTAGCAAATGATTAAATGATTGGCCTATTTAATATGTTTCCCAGAAGTAACTTTTAAATGCATTTTAATATATCGACAGTTTCTGATGAGAAATGTCTTTCAAGAGCCTAATTTTCTTTGTCAAAAACTCACACCAAACCATGGTACCACCATTTCCGGCTGCTATTATAGGATGATCATCATTAATCAAGATGGAGGCCCCCACCGGCCTCACAAGATCACTTAAAGGAAAAACAAACTCCCAGGTGTAGTTTGGTTGGCAATGGAGCATCTCAACTCATCCCATCAGTTTTGTTTAATCTCTTATGGGAGAGGTGGAAGAAGAGCCAGATAGAGGACCACCCAAGTCTCTTTTCTTATGTCAGGTTTCCACATCAGACCCAGGGCTTCAGGAGATGCTTCTGAGGCACAAAGCTAAAAGGATCATAGTAAACACCTCTTCCACTCCTGATGTGACAACAGTGTCCTGGCCCCGGGCTCTCATCCTTCCTGTACTACAGGAAAGGAGGAAAAGAAAAAGCGTTCCTGACCCACTGGAAAAGAAATCTGATGTTTCAAAGCACCTCGTTGTCAATTGTACTGCTGTGCTGCCTACTGAGAAAAGGCAGGTAATAATGAAAAGAGGCATTTTTTTTTTAGATTGATTGAAAAAAATCACTAATTACTTGACAGGTTAAAAAAAATTGAATTTATTCCATAGGTGATCTAAACCAAAAATACATTAATTTCCCAGTATTGACTTTTGGAGTAACTGGTTTTGCTCCCTGAAATTAGAATCTGGTTTATGTTAACCACCCCTCCCCACAAAAAAAAAAAAAAAAAGTTAAAGGTGTGCCTTTTTAAAAAAGAAAATCGACGACAACAAAGGAGTGGAATTCATGATTCCAATAGACTCGCCTCTTGGTCTTTGATTTTTATTGAGATCTTCCTACTGAGGAAGTTGCCTCGATCTGGTGGATTAGTAAGACACAATGAAGGGGAATGGGAAAGATCAGGGTGGAAAGAATAAGCACTGAAAAGTATTGGTAGAATTCCTGCAGATTTTGCAAAGCCAAATAGACGTTAATGGACAATTTTTAAAACTACTGACATGGCTTAAAATACATTGCCCACAAAAGCTCTCTTATGATAATTCCTGGTTTCCAGACAATAGAAGTCACCTTAACAAACATAGTAATTTCAAAATATAGGTATACTTTTGACAAGGAATATTCAAAGTCAGTGTAACATACTTATATGTACATCATGCTAATTTATTGCTCATTGAAACCTATAAAATACATGTGTCCCAGTTAATTAAAACTGTTAGTTGCATAAACATCAAACAATCCCAGTTGTTTCTAGGTCTTACATTGGATTATCACTTTCAAGATGAAAAGCAGTTTTAAAGAGAGGATGACAAATCAGCATTAATTTGTTTTTAATCTTGAAGATGACAGCACACATATTATTAATATAATTGCTTATATAAAAAGTAGGACTGAGATATCTTTCAGCGGGTGAACTAAAGAGATAGTATACCCAGACAGAGGAAAATGAAGAAATTAGATTTGCACATTCAAATATTAAGTGGAAAGTATTTGAATTTGCCAGAATGATTAGATGAAGGGAGTAGGAAAACATTTTACTGTAAATCATCAAATCAAATATTTCCATGAAAATTTAAATATTTGGAAAACATAGTGTGTTTGTCAACTTGTCTTTTCATTGGCTTGTAATACTGCCCTCGGTCATTCTCTGCCCCCTCATTGGCACCCAGATCAAGAATGTCTATTCTGATGGATCTGCTGTTATCAAGAGGCAACAATACAGTGTACCCAGGTAAATAGGCATGCTGGTACAGGACTACTGCTCTAAGCCTTTGGTAAATTCAATCAGACAATATGTTTGACTGATTCTTGATATACTGACCAAACAGCGGGTTTATTAAAACACTGGGTCAGTAAAAAGTTATGCAAATAATGGACTCCAGTAAGTTAAGAAGATGGGTCCTTTATCTAGTATCGAGAAAAGCAGGGTCGAGTTCCCAGGAAAGTTCCTCTCACAGAAATGCTAAATCTTTCTGAGGCTCAATAAAATGTTCAAACACTGGGTTGGTGATGTGCCCTGTCTTATGGTTGTAGTGACCTGATCATCTGGGAATAGGGGTCGGGGGAGAAATCTCCAGATTTGAGATCACCTGCATGAACTTGTGTCCTTAGCAATACAACTACTTTCCATTAAGAAAAGCATCCTGCCTTGGCCCAGAATATTGCCCCATTGCTCAGTAAGACCGTTGCCCAGGTATACATGATAGCAAGAAAATACTATGTGGGCTGGGGAAAAACAGACATGCACTCTAGAAAGCACATGGGTTACTATTATAGGAGATCCTGGGTGTCAGCTCTCCTGTGCATCCCTTCAGCTTCATTCGATCTAAACTCTTCAGAGAATGTATTTTCTGAACACCCCACTGTACAAAACTCAAAGCAGATGAAGTCAAGTTGTGTAGCTATATTCTGAACTTTTGGGGGCCCCCCTTAGAGTTCTCATTGGAGACCCTTGAATATCTACGGATGGTTCCAACTTCTGGTTTGGGAAGAACTTCCTTAGGTGACCAAGGAACTTGGAGTACTAGCATTAACCCAGGTGCAAAAGTGGGGCACTTATGTCTCTGACAACAACAAACCAAACTTGTGTGCAAGGGTAAGGGTGGCAATGCCTTAATAGAACCATGGTTCCACTTCTGTTTTTAAGATGTTGAATTTTGCCATATTGACGACTCTCTCTAAGCCTGTTAGCTGATTGTTACCGGGACAGGTTCCAATCTTCCTCGCCTTTGACACTAACTACAAGAGAATGGTTTGGAAACACTCTCCTGTGAGGGTATAAATTGCACGACTTCTACTTTGGAGAATTCAGAGATTTCTGATGAAAAGTACACTCAACTTTTGATTAAAAAGAATAGATGAAAATCTAGGAATATTGAATTCCCCTGGACTCTTAACTATGTGATTATCATAATCTTCCCTGAGAGCAGTTTTGGGGGAAGTAAAGAGAGGAAAACTGAGGGGAGGGAAATAATTCACTGGTTCCAGCCTTAGAAGGTTTAGAAGCATTACTCCATCTGCTAGTGTTTCCCTAGTTGGATTTTGCTGTAGGGCAGTCAGCTCATACTTTGTAACATCCCACTGAGCATGAAGCAAGATAAGAAATGGGTCTGGATGTAAGACAGGCACCAAAGAGCAGGATATCTCTGCAGCTGTCCTGATATCTCCCCAGATTATGCTCCAAAACACCTTTTTTTTGGCCTAGTTTTGTTAATAGCAGCACCTCAAAGAGTGGAAGATTATGAAATCCAGGCAGTGTTTATGTAGAAAGCACTGAAATCCTGTGACTCTTCTTAGTCTGGTGTTGGAACCAGTGTAGGACTGACCCGAAGAAAAAGCCATGAGTCAAACTTTCACAAATATTATTTTCAAACCTAGCATAATTTTCAATGTGTGTGGGAATGAGTGTTGAGAAAAAGTTAAATAAATCATCCAATCTTTCTCTAGTTTGAAAAGTATATATATATTTTTCTTAAAACTATCACTGTTACACAATTGTATTATTTGTGCCAGGTGTTTGTTTGTTTCTTTGTTTTTCCGTCTTTAAAATAACATGAGTAAGCATCCTACAGTCAGGTCTCTCTGTACCTGGAGTAAAATATCCTAGTACAGAGACTTTAATTTTCATCAGAAAACTCCATATTCACTCCACAGGAAAACAATTCCTATAGCTGAATCTCAGATGATTAAGGTACGTCGTTCAAAATTCAAAACATTTGGGGGCATTTTATTGAAGAACATAATGAAAACAGTAAGTGCAATGTCTATAAATATAAATATTTGTTGAGCATCAACTATAAACCAGGCTCTGCAAGGGATATAACATGGTCTCCTCTGTACAGAGTCTCACAAGCAAGTGGGAAGATGAGAGAGCTTCCAGAAAAAAAGACAGTACAAGGCAATGTGGTGAGTCCCTTCGTCCCTGCCCTCAGCCCACGTATTGCAAAAGGAAGTAGCATCTTTATCTAGACAAATCTCTTCTGGGTCTGAGTGTGGCTTTCCATTGGGAGCTATAGAAGTTCTCCCTACTGGGTCTTACGGCCTTTGGAAAGTCATTATCAATGTTTACCAAGATGTAGGGCAATATTTGATAGACTAGAAGTGGCAAGAGTAGAGACTTCCTGGACAAGATAAGTAGCAAACACAGTCCCTTGAATCTGTGGAGGAGATTTTTGCCAGTTGGTTTGTTCTAAAGAAGAGAGAGAATATAATGAAAAATGGTGCTTCCACCTGGCCCGGCACTGTGTCTAAATGCCCCTGACATGTTGGGGGAAAGAGACGGAAGTCAGTACTTTAAAAGGCATGGGCTGTTGAACTGAAGAGGTTCTTCTGTGTTGCGTCCCCAGAGGGTTGCTCCTACGACCACTATGGTCTCTCATAGACTATCGGTCTCTATAGACTATACGGTCTCTTATAGACTATCAGGGAGCATGGGAGTCCTCAAGATCCAGTATTAGAATGAGGCACTCAGAAATGCAATGAGCTGAATATTCATTCAGCCCGCTGCATTTCCTGTTTATTTACTTCACTTCCTTCAGTTGGGCGAAGGACATTTTCACTGCATGCTGTTCATCCCATCCCATGTATATACTGTTTGCATGAGGTTGGATCATACATATTTACATATCATAGACATCTCTTTATTCTTCCAAGGAAAGCTTGATTCCTCTGAATCTGGGAATTGCTTATTTTTTCTTCATCCTATTTGTACATAATCAGTGTTTTTGACACCTAGAAATCCTTAACTTTCCCTGAGTTTTTCAACCTCAGCTTTTACCGGCACTGGTCCCTCCACCGTAATGTCTTCCTCTCCCCATTCCCTTTCTAAATTATCAAAATTAGATGCAGCCTTCAGAGTCCAGCTCAAGCATCACCACCACCATAAAACTTTTCCTTAATCTTAACTGGAAGAAATTTCTCTTATGGTAATAGAGTCATATTAATGTTTGGTATTTTTTATAGTACTTACCACATTCCACCTAAGGTCATAGCTATTTGGTTGGTAATTTGTGCTTTCTCTCCTCTAAACTGTACACGAGGCATTCTAGACAGAAGAGCTTCCAGAGGGCACATCTGGTTCTGCTCACCATGTATCATTAGTGCCTGTCATAGTAGGTGCTCAATAAATATTTGTACAATGATTTAATGGATGACAGGCCTGGCACATAAACACAATAAATATTGAATCAAACGGGAAGTTGGTGTCCAGTTTGCACAATCTTAAACCATAGACTTCTCACTTGCTCGGTTCATTTACCATGCCTGTTTTTTCTTTTCTTTTCTTTTTTTTAATTCTCCCTTCCTCCTCAGTATTTCTTCTAAGACCTTTGAGGTTCCTCTGCTGTGCGTCAGCAGTTGTTTAATTTCTCTTTTATGTTCTAAGGACCTTAACACTATCCAAAAAGTTTAAGAAGTGGCTTTTGTTCATTGAATTGGAATACATAACATCTATCCTTTTGATTTGTTTGGGTTTTATTTCTCATCTTGGAAGAAGTCATGCATATAGATTCCAGAAATATTTCAGAGAAATGAATGCATGAGTTTGAACGTACAGAGCCATGGTTTTGGCCTTAAAGGCATCATAGAGATGATCAAACCCAGTTCCCTCATTTTATCGGAGGCCCAAGGCCTAGAGAGGTGATGTGAGTCTGTGAACTGAGAAGACAAAAGTGCATAGTTGGATCTAGTTTTAGACCCCTTTTAAGGCTCTTCTACGTGTATATTGTGACTTGGTAGATTACTTTATGCAAGCTATTTTTAAAATTGGGAGGCATGAGGAATGGTTAAGAGAGTTGGGTTGGGAATGGGGTTAGGGAAAGGTAGTTGGGAAGAGGGAGTCCCCACCCTATTTTAGCTCTAAAATTTAATGAAACTTCTGCTTCATGCTGCCTGTTCTAGAATAAAAAAGAGTCTGTCCACAGGCCTTTAGCGATAGCTCAGTCTGACAATGTTTACACATTGCATTTTGGCATCTTTTCATGGACAGATTCTACCACCAGTATCCCTAAAGTGAAAATGTCATATACTCCAGCCAAATTTATCAAGAAAAGCCGCAGAAGCTATAGTATTAACATGATGACTAGACAGATCACAGAAAATCTGGGTTCCTTGATAAAACCACATGCCCCCTGCCAAACTTTTATAGAGGTCAGAATCTGGTCTGTTGATATCAGAGTAGAGAGAAAGCTATTTATGCTGCCATTAGCAATAACTTCATTAGATACTTCCATTATAGGGGGGATAAAGAGTGGAATCTAGCCCCTGAAAAGAAAAACAGTGTCTAAGAGGGGAAAGCCTTGGGTTGGTACACTCCTAACCACAGTTCCTTTATTATCTCATAGGATCTTGATTTCCTTACAAAGTAAAGCATTTCTTTCTTAGCTTTCTCTCAGAAATATTTCCCATATTTTTCCATTTGAGTTGCAAAGCACATTGACTACAGAATTTAGTGAAATATTGCCAAAGTTAAATCCATTTCTCATCTACTTTTTTGCTTATACAAATAATATTTATTACTCCATCTGCCTCTGTCTTTTTATTTCTTTGTATGAGGGGGATTTGCTATCTCCTTACCTGAAGAGAACTTGCTAGTTGGCTGATGATGGCTTCTTTTCAGGATTTTTTAAATTCTACGAGCCAAAAGTATACATTGAAGGAAACTTTCATCATCATTTTCTTTAAGAGTATGGTGCCTCAAACTCTCCAGAGGTCTACATTTGGGTCTTATAGCCCAGTGTTTATATATTTACAGAGGAAGAGGACACCAATGTCTGCTTGAACAAATTGAAGTGAAAAACGAAAAGTAAATTATTAGTTGAGAGAGTAACATTTTAGGGTAGTAAGAATATTTCAGAATAGTAAGAGTGCTTTATTTTAAGTAAGAGTATTTTAGAATAATAAGAGTGAGAGCAGACTTGAGGGCTGGATGAAGGAGAGAAATCAGTAAGTTATTAGAGAAGAACGAAAAAGGGAAAAGAAGGGAGATAAAAGACTGACAGAGAAGAACAGAGAGAAATTGGATGACAGAAATCAGACTCAGATTTAGACACACCCTCCAATGTGTTGGTGACCACACCCCTCCTTCAGACAGCCCCAGAACTCCCTTCCTCTCTCCTGGCTGGAAGAGTGATCTTTCAGCTCTCCTTGGCTCCTGGCCTCACTCCCACTCTTCTAGAATTAGAAAGAATTCAAAATGAAAAATAAGACATATAGTAGCATTATATTTCATTTCATTGCTATTTATTTCCAGAAACTACTTTCATAATGTAGTGGATAATTTTTTAGACACGCAACTTCACAGTATAAGGAAAATCACCAAAAGTTATCTCACTAAAAAAAAATAATAACAGGGCAGTTTTCTGAAACAAAGGCTAATATCAAACAAGATAGCCATAGGCAAATTCTGGGGGGAAATGAGGAAAATTATTGCTCTATCATAAGATAGAAAAGGACCTTGAGAAGATCTGGTTCATCTGTCTACCTCCCAGAAAGAATTAATGCTATTTTTAATTTCCTCCAGAGAAGAGGCTGCCACTTAACTCAGTAACCCACCCTGATAAAGCAACAAAACATGTGTTTCATCCCAATAAGATCCTCCATTTAAATTGCTGGGCTTAAATCAGATATATATTATCCTCATCTATAGTTAGAGCCACGTACTTTTTAGGAGCATATCTGCAGTTAGGAAGAGCTGCCACTAGATAGAGCCCTTATATCTATATTTTATATCCTTGTCTTGGCAATTCTCTAGCTTGGATGACCGCACACTCTGGACAGTCCATTCTCATACCTGTTGTGCTGATGTAACCGTGAATAAGTAACTGTTCATAAACTGTTGATAAAACTGTTAACAACCATTTATATACTCTTTTGAGATAATTAATTTGAAACAATGCTTTAGATTTAAACAATATAAGAAAACAAATTAAGAGCTTTGAGTTTATTTTAAGTAGTTTCTATAATTTTGGACTAAACCTCTCTGGTTGAATCCCAATCATAGGGGGAGAGAAAGAGAGAGAGAAAGAGAGAGAGACTGCTCTCTCTCTAAGCCTTGGTGAATGTGTGATTTAGTTTTGATATTCCCAATTGTTCAGGCTAATTATTATATCTGCCCTTTTAATAGTTCTCTAGTTTGCTTGGGATTTCCAAATATTTTGTGCCTATCTGCCATTATTTTAACTAAGCTTCCTTCGGATATGCTCATTCCAAATATGTAGAAAGATACTTGCTACACATTATTTACAATACATATTTTTATGTATGACCTCTCTAAAACTTAAACATTGGGATTTAAATGTGCCTAGCACAGGCTTCCTTACATAATTCTACTAGTCCAGTCTGAATATGTGTGTATCTGTGTGTGGCTTTATTTCCAGCTGACATCTGACAATGATAGGCATCTAATATCAACTCCTAATTTTTCATTTTAACTGTGTAATTAGCATAATATATTTTACCTAATTATAAAGTACATAAGGAATGTATTTCAAAAGATACCTCATAAAGTGATAATCAGATTCAAAGAGTAGTATAAAATCTTCCCCTCCCCTCTTCTTCCAGGCAGAATGTCTGGGTACTGAAGGTAGAGTCTAAGCCTCTGGCAGTTTGGGTGACATGTGTCCTCAAGCTATTTTGGTTCTTAGATATTTGGGACTGCAGAGCCTCTGATGGTTGGATCATAGTTTTAAAAGCCGAATGTTATTGTTTACCTCTTCTAAGCTAATTATAGCCTCACCCTCACAGCTTAGCCAGCACCCTTGTTGGGACTCTCCTTTGTTAATTCCATCAAAGCCCTATTTATTTGTGGGTTCATGGTGTTTCTCTTCCAACCATTTAATCTTTCCTTCTTCCAACCATAAGCAAAAATAGAAGGAAAACATGTTCTTTCCTGAAGTCTATGTGAAACTACTTAAATCCTCTGGTGTTTTCCTGCAAAGGAAACCATTTCCTTCTGGCCCCGTGATCAGGAACCATGAATATAGTGTGCTCTTTTTTAGGAAATTCATTTAACCTTCTTTGGAGATTGGCCTTTGAACATAATTCTTCAGCCATACTTGTGGTGTCATTCAACTAGCAATAAGTATTTTGCACTTGATAGAATCACATAGTCTTGTTATGATCAAGACAGATTTCTCTAGCAGGTCATCACTATGATATATATGTTCTTTATAAAAACATGAAAGTTGCTGGCAAACATTACAAATATAGGTTTGTGACCACTTCCCAGAGAAATTCAAACTTGGGACTCTGTCTCTCAAACACACACACACACCACACACAAACACATCAGTCACTTTTTTTTAAGGTTTTCACGTATTTCTGAAAAATGATAGTTACTATCCCTGTGACCTAGGGACCTAGATTATCATAAACTACTCAAAGTTAAAATACTATACTCTCTTCTTCTTTTCTTTCTTAAACTTTCCATAAAAGCCTCCAGCATGTTCACCTACACCCCCACAATATTATACCCATATTTAGAGGATTCATCCAGGCCTGTGTGGGGGCTAGAATAGATCTAGCTTAGAGAGCTGTTTAAGCATTCTCTCCTAGGTCATCCTCTGGACCATCCTGAGATCTGCTCTCTAGCCAATCTGTGTGCTTACCCTTTTTAAAAAGTTATCAGTAATTAAATTTGTCTTGCTGTACCGTTCAATTTAATAAAAAAGTATTAATGAGCAAACGAGTTTGAGAACAGTGGGAGCTATAAATAAGCCATGGTCCCCCCTCTCAAGAAACACAGTATAGTGGGGAGACAGATACAGAAAGTCTAATAAATGCTGTTTCCTTTCAGCTTTATTGTTTTTATTTTTTATTTTTTTAAAGATTTATTTATTTATTTTAGAGAGAGAAAGAGAAAGAAAGTGGGCTGGGGAGGGAGGAGAGGCAGAGGCAGAGGGGGAGGGAGAGAGAGAATCTCAAGCAGACTCCCCACTGAGCTCAGAGCCTGATGTGGGGCTAGATCCCAGGACCCTGAGATCATGACCTGAGCCAAAATCAAGAGTTGGATGCTTAACCGACTGAGCCAACCAAGCGCCCCTCAAGCTTTATTGTTTTTATAATGTGGGTGAGGAAAAGTTTTCTATTCCCTTAGGAAGGCAGGCTCCTGTCCCTCATATATGTTCTTTTCCAAAAAGGACAATGTCTCAGGTGACAATGGGAATAGAAATAATTGTAGTCCTCATCTAGACTGTGCCATAGCAGGGAGGAATAGTCACTAGGCTAGCTGAGTTCTGACTTTCCACTTTCACTTGGCTTTGTCCTTCCAAGGGACTTTCCCTTATGGGCCAAAGTCAGAGGGGCTGAAGGGCAGTTCCTCCTTCCTGGAAGGAGAGCACTGGAGCTTAGTGACAAAGGCCTACTGTGCTTGAAGAGATCAATCTGAGGAAAAGAGAGAATACAACAGTGAACCTTTGGTGTCTCTTGAAACTTTGCTTTAAAATAATTCATTTGTATTTTAAACACAAGAAAAATGCACATAATTCTGGTGGACTTGCGTATTCTAAATACGTATGCACTTACAGACAAGGAAAAGATCACACTCTTTACTGTTAGCAAACACCCCACTATTAGAGGGATGCTTTGTGTTTATGAACAGAGCAGGACCCATTAGAGTTCGATAAGAAAAGCAACTTGAACAGCACCTATAATAAAATTTTCTAGGAAGTGAAACACCAGAGAGTGCCTGGAAGTATGCAGATACAGACCAAGTCTCATGCATGCTGTCCAGAGAGAGAGCTGCGGTGCCCAGGGGGCCTATCCCCAGATCCTTCTCTAAGGTCCTTCAGTGTCTGCAATTCCACAGGGCAACACCTCTAAGCACGAGGAAGCAGTAGCCATCTAAATTCCCGTAAATTATTCTGAGGGAAAAATCTCGTCAGGGATGACACTTGTAAGAGAAATAGCAGATATGGTTTTACATTGAACAAAAGCCCAGCTTTTTGTTTGTTCTTTGAGGTTAAAATTAAGTCTGTTTTTTTTTGTTTGTTTGTTTTTAACTCAGGTTAGAATTAGCCTAGAGGTGAAACAGCAACTATATAATAAAGGTGGGTTCCAAAAGTATATGAGTTCAACCATGGTCTGGAAAATTAGCTGCCATCTGGAGAGGAAGTGGTGGCTTTTCCCCTGGAGTTACTTAGTGTCTGTGTGCATCAAATTAGAAAATGTAAGTTTATTAAAACAATTTGCAATGGATTGTGAAGCATGCTTACAGTTGAAAATGAGATTGTGCTTCTTCAATACTTAACCAGTGGGCTCCTGACCCTCAAGTACCACTTTGGGCATATTGCTAGACATGAAGTTTGAAAACTCTTGGAAAAAGCCCTGTATCTACCTATATTCAGTGGCCAACATGAAAAAGCCATCTTTTTTTTTTTTTTGCACTATTAAACAGAACAGTTTATTTAACAGCTTTGGAGTGTGATGCCCTTGTCTTTTAGTTTTTTGTTTTTAATAAAAATTGTATATACTTAAGGTGTACAACATGAGGATTCAATATACAAATACATTAGTGAAATTATTACTACAGTCAAGTTAATTAACTCATCCCCTCACATCGTTACCTTTTGTGTGAGTGTGTGTGTGTGTGTGTGTGTGTGTGTGGTGAAATCTACCTGAAATCTATCCTTTTAGTGAATCTCCAGTATTTAATACAGTTGTATTAACTACAATCAGCATGCTGAACTCTAGACTTATTTATCACATTCCTACTATGCAGATATCATCATTCCACTCGTAAGTCAGCTTTTGTATTTCCAAATGCTTGTGAGAGTTGAAAGCAATAAATGTCCTAATAGCGCCAAGATTGGTTCTTTTGTGAACTATATGCTGAACTGTCTGCTAAACTAGAGAAAACTCTGTGAAAGTTATGTCTCTAACTCCTTAGTGTACATGATATAGAGGGAATCACACAACCTCCAAGAAAACTGAGAGGAGAAACCAAACTGGCTAAAAAAAATTGAAGGAATCAAATTTAAATAATTCTCAATACATCATGACATGTGTTAGAACAGTTTTAAATTCTTGTCTGAAGAATAAATGGATGTGGTAAAACTATTAAATAAAATTGTGTCAGGGGCCTCCCAGTCTGGAGGAACTCAAGTTTGTCCAAGATCTACCCGTGAGACCAGTACAAAGTCATGAAAAAGCTAATCATTCTTTAGTTTAATCCACACCAATTAGTCTTCCTCCAGGCATCTGCTACCTGATTTTAGAGACCATATCAGAAATGAAAAGAAGCAGTGTCTTATTTATCATATGTCAAATTCAAAGGCATAGCTGCTTGTGAAGACCCTACTATGCTTTATTCACCTCAGAAAGAGATGTGCTTACCGTCCCTAGTATAAAGCAGTCTTTCATGTGGCTTTAAAGATTAGTCCTGGGTCAGGTTATTATAATGCTTCCTCCCTGCAAAAGTCAACCATACAAGTCTCAAATCCTGAAATTCACTGGAATATTTATCAAAGAAATTATTTTAGCATAAGCAAGACCACTGTACTCAAATCTCTGTTTATCAAGTTTGCCTCCAAACTCTGCAAGTGGAGGAAACTTTTATTGGATTTCAGAATTCTCCAAGCATTCTTGGGAAAACAGGAATTAACGGGCTTTTGGCATTTCAAGAACCCATTGTTGGGATTATCAAAGGCTTCAGTAAGAAACTCAAAACAAATAGAACAGCAAATCATTAGTGAGAAAGCAATAAACATTGCTAGTGAAATCTATGTCCAGTATACTTAGCACTGAACGAAGAGTTTATTTTATCCAGACCATTTGCAGTTAGATGTACCCTACAGACAGATACCCAATAATGGTTTGTATCCTACTTCCTGGCTGGTGGTGTTTCTAGGTTTTGTGTGTGTTGGGAGGGTGGGTCAGGGGAAGGGTGTGACTGCTACTTGAAAACTAGCTCTCCAGGAAGGATCAAATCATCTACAGTGTGACTTTCCCTCATCTCAGGACAATTGCATTTAAATATAGGCCAAAGGCTTAAGTCACAGGAATAAGGCTTAATCACAGGATTTCAGAAAATAGTCTTTTGGGAAGCTTGGGGACAGGATGGTGCAGTTGCCCTAGAGCCTCTGAAAGTACAATGTGTAGGTCTGCCTTTCTCAGATTAGGCTGAATCTTCAAGTCCTTGCTGAAACTTCCAAGTCTTTGTTACAGATTGCCTTGGATTCCTAGAGCCTGGTTTAATCAGTTTATTATCAACTCCAGAATGACAGAGGAGTATACACAGAGAGGACTTGTATCAGGTGAAGTGAGATAATTATTTCCTTAATGAAAAGCGAATTTAAATTCTAGGTTACTTACAGTAGCTGCTTGTTGGGGGAGGGGAACCACAAATTTAAAGTTGTGGTGATTTTTTTTTTTTAATGTTCGGGAAAACGTGTCAAGCAATAATATATTAAGTGTGCAATACTTTTGTCAGGTAGAATGTCCTGGCTTTGGAAGGGTGAGAAGAGGATTGTTACAGCAGTCTGCCTTTCAAAGGGCAGCTTTGATCATATGGTTAACTTGACATTTGGGCTGAGGAATTCAACCTCACCAGGGATGGGACTGGATTTTACCGAGCTCTCCTTATCCAAACTACAACATGCTTACTGCTTTCTCCCCACATTCCCCACATCTCAGCCTCCAGGACTAGCTACCAACGAGTCATTTTGTCCATTTTCATTGGTCTGACCACACAAGGAACATCCTGTTTCTTTAAATCCCCGATGCTCAAATTGCTATTGTAGAAAGCAACTCCCTGTCAATTTTCTCCACATTTAATCCTCAGCTTCTTGTCATATTTTCATTTTTCTGCATTGGTTCCCATGGTAACAAATCTATTGGCAGAGAAAGTGTGACTCTGCTTTTAGCCCTCTGCACAATACAAAATCCTTCTAGTGATTCTCAGGCAAGTGTCATAAAAAGGCAGGGAGAGACTACAGTTCCCTAGGCTAATGCCTCTAATCCCCTACCCCACCACATGTTCTTTCCCACCCTATTCCCCAACCAGGCCCACTGCCCAGAATCCCTTCACCTTTTGATCCAAGTATTCCAAGTGCCCTCCTATTCAACTACAGATGCCAGGACTGAACCTTTTTTGTTCAGACGGCTTCCTCTTCTGTCAGGACTTACCAGACAGAAATGTGTTAACTAATGGCAATGGACATTTGGAAGCAACATGGGAGAAGCAACTTGCACTCATTTTTCTATAAAATATCCTCAATATGCATCTGAGATGTATACAGCCCAGGGAATAAGTAGGTACTGAATGAGCTCCTGAGGAAGAGGAAGAGATAACAAAGATGTAGAGAAGCAAAAAATCTTGTAACTGGTGGCCAAATGTGAGCAAGGGAGCTACAGTTGGGACAATTCAGGGTTCAAGTAAGGAAAAGGTAAGAAACCTACCAAAAGCTAAGGAAATGGAGCATAGAGAAAAAAGGAGTTTTTGAGTTAACTGTCTGCAGAATGGGAGCCTGCAAAGGAGAGAATAGCTTTCTGCAGACTTTGGCCCAACTCCGCCTACAAAATATTTTTCCAAGTAATCTTTCCCTTAATAACAGATTGTATGTTTTATTTTGAATTCTAGAATTCCACTGTGGCTTGGCAGTAAGTTATATGCCTAGCAACCCCAAATCTCCTATGTCCTCAGTACTTAGAAAAAAATCAGGAACTGTTCATCAGAAATTAAACAGTCCCCATGCTGAATGTGCTTTTTATTTAGTTTTTTTGAAGAGTTAATGAATTCAGGGGAATGAAAATAGATGTTAGAAATAAAAATGTGGGTATCTCTAGTTAAGAAAATTATCAAATGTAAATGATTCCTTTTTTCGTTGGGTCTTATAAAAATATGTGATACTTAAGCACACTGAAGTTTTAAAGTCGGCTGATTATATTGTACAAAGGTATTTTTGGCCCTTTAAAAATTATTTTCCTACATTAAGAAAAGTTTTCTTATATTCAGAACTTTTTATTGTGACTCAGGTTTTGTGTCTCTGTATAGACACACATACATAAGTGTTTTTCTTTGCGCACTTGTTTTGCACAGGTAAGAAAATGAGATTAAATAACGTCCAGGTATGCAGGTCAACTGACTTTTATGGTAGCTAGATTAAGGAAAGCATCTGATGAACGGACAAAAGAAATCACATGATATTTCTTTGTACCTTTCCATCTCTCTTCCCCTTCCCCAGCACTCTACTAAAGAACGTCTCTTATTTAGTCAGGAAATCTTATGTAATTTTTTGGAAAGTCCACAGGAAAACCAAGTTGCAAGTCTCAGGCAGATAGAACATGAAGCAATTCCCATATTTGTTAGAATAGTGATTTATTTTCAGAATGTAATGCCAAAATAAATTTTATATTCAATACTTGTAGAGTCTTTCCACTCAGAGGACTCTTACTGGTCTTGAATGTGGAAAAGGCATCTGTTCAGGGCAGTGAGTAATGTTGTATGTTAGGTTTTACTCTAGAAAATTTGGTTTTAGCTTTGATGACACCCAGTGTCAATGGAATGCAATAAATGTTTTATACTGCTTTCTGATGTTTAGGTATTTCCCTTTAACATCCTCAACCGCATTTTTCTCCTTGAAAACGCAAGCCTTACTGCTTTCTGTTTGGAATGAAGAAAAAGATAATTGATAGGCAGATAAGCTGGATATTTTTGTCTCAAAGCCAGTCAAGTTTCTTTTTGGACTCAGTGTATAAAGGGGACTAAAGGAAGCTTAAGGACAATGGCATTGTCTTCATATAAAGGAGCAAATTTTTCCTGGTTAAAAATCAGAGGTGAAGCTACTAAATTGTTTGTAAATTTCAAAGACTATCTCAAATAACCTTGGCAAAGTAAGGTTTTAAGTGCTGTAGTTTCATTTTTCCCACTTTATAACCACCCAAGGGCACCCCCCGACCCAGCTGTATATAAGTAAACCATAATATGAACTATGGTCTCTTTCTACTCAGAGAAGAAATATTAACAGCAGCGATTCTAAATAGACAGTGATAAATTTTTAATTGGTCTGTAAAGAATTATAAGTAAAAGGATATTAGATCCTAGGTTTTTAGAATTTTAAGTATCCATGAAAATTATTCTTTCATTCCTAAAGTGCTTGACAACTGACTACTTTGGGTCTTAGTTATTGGGGGTGGGGACACAACACAATCTTTTTATTACTGTGTAAAGAAGTTCTAATTCCACCTATTTAAATTAATAGTTTTCAAATGCTAAACACATGTGCACACATACAAATTATCCATTTTTCCTTTGAGGTCCTACAATTCAGTTAGTGAAATATTTCACTCTTCTTTAAGAAAAATTCCTAGGCAGGGATGCAACACTGGGCCACTATTTTAATAAGATGAAGACAGTCTCTAGACTCATTCTTTTTCAACATCTGACTTCACTGCCATATGTGCAGCACAACAGTGACATCTTAAGGCCAAGTAACTAGAGCTCCTTTAGCCAGAGAAAGAACTTGAATTGGATCTGTTCTCAAAGAAATTTCATCATGTTATCAAGTAGTTTTCAAGTTCAGTTTGCAACTGGTAGATCTTTATAAATGCTACTTTATGACTTCTTTTGCAGTCTTTGTGAACATTTTAATGTGCACTGGTAAACACTAACGTTTTACAAAGACATATTGTATATTAATGCATGCATTTCATTGCATAGTTTATTGACACTCCCCTTGTAAAGCTTTTATGGAAGAAACAACAAGCCACAGCAGTATAGCAAAAGAGGCTTAATCTTTATAAATTGGGGCCTTTTCTGTCTCTTTGCTAGCCTAGGTGGCTGTACACAAATTCAGGTGGGAGGGGGCAAGAAACACCTCTTAACATTTAAGGTTTTCTACATGGGTGAACTCTAGTCAATTCAAAATAAATTGCTTACTTTAGTAAAAAATTTTACCATTTTATAAAAAAATTAAATCATGACATGTTTAATTGAGATGGCTGTATTGTAATTAATATTTTGAGATAATTGTGATTTTGAGCTTCAATTATATATAAAAAGTTGTCATTTTTGTATGTGCTAAAAATATGTATCACAATTAACAGTACTTTTTAGTTGAACTACGTATTGATGTAAATAAAAACTGAATGAAGACATATTTACTACTTTATTAACATAGATTGTGAATGTACTTAATGGTTTTTTTGCAGTATGAGACCATAATGACTTTGAAAGCTGCTTCATTTTATGTGCAAAGGAGTCCTATGAATCTATATTTTAAATTTACTCAATCAGTGAAATTAATTACTTTGTCAGTTAATTTGCAAATGCAAGCTGTACTCTCCAGTTTATTTTATGTATTGACACTAATTGGTAAAGGTGTACAATGTGATTAGAATGCATTTTGAAGATGCTTTCTGTACAGATACAAAATACAGGGACTACAATAATGCTGTGCAGTGTATAGCAGAGCCATTTTTCGGCTTTGGTGTACTCAATTTTTTCAGTATTTAAAAACGTGTTTTGAATAACATAAAAGTCTCTTTATTGTATAAATAATAAAATGTCACATTATTGTAAAGTGTCTTTTGTCTAATATCGAAGCAGATTTCTTACCCACAGAGTTGTAATATGAAAAGGGCTTGTTTTTTTAAGCCAAAAACAACTATTATAATCAATATTTGAAAATGTAACTTTTATTATGAACAGTAGTATTTATCTTTATTAGCAATGAGTTTTTTCATAATATGAGCATGCCTCAATCACCCAAAAGCTAGCTAGCTACCTACCTGCCTATATCTATGTAAGTTAATATACATTCTGTTGATTGGCTACTTAATAGAATCACATGGTAAGTTTTATAATGACTGATCAGCCTACCTCTGATATTTTTGGTATAAATAAAAATATTTCTACTTTATTTTTACTAAATCAAGTTAACCAGTAACAAATTCCCTTTCAGAAAATTTCCACATGACTACAAGTTTAGTCTTATGAAGACTAGAAATAAATTTGAAAAGTAAGGCCCTGGAAATAAAAAAAAAAAAAAATGCACAAGGTTGGATTAGAACAGACCAACAGAGTAGATAATGTATACAAATATCTGCTTAATAAATTACTTAAGAAATTTCGAAGACTTCTATGTGGTATATGTTATTAGTTATTTTCTGTTGCTGACATCTATAGAATTAAAATAAGCTCTTCAGTACTTTTTTAAAGAAGAACAAAAGGTATTTTTAAACACACTCTGAGGGAAAAATATGCAGATCCAATCCCTTCAAATTTCTTAAATCTAGAAGTACTAGGTTACTGTAGGGAAACTTAATAGTAAGAAATCATTTTAAAAAAACTTGTCAAGTTTTAAATTCAAAATTCTGAGAGCAACTTAAACAACGCTTTTACTGTTTTCTCTGCCAATAACTACATCTCGTGTAATATTCCTGTTACATTAGAAATTATGACAAAATGGTTTCATAAAATGTAGGGAAAAGGCTAGACAAGAAACATTTCAACTGGATTAAAACAAAAGCGAGACAGTGAATGTTAATTTAAAACTTATACCAAGACCAACCACATCACAAAAGTCTTATCACGGGTAAGGAAAAGCCTTATTTTTTTAAATGCCAAAGAACAGTTTTGAATAAAATTCAATTCAATTTTATATCTAACAAAAAGGTAGAAATTAGATGGTCATATTCAAATCAACTGGTCACATTAAATGTAACACGAACAGAAATGGTGGGAAAAATCCCACTTCTACAAAAATGCTTTCTCATTATAAAAATATCAAACTAACTTAAATAAAAAATCACTTTTGAAGAAATTGTTTACTATCTTATAAGGAATGAAAGTAGAGTAAATCTTATGCAAAACATTCAAAATAAATGCATAAACACTGTATGTGGTTATCACCATTACAAATGAACGATACCTTAGAAAAACGTTACTTATCAATGTAAGAAGTCTAAGAATTAACATGACCAAGATTATAAAACAACTCCAATTTAAGTAGGAATCCGGTCTCTCAAATATTCCAGAATAGCAGCTGTTCCTTTCATTAATATGGCTGCTCGAGGAACGCGGAAAGGATTTCCATCTAGTAGTAGTGTTCTAAATAAAAGAGAGAATTAAGAATTTTAACATTTTCCATTAAGAAGGCTTTCCTTCTAATTTCAATTGCAATTTCATAAATAAATTTGTGTATTTTTTTCTATTTGTCCCTTTTCAAATCTAAGCATTTCAATAGTTGGAATTAGAACTACAATAATAACCCAAACAACATTAATTGAATACTTATTATATGAAAGGTATTGTGCTGAGTAATTTATGTTCACTGACTCTCTTAATTATCTTAATAATCCTATGATGTAGACACCATTGATATTCCTATTTAATAGGTAAGGAAACATAAGTTCAGAGAAGTAAGACAGACGTGTCCCAAGATCATACAGCTATTAAACAGAGGAGCTGTGACATGAGCCACCATTTTACCCATCTTCTTCTCAATCTTATAATGACCATATACTACATGGTTAAATTATATTTATACATTAGAATGAGCATACTTGTCAATATACCAAGGACTATAATGTAATCAATATATCCCCCCTCCGCCCTGGGAAACATCGACAAATTCCTGCTCTCTACCTCCCTTGACCAGATGCACACAGAAAGTCTATGTACATGTTCTAAAATGAGGTTCAATTTCAGATTTGAGGACTGGTTGATTTGTTTCTTTATATAATTAATGAAATAAATTATAAGATAAAGAGACTTTTAATTTTCAAAAATTTAAGTGTGTAAACAAAAGCCAAAGGATTCATACCATATTACACAATAGATCTAAATGATATCCTCAATATTTCTATGGGCTGTGGGGATTCTTTCAAAGGCTGATTTTCTTAATTTATAAAAAGGAATTAATTACAGTCACTCCTCATTATTCACAGCCTCTATATGTGCTAATGTGCCTACCACTAAAAATTATTAGTAACCCCAAAATCAATACACAGGGCACTTTCGAGGTCATTTTTGGATATGCAGAGCAGCAAAAAATTTGAGTCAATCACGAGGCACATTCTCAGCTGAGGTCAGAAAGGTGATGCTTTCCCTTCTTGTGTCAGTTCTCACACTGTAATCAAGCGTCCTTTCTGTGGTCTACTTAGTAGTGCAACATTTTTTGCATTTTTGTACTTTGTGTTGGTGATTTCACTGTTTAAAATGGCCTGCAACTGTGGTGCTGAAGTGTTTTCTACTTTTCCTAAACACAAGAGGCTGTCGTGTGCCTTACAGAGAAAATATATATACCAGATAAGCTTCATTCAGGCATGAATTTCAGTGTTGTCTGGCCATAGTTAAATATTAATGAATAAATAATATTAAATACAGAAACACACAGAGAACAAGGTTATGTATTGACTGGTTCATGAAAATGTGACCAGGGGTTCCAAAGAGGCTAATTATACTTCCCCTAGCAATCATGGTTCAGTATTCACTAATTTGGTGTTCAGAGACTTTATAAAATACAACTACTGCAAACAACAAGAACCAACTGTATTTGCCTCTTACAAGTCACTAATATGAGGCACCAAAGCACATGCCAGTGCTGCCCTAGCAAAGTAAAATATGCCCCACCATCATACACAGTGTTCAATAAATTAAATAAATTAAATTACTTCTGACACATTCTGCTTAAGTACTTGGCTTTCTGTTGACATCTCAAAACTCTCTTTATATTCATTTAGCAAGCACTTATTGAGTGCTTACTGTGTTCTAGGCACTGGGACAACTCTTTTCTAAAGGAGGAAAAAGAAATGATACAAATGAGTCCAAACAAAGCAGGATGGAAAACCAGAGGGAGGGACTAACTCTGCTTGGAGAAGAGGGAAGGTTTTCAAAGATGATATTTAGGTTGATTACTGATAAAAGCAGGGTGGAGGCATTTGAGGTTAAGGTAACAGCTAACACAAAGAATAAGAAAGACCATGCTGGGCTTGAAATAAACGGTGAAAGTCTGTAATCTGTAATTCTGAGCAACCTTGTATGCATAACTGGGGAGTTTATATTTCCCTGACATTTTTTATGCAGTGCAGTTTCAAGTTATACACATACACAGTGATGACAAAAGTATCAGAAAACAATCAGTTACTATATTGACATATATTATAGCATATAAACAAAGTTAAAAAATATATTATTTGGTAAAACTTGAAAAATGGAATTGGGATTCTGGATTTCGTTACCTGTTATTTTAACACAACATTAAATTTTTTACTTCAACTTTCCTGCAAGAGTACCTCAACAAGAGAAAAAAAAAAAACAACTTATAAATCGATCAAATAAATGGAAAAACTTAGTAGAATGGTGTAGTTACCTTAAGTTCACACAATTACCAAGCTCTGGTGGAATTTGTAGGAGGTCGTTATTTTGAAGGTCCAGGGTGATCAGATTTTCCATTGCCTTCATTTTCTGAGGATCCACAGATCCAACCTGATTGTTACTAATCAAAATTGTTTCAAGTGTGGGGATGTGATACAGAACTTCAGGTAGTATTCTGAACCTATTAAAATATGAACAGAACACCTAAATGTACTGGAATCAAGGGAAAACCATTCCTTCAAATAGATGATCTTAAGTTTGATATCATAATGTAGTTTCCTTTACTGTAATTTATTTTATATTTGGTTTAAGTCCTGTGTTCAAATTTTCAAGAAAATGAACTGATTTTGGAAACCTTAAAATATATGTTAAGTGGACAGACTTGTAACATTTTCTGTTTATTGTGTAAATCCAACAAAAGTATAGAGTAAATTCTCCCATGTTTTTCTTTTCACATTTAGGAGACAAGAAAATCCTCCTGAGATTCTATATAAAATGTCCCCATGTAGGTATTCTTCCTTAGTTTGCTTTTACTTCTTATAAAACAGAATTACTACCAATATATTAAATAAATACTAGAGATTTATACTTTGCTCTGATGGAAGCTTCCAAAATGAGTGCAATTTTGGTTCTTGAAAAGATGACAAACTAACATAGACTGCTGCCTGCTCATCCAAAGCAACACTGAAGATGTCACAAAAAAGAAGGGAAGGCTGACTGCTCTCAGAGCAATACTCAGCAATTAATGCAAGATTATTGAGGATCTCTTGGCATGGTTACAGTGTGAGATGACTGTGGCATGGACTAGAAAAGACAAGGGTTGGGCTGAAGGAGAGATTTATAGCTGGGCCCTTTTAACTTCCCTATACTGCCCTTCTTTTGCTGCCTTGATGTTTAAAAAAAAAGAAGGAAGGAAGGAAGGAAGGAAGGAAGGAAGGAAGGAAGGAAGAAAGAAAGAAAGAAAGAAAGAAGAAAAAAGCAATAGCAAGTGTAAACTCAAGACAGCTCTGAAGTTCCAGGGCGCCTAGGTGGCTCAGTCGTTAAGCATCTGCCTTCGGCTCAGGTCATGATCCCAGGGTCCTGGGATCGAGCCCCACATCAGGCTCCCTGCTCGGCAGGAGGCCTGCTTCTCCCTCTCCCACTCCCCCTGCTTGTGTTCCTGCTCTCGCTGTCTCTCTCTCTGTCAAATAAATAAATAAAATCTTTAAAAAAAAAAAAAAAGACAACTCTGAAGTTCCAGAGGGACTGGAGAGTTAATGACTAGGAGTACAGAGGGACCAAACTGCTCCAGAGCAGTCCTTCCTCTTCTTCCCACCAATGCATGAACAAGGTATTTAAAAACACGTAGTTCACCTGCTGACACAGAAGTTAGGGTTAGCTTTTGCCATCTTCCCTAAGACATTACTTGACAATGTGATTGACAGCTCAATAGACAATATAGAACTGGTAGTTCAGTTCACAAAACTTAGCAGAGATCTGAGAAGTGCATATATTTTTAAAAATGACAACAATTATATAACCTACACATGAGAAACCATGAGCAATAATGAAGCAGACAGAACAAAAATTTAAATAGGCAGTATTTTAGACACATCACTGTGCCTTTGCTTCCTTAATTGCAAACGAGGAATAATAATACTACTAAACTTATACACTTGTTATAAGGACTGAATGATTATATTTCAGCTGGAATACAGTACATAAATATTAGCTATTAATATTTACATTGTTACCAGAATCAACTTGCATTATAGGAAACAAATGACATAGTTGTTAAGAGCCCAACTGCTGGAGGCAAGATCTGGAATCGCTATAATGTACTAGTTATGTGAACCTTAGCAAAACATAAATCTCTAATATTTACTTAATATATTGGCAGTAATTCTGTTTCATAAGAAGTAAAAGCGACCTAAGGAAGAATACCTACATGGAGACATTTTATAGAGAAGCTCAGGAGGATTTCCTTAACTTCCAATCTCCGATTTTTAAATGAACATCATGACAGAAACCACCTTTTGTGAGGATTAAATGAGTTAATATATGCACTTAGTCCTGTGCCAGCAAATAAACCCCCAGTAAATATTAGCTACTCTTAATTATTAGCAGTATCTTTAGAGTGTTTGCAGAATAAAATCTATTAGTTGGCATACAAAGCTCTGACAGGACTCGCTACTGCTCACATGCCCAACTTCATTTGTTATTTCTACTCCTCTACCCCCTCACTTTTTGTCCCGAGCCATATCAAACTTCTTAAAGTGTCCCAAACACACCATGTTCTCATATGTTTGTGCCTTAGTACATGCCATTTGCCCCACCTGGGATGCCCTATCCCTGCATGTCTGGCTGATGTCTAATTTTTAAGTCTCAGTTTCAATGCTATCTCCTCTGCCCTCAGGCAATCTCAGGAAACACCTTTACCTATGCACTGTGTTTTCACCATAGCAATTATAATTATTTATTTACATATTTGTCTTCCTACTGGGCTATAAGTTTCTTAAAATTGTTAAAAGGAACAAAAGTCTACTAAATAATCAGCTGTGAAAACTCTAAGAAAGCAATATCACTTTCAATTATAAGTAGAATAAGGTGAAAATAAACTTGAATATTTAAATAAAGTAAACACATGGGGCCTTTTTATTTGGCTCTTTTAAGTGTATTCTCTCAGACCTACATATTCTCCACATAAAAATCTTCAGTCACAGATTAGTCTGCTCTGTCTCTCACCTGTTAAAGGAAAGATTAATTGTTTGTAGTCTTATCAGCGATTCCATTTCTTCAGGCAAAGAATTTAAAAAATTGTTCCTAAATTGGAAAGAAAAAGATTTACAAAGTTGAAAATCTGTACAACTTTAATTTATAATTAAAGTGTTGATCAGGGTGCCTGGCTGGCTCAGTTGGTTAAACATTTGCCTCTGGCTCAGGTCATGATCCCAGGGTCCTGGTATCGAGTCCCGCATTGGGCTCCCTGCTCAGGGAGGCCTGCTTCTCCCTCTCCCTCTGTCCTTCCCCTCTGCTCATGCTCTCTTTCTCTGATGTGCATTCTCTCAAAATAAATAAATAAAATCTTAAGAAAAAATAAAGTGTTGATCAGACAAAAAATTATGTAGCTCGGTTTGTTAGTCCTTGATCTGATCTCATTAAGGCTGAGTCCTGAGAATTCTGAATCAGTCAGCTGCCTCAGGTATTTGATTAGTGTGCCAAATCCAAATAATACCAATACGCAACCAACTGATAAAGCAACCAACTCTTTAATAATACATTTAACAGGGCAAACACTGTAAACTAATCATTTATCTCCTTCAAACTGATCTCAGCAATCCTTCTCACAGATAGGGCCCTTGAGATCATGCCTGTATACATTATTTGATTCCACAAATATTTGATTGGTGTTTAATACATGTATCTTGCATACAGACATGAAATTCTACTCTAAGCAGAACTGTAAAATTTTATGAAAAAAAATGAAACAGGAAAGTGATGAGATTCTATATATTTAGAAATTTAGGGCTTTCTACTACATAGGTATTAAGCCAGTCCATTTCTACTCTAAGTTTAGAATTTCAATTTATACAATGCATATATTTTTTAAGAATCTTAGAATGAAGCACGGCAGTAAACAGAATCTCACTTATTGTTAGAAGGACCTGGAACAATGTTAAAAGAAAGGTTAACGACAGGAAGGCAGAAGGATTCTAGAGCTTATATAATTACTTATAATAGAAAATATTTGTGAGAAAATTATATTCAACTAGATGGCTACCTATTACAAATGAGTAATTTTCTCTAAATTTCTTTGTGTTCAGAAGTAAAGCCTAATAATATGTTAAGTCATACTTTCTACACCTATGTTTTCTTTTCTCTGTACTGTTCTCCAGTTATTGTCTTTATTAAGCTATACCAAATAACCTACTGCTGGTTTCTATCTTTTTCCTTCTGATATCAGATAAGAAAGTGTACATTAGGGGCGCCTGGGTGGCTCAGTCTGTTAAGCAACTGCCTTTGGCTCAGGTCAAGATCTTAGGGTCCTGGGATCGAGCTTCACATCGGGGTCCCTGCTCGGCGGGGAGTCTGCTTCTCCCTCTCCCTCTGCTGCTCCCCCTACTTGTGCTCTCTCACTCTCTCTCTGTCAAATAAATAAAATAAATAAAATAAAAAAAATAAAAGTGTACATTAGTCACTTAATTAGAAACCTAAAGGTATAGACAGTGTCATATACACACACACACAGAAGAATGGGACAAAAATAAAGAGAGCAGTAATAAGTACATGAATTCATTCTCTCTACTCCATTAATACTGAACTACAATGTGGTTTTACACTGCTTTGCCAGTGTAATTGCCACCCCAAAACAGAAGCAAGTCTACATTTAATAGGAGCGGAGTATTAGTAGATCTGCTTTAATCCCATAAGCCAAAAAAAAAAAAAAGTCTCTATAGGCAGAATAAATCCTTAAACAGATACAATTTAGCTTACTGTTATTTACCTATTGCTTGAGCAGGGCAAGAGGAGCTACAGCTTAAATAAACTAAAAGCACATTGGAAGTGCAGATAATAGAGCTATAGCTTACAAATAAAGACTTAAAGCCCAAACAAATAAATACTTGACTATCTACCTCTGAGTCATTTATTATTACCCTCAAAGAACTGTGGCAATTCTGATCCTGTCACTTCAACTTAGGACTTATTTAAATTAAACTTCCTATTACCCCTGCAGAGCCTTAAACAGTTTCTTTCCTTTTGTTGCCATTCATGGTGGTCTTTTTCTTTCTTTCTGGCCTTGAATGTTGACTATAATATTTTAAAACCAAATAGGTTCTTTTTAAGAGAAGCCACGCTAGCTGCTGTGCCAGCATAGGATTTTGAGAGTTTTATGCTATTTACTTTCAGAAAAGGAAAAACGGGAAACACTTTCCATGGGTTATTTGTAGTTTTTCTTAATTAAGCATGAATTTAAAGAATGTGTTAATATTTTCTAATATTTTAAATAAACTGCCTACAAATGACAGATATTTGATTAAAGTATTTCCTAAATGCTTAATTTTAGATCTGTCCTAAAATGTAATTAATAAACTAAAGAGCAATTTCCACACTTACTTAGGAAATATGAGGGAAAGAGCAAATGTTAGGCAAAACTCAAAGACAAGTTATAATGAAAAAGTGAAGCAATAACATCAATAAATACCTGAGATCTAAAAAAGTCAATTTTTGAAGTGTACATAATTCCAAGGATATAAAGGAAAGCTTATTAAAACTGAGATTGACATCAGAAACCATTTCCTTCAGTTCCACAATCCTGAAACAAAAATAATTTAAAGATGTTAGCTCTTGAATTCACTGTCAGAACTTCAAAACTACAAGCAGACATAGAAGGAAAAATCCTATATTATTTTTGCTAATTAAGATTTTCTGTAACTTTTACTTCTCCCACAAAAATTTCAATTAGTTTGTATTCTATAATAGTAGTTTTCTTTTAGGCTGCATAATATAATATTCTCTGTATCTGAGTACTTCACAATGTTTTTTAACTATGATACGTCAACATTTTTAAAGTATAGTATTTTCTGTCCAAATTATCATTGTATTAATCATGACTGCAATAAAACATTAAGTTAATTCCTAGTTTGGTAAGTGTCACGACTAAGCAACTTAAGTCAAAGACTTAAAGAGAAAGACTTAAATACTGCTAAGTAAGCCTAATCAACCTTAGTAATTTTAAAGCACACTATTAACTATAAGAACAAATGTTATATATGATTTACCAAGAAATGAAACTATATGAAAGAAAGAATATCAACTGCTGTGCTAAAGAAAGATGAGTTTGGATATGTAACTGATAAAATTTCTTTGGAAAGTTTTTGGATATATGTATTGAGAGCCATACTCCTTTAGATAATTCTTCCGGAAATCCGGTCTAAAGAAACAGTATGTTTTGTTTTATTTATTGCCGTAATCAACCTTATAGTATATGATAGATTTTAAAAGTATTGTTTACAACATAGGAAAACACGACAAATTAACCAGTTAAGATACAAATTGTATATGTAATTCTAAATAGGAAACAGTTTGAAATAAAACGTGCCATGAATAGAATAGTGATGGGACTACAAATGATCTGTCCCTTCCTTTTGTCTAAAATTTTATGAATAAGTATTATTTTCACAATCAGGAAATCATATAGTGAAAAGTATGACTTGTGAAATAAAAATTTAAGAAAGAGGAAAATGACTCAGAAACTCTCTAGATCAAGGTATGTCCTTGCTATCTTTCTACTCTGGCCCTCTAAATTGCCAAAAATATGATGAAATAACGGCAATAAAAGAATACCATACTGTTTTACATATGAATTACCACATTGTGAGGTAAAATGAGAAATAAGTAATAAGGTGATGTGTCCATCTTCATTCCCAGTTTTGATCCAGGATCCCCAATGCAAACTTATCCTGACAGCAAATCTAACTGCTCAGTTCTTCTGTCAAGCCCTCAGAGCCCTTTAAACAAGAGAGAAGGAGAAGAACTAGATCTCCTTTTGCTATGGAATCTCGAAGTTAATTTACTTTTAAGATCTATATTCTTCAAACTATGCCCTGCAAAATAGAAAGCAAGTTAAAGTTTGTCTGACTGTTTAAAAATTTTAAACATCTAAAAAATGTTTTTGACGGTCAGATGAAAGCCATTTTATTTTCCCAATCACTTTTTTTTTTTTTTTTAAGTACTTAAGTGCTTACTAAGTGCTAGGCACTGGTTAAATGCTTTGTGTGGATTATGTCATTTAATTTAATTCTTATAAAATACATACTTTATTATCTTTACTTCATAGGTAGGGAAACTAAGAGCAGCTAGTTAGCCTGTCCAAAGCTACACAGCTCACAGATCTGGGATATAGATACATGCAACTGACTCCATTGTCCAAGTTCTTTACCATTACCCTATTCTGTCTCCCCTACTGTTGTTTTAATTGGCAAGTTTATTTGTCAACTTTCTTTGGGTATATAGTTTACTGCAAGATAACAATCATTTAAAAAAGGTCAATATTATACTAATTTTCTCTCATAACCTAAAGATTTTGCTGTAACTAATATCAACAAAGACATACTGAACAGCACAAGTACAATGCACATGACTTCTAATATTTGATAGTAAAGAATCCTTTTCTGGGAGGAAAATATTAAGAGGATTATCTGGGGCTTTTATTGATTTCACTATCAGTGAAAAATTCAGTGGCTTGGCAATTCATTAACATAAAGCCCAAAATGAAAATTCCTATTAATCCACATGGACCTGGCTTTGGATGGTGTCTTAAAACTTTTCCTTTAATATTTCATTACATGGAAAAAGTTAATTTATACTTTTAGTAATTCTAATAATTTAATAATTCTAATTTTCCATGTTTAAAATGTAAAAGAAAAAGAAATCAAATTTCTAAAAATGTATCTACCTCTCAGAACTGATGTTAATATGTCTCAGAGAATACTTAGGTGAATTTTGCTAAATCCCTCAAATATCAATAATGAAAAAAATTCTACATATGCTTTCAAATTAAAAAACTATGAAAAATAATTATTCTTGTCACTGAAATGCAAACACAACTGAGAATGAGTCACAACTTAATAGAAATGACATCATGAACAATTCTCACCTTTTAGGAATTTCACATAGCTGATTCTTACTGAAGTTAACAGAAGTGATAATGTTGCTTTTTACTGCATCAAATACTTCATCAGGAATTAAAGTTGTTTGTTTATCACTAAATGAAAAATGGTTTAAAAATGCATCATCCTTAGTAGTCCAGAAAGATATGATTATTACTTTTCACTTTTAAAGGCCCTCAAGGATTTTATGAGTTTTCAAGGCAGCAAGGCAGTTGCTCATTATGAAGAACACTTTGAAGTTCTGTAAACAATGCCAGAAAAACCTACGAACTCACAAAATATTAACCATTAAGAATTCAGACAACATAACATATCACAATACATTGTACTATACCTTCTGAGCATTCACATACTCAGTGTGAATAAAACCAGATATATCTTCAGAGTCTAAGATGTTTAGAAATCATATTAAATAGATAATTAGTAAGTAGATTCCTCTACCTCAGAATAGAACTAAATCTATAATTTTAAAACTGTTGTTATCCCATTTCTAACAGGGATTATCTGCCAACTTTATGTAGCTATATAGTTAACTGCAAGGGAACAATCATTTTTAAAAGTTCAACATCGAGGCGCCTGGGTGGCTGTCGGTTAAGTGCCTGCCTTCGGCTCAGGTCACGATCTCAGGGTTCTGGGATGGAGCCTCAGGCTGGGCTCTCTGCTCAGCAGGGAACCTGCTTCTCCCTCTCCCTCTGCGCTCCCCCTGCTTGTGCTCTCTCTGTCAAATTAATTAATAAAATCTTTAAAAAAATAAAAGTTCAACATTATACTAAACTGTTTCTCATAACCTAAGCCAATTTCTCTCTCCTTTAGCATGTGACAAGGTAGACAGGGTAGTGGCCTTAGACTAAACTATTCCTGGTTTTACCATTAAGGACCTTTTTAAAATTCACTTTCTCTTAACCTCAGTTCTGTGAAATTAGAATCTGAAGAATTATTCATTGTTATGTGGGCCAGATCTTTTGCAAATATAAATGTAAATAAATTTCCTTTTCAATAAGATTTTCAATAAAGTATACATTTAATCTTAAATGAAAGTATAGTAGTACTCTGACATTTGCAGACTTAACAATTTGTTAATGTTATAATTAGCCATTTGTCCCCACGTTCTTCTTTTACAATTTTCAATGCTTAATCACATCATCCACTTAAAAATATTGTTGATGGAATGCCAAATTAATGACTTTATAAACAAGAAAACAATTATTACATATAATGTCCAATATAGAGGAACCTGTAAGAAAGGCATTGTAATACAGATAGGTAAATAGAGCCTAAATTTAGTTTTTATGCCTTCTACCTCTGTTGTAGGGCTCTATTTTCTCTTGTGCAAATGTAGCATTTTTATCTTTTCAATGAGAAATGCTCAAATCATGGGGAACTGATTTACTGTAATCAAACATTGAAGATTCACACTCTTTAAAACAATTTAGTTGACAGGGGCGCCTGGGTGGCTCAGTTGTTAAGCGTCTGCCTTCGGCTCAGGTCATGATCCCAGTGTCCTGGGATAGAGCCCCGCATCGGGCTCCCTGCTCTGCAGGAAGCCTGCTTCTCCCTCTCCCCTCACCCTGCTTGTGTTCCCTCTCTCACTCTGTCTCCCTCTGTCAAATAAATAAATAAAATCTTTAAAAAAAAAAAAAATTTAGTTGACAGCATTTATGCCTTGATATTGGGAATTCATTTATATTTTATTTATTTATTTTTAAAGAGCCTTGTGGGAGCCTTGACAGTATGGGTTAATTTTATCATTGTTGCCTAGATAGTACTGAAAGAATACTTAACAACCTTTGCATAGGTATCTTCTTTCCCCAATCAAATACACTCCCATAATATAAACATTTTTAGGCTTTTATCTCAATTTATATACCAATATTCCAATTGTTCCAGGTTTAATACATATGTACTAGAGCATAATACTATTATGGCATATTACTTGGCTTAGATGTATTAATGGGGTAAAATCTCTTAAGCTTTGCCTGCTTAAGGTCTTCATTAACTAAATGATACTAATTTCTTATTTACTAGTAGAGACGCTCCAATATAAAATCCTCTCTTGATGCTGGTTACTGAGTCAGAAAATTTTATTACCAAACAATACTCTCACTCTTATTTTATAATAAAATGTTATTTATTATAAAAATGTCAATATTAATAAACATCTCTCTCTTAAGCATAATGAACACAAATCACTGAAGGAATGGTATTTTAGTTCACTATAATTTTAATATGCTTTTATCTCATCACTGTTCTTGCAATTGCTAATACTCCAAGTACTGATATACTCTGATGAATTCTTCCTCATCAACTTTCCTTTTATCTGAAGGATTATTTCTCAAAGTTTCCTATATGTTCTGCAGTGTTTAAGAAAATTACATACCTATAGTCTAATATTTTTAATGTTATGATAGCGTGTACATTGACTCTGGATTCACTTGGTAGTGTCATGGCAGTCTCAACAGAATCACTTTGGCTAGGTCCATCATCTGGCAAGAGAAAAGTTATATGAAACCAATATATATAATATAAAGTCATTTTTAAATTCTTGAATATATATAAAAATGGTATACATGATTTCTAGATATTATTGGTAAGAATGTCTTTAGTCATATACTTTATTTCTAATAACTCAAATCTAGGTCTAGAATTTAATATTTAATTAATAGAAAATAGATAAAACTATTATAATATGGCTTTAAAATCTTTTAATAAATCCTACCAAGAAAATTTGGGAGTAGGAAAGAACCTTCAAATAACTACAATCTCTCAGAAGAAACAATAACACTAATTCTTCCTCTTAAGAAAAATAATATGGTCTATTAGAATTTGTTAACAAAGGAAAAATATTACTTCCCACAAATGTCTATCAAATAGGCATACACCTATCTTCTTCAGAGTTAGGACATATGGAAACTGATTATCCTCGATCATTTGAAACTGGGGGATTTACATAATTGAGTAAGCTTTTGGTACATTATTCATGTTAAGAGGTTTTTTTTCAGCAAATGCAAGACTTTATTTTCAATAGAAATTACTAACATACATGCATACTTACACACTCACACACAATTAACTCCCTCACTAGTTTCCAAAGACTGTTTTAACACTGTCATCATATGGTATAAAGAACAAAACAAACATAAATCACACACATCAAAAAGAAATGGTTTTGTGACTTATTGGCAAAAGAGACTTCAAGCCATCCAGACAGAAGTAAAATAAGACTATTAATTTTCAACAATGTGAAAAAAATGAAATAGTCCTAGCATTCATCATACGTTAAGAGCATAAGGCATACCAAAAGAACATAAAACAATTAGTAGTATCTCTATCTTGCTTCAGCCCAGCAGGCATTTAATGAACATTTGTTGAATACTATGAAGTATATTTCTCTTGCACGGAGCTCATCAATTATTCACTAATCAATATCATTAAGCTAGTATTTCTTATGCAAATATCATATGGATATTTTGTTCATAGAAGAAGCACAGAATAAAAGACAGTATCAAATAGAAATAAAAGACATCAAAATATTTATTAGTATTAAGTAAATGCTCTGGTATTTAGAAGTACCCTAGCATTTTGGTTATGTCATTTTAAAGAATATGTAATATATATTGCCAAATTACATCAGCAGATAGGAAACATTAAACCAGCAACAAAACCCAGCATTATTTTTTAAATATACGTGTATACTAGCATGACAACATACTGAGATGAGTATTCTCAACACTTTCCAAACAGCTACCTTTAATAATCATATTATATGTTAAAAAAAAAAAAAGAAGAAGAAGATAGCAGGAGGGGAAGAATGAACGGGGGGAAATTGGAGGCGGAGACGACCATGAGAGACTATGGACTCTGAGAAACAACTGAGGGTTCTAGAGGGGAGGGGGGTGGGGGAATGGATTAGCCTGGTGATGGGTATTAAAGAGGGCACGTTCTGCATGGAGCACTGGGTGTTATACGCAAACAATGAATCATGGAACACCACATCAAAAACTAATGATGTAATGTATTGTGATTAACATAATAATAATAATAAAAAAAATCAGCATCAAGAATGTAAAGAGGGAGCCCATTATCCCTTGGGAGGAGACTATACTAGAGATAGACTTTCTTTTCATTATATATCCTTGTATATCGGTTGAAATTTTTTTTACCATGTACATTTACTGACTTTTTAGTTAAAAAACTTTAAGATGGCAATATTCCCTAAATTGATCTACAGATTCAATGTAATCCCTATCAGAATCCCAGCTGACTTCTTTGTAGAAATCAACAAACTGATTCTAAAATCCATGTGGGATTGCAAGAAACACACAATAGCTAAAACAAGACTGAGAAAAAAGAATAAAGGATTTACCCTTCCCAACTTCAAAATTTACTACAAATCAATGGTAATCAAGAGACTCTGGTACTGGCACAGGATAGACATACAGATCAATGGAATAAAATTGAGAGTTCAGAATGAACCCTGTATTTCTGGTCAAATGATTTTCAACAAAAATGACAACACCACTCAATGAGGGAAGAATAGTATTTTCAACAAATGGTACAAGGAAACTGGATAGCCATATGCAGAAGAATTAAATTGGATCCTTATCTCATACCATATATAAAAATCAACTCAAAATGGATCAAGTACTTAAATGTTAGAACAAAAGTATAAAACTCATAGAAGAAAATACAGGAAACAATTTTCATAAAACAGGTTTTTGCAAAGGATTTTTAGACATGAAACCAAAAGTGTAAGCAAAAAAGAAAAGGAAAAAATAAATAAATTGACTTCATCAAAATTAAGATAAAAAACACCTTTTGTATTTCAAAGGACACCGCCAAGAAATGAAAAAACAAACCCACAAAGGACTAGAAAATACTTGCAAATCATGTATCCAACAAGACATTTCTATCCAGAATGCATAATGAACTACTATGACTCAATAATAAAAAGATTAAAAAAATTAAAAATTGGGCAAAGGATCTCTCATGAACATACATGCAAAATTCCTCAACAAAATACTAGCAAGTTGAATATTAAAAAGTATTTTAAAAATTATACACTGTGACTAAGTGGGATTTAACCCAGGTATTTAAGTCTAGTTCAGCATTCAAAAATCAATCAATGTAATGTTTCAGATCAACAGGCTAAAAAAAGAAAAATTATATGGTCATATCAATAGATGCATAAATAAACACTAACACTCCTTTATGATAAAAACTCTCAGTTTTTTCTACAAAAAACCTAAAATTCACATCATACTTAACAGTGAGAAGCTTGAAGCTTTCCCCCTAAGATTAGGTACAAGGTAAGGATACCCCCTCTCACCACCACTCTTTCTGAACATCATACTGAAATGTCCTTGTTAATGCCATACAGTAAGGAAATGAAATTAAAAGTATATAAATTGGGAAGGAGGACATAAAACAGTCTTTGTTCACAGATGACATGATCATAGGTAGAAAATCTAAAAGATGTGACAAGAAAAACCTGAAACTATTAAGAGATTATAGTAAGGTTGCAGGATACAAGGTTAATATATAAAATTGCTTTCCTTTATATCAATAATAAGTAGAATCTGAAATTAAAAACACAATACTAATTACATTAGCATCCCCCAAGTGAAATACTTATATATAAATATGACAAAATATGTGTAAGAGTCTATGAGGAAAACTATAAAACTCTGATGAATGAAATCAAATAACTAAATAAATGGAGAGACAGTCCATACTCATGGATAAAAGGTCTCAATAAAGTCAAGATGTCCCTTCTTCCCTACTTGATCTATAGATTCAATGCAATCTAAATCAAAATCCCAGCAAATTATTTTGTGGATAGTGACAAACTGATTCTAAAATTTATATAAAGCAGCAAAAGACTCAAAATGGCCAACACAATATTGATTGGAGAACAACAAAGTTGGAAGACTGGCACTATTCAACTTGAAGACTTACTATAAAGCTACTGTAACTGAGACAGTGTGAAGCTGACAAAAGAACAAATAGATCAATAGAACAGAACAGAGAGCCCATAAATAGACCTCCATAAATACAGTCAACTCATCTTTGACAAAGGAACAAAGGCAATAAATATAATGGAGTAAAGATGGTCTTTTCCACAAATGGTGCTGAAACATCAGGAAATCCACATGCAAAAAAGAATTAGATTTATTCATAACTGCCAATACTTGGAAGCAACCAACATATGCTTTAGTAGGGTAAATAAATAAACTATAGTACATCTAGACAATAGGTTATTCAGTCCTAAAAAAAATGAACTATCAGACCATGAAAAGCATGGAGGACACTTAAATGTGTACTACAAAGTGAAATAAGTCAATCTGAAAGATTCCAATTACACGACATTCTGGAAAAGGCAAAACTATGGAAACAAGAAAAAGATTAATGGTTGCCAGATATGGAGTGATTGAGGGGATAACAGGATAAATAGGCAGATCACAGAAGATTTTTAGGGCACTGTAAATACTTTGTATGATATTACAATGGGGAATATATATCAGTTGTCCAAATCCACAGAATATACTACACCATTATGATGTGTCAATGCAGGCTCATCCATGGTAAAAAAAATGTACCATTCAGGTAAATGATTTTGATAAATGGGGGAGGCTATGCATGTGTGGGGGCAGAGGATATATGGGAAATATCTGTACCTTCCTCTCAATTTCATTGTAAACCTAAAACTACTCTAAAAAAATTAAGTTTTTAAAATTTTTTTTTATTATTCTGATATGACTTCTGACTCGTATCATAATAATTAAATTTTTCTGGAAGAGAAAGCATACCTGGAAAAGAAAGGAAACTCCTTGATTGGCAGGAACTAAGAGTCTTAGAAAATTACGTTAATTTATTTGAAGGTCAAGGTGGAAAATGAAAACTGCTGAAGTATGTAATTATCTTACTCATTTAACATACATTGACTGGCAATATGGTGCGAGGTTAGGCTGTGCATAACCAACAGAGTCATGAGCTAAATTAACAGTTGCTGTATTTAGCCACTCAGTTGTAGAGTGTTTGTTATGCAGCAATACACTAGTATAGCTGAATTTTTTTTAATACTCTAGTGTATTCTACAATGATATACCTAAAATAAAAATTGGGATATAGTACACTTTAGTGAAGCATTAAAAATTAAATGTATAGTATCATTTTCTCTTTTGGTACATATTCATGCTAAATTAACATATCCTGAAAAATGTGTTTTATCTTTATACTTGTCAGAACTTAGCAAAACTATGCATGAAGCAGATATTCAAATAACTATTAATATACTTCCCAGTCAATAGCATTCATATACGATATCATAAAAGTCAAGTTTTGCTTTTTTTCAAAATTAAAGCACTAGGATGCTTACTGAATCTTTGTTATATTTTCCAATTGATACACTGTAACACAAATCAAAGAAATTAAGGAAAAAATATTATTATTGTGAATTTAAGGATGTTTTTATAACTTCAGCATATTTATGGCCTGTATGGATTCAGAATTAGAACCACACCTGCCAGGGACCATTTCCTCTAATTATTTACACCCAAAATACATGTAAATTTATGTACTGTTAGCACTTCACCGCCTTTCATACTATCCTTCAAAATATAGGAAAAAAATAGAAAAGCACCTTTAATCTTGCTTCGCAGGTATTTTAAGACTTCTTGGGTTCCTTTCTGAAAAGGTGGAGAGAAGACACATATTCACCAAGATATACCTTGCAGTTTCATAGATCAACATGCGTGTTTGAATTTCAAATTTAAAAACCAGAACTGAGTTCTAAATATACTTACATTTATAATTTCTCTCCGTATAGTTCTCAAAGGATTTCCTTCTAGTGCCAGAAATTTCAAATGAAGTTTTCCCAATGAACAGGGTAGACTACAAAAAAGATTAAACTGATTTCAGGGAAAACATGAAGAGTAAGTATAATTCAACCCATAGTCGACTATAAAACTATAACAACATATGACAAACTATATATCATATGATAGTGTCAAAGAGAGCTCAGGTAACATAGGCCTAAAGTATCTCCCTTTGAAATGCTGAACATGTAAAAGAAAAAACAGATTTGTTTTGAAATTGTCATATTGTGACTGCTAAAAAAAAATGTGAGCTACAAAACATTTGCTAAGTAAAAATTGTAAAAAGTAAATTTGAATGAATCAATGATTCAAGATAGCCATACTCAAGGATAGTAAATGTTTTGATTTTTTTCCTTCAAGTAAGCAAATGAAATTCTTCCCTAATAACCTAATATTATTTAGGTTATTTATTAGTACAAAAACACTCCTATCCCAAAATTACTGTGATCAACCTACAATACCAATTTATTTAATGAGATTATAATCAAACTGCTTCTGTTCTTAATCTTTCAGTAGCTCCCCATCTCTTAACGAATGAAACTTACTCTTCACAGGCATTTTAAGGACCTATTCTATATGGCCTCAATTTACCTTCAAGCCCTAAATTCTTACAATCTCTCTAATTGTACCCTATTTACCAGGTCAACTTGATTCCTTGTTGTTCTCTCAATATACCCCTACAATTTCCTGAACTTTCAAGGTTTTCTTTGTGCAGTTTTGTCCCACCAAGTGAATCATTCTGATCACTGTACATGTGCACTTGAAACTCAAGGTCATCCTTTAAAGATCATATGGTGGGACTAGAGTGAGGCATGACCCTGAAGGTGAGTGTGCTCTTAAATTCTGTGCTCTAGGCACTTAACTTGCCTCACCCTAGTCCCAGTCCTAATGATCATCTAAAAACGTTTTTTCTGGGGTGCTGGGTGGCTCAGTCAGTTGGGCATCTGCCTTCCGCTCAGGTCATGATCCCAGGGTCCTGGGATCAAGCCCCATATCAGGTTCTGTTGTCAGCGGGGAGCCTGCTTCTCCCTCTCCCTCTCCTTCTGCCTGCCGCTCTGCCTACTTGTGATCTCTCGCTCTGTGTCAAAAAAAAAAAAAAAAAAAAAAAACCTTAAAAAAATAAATAAAAATGTTTTTTCTTCTACAAAATCTGCCCTGATTCCTCTCAATAAATTGCTGATACCTCCATTTCCTTTAAGCCCTCAAAGCATTTTATATCTCTCCCATGGCTTTACATTCATTTAATAAATTCAACAAAGATTTATCAGGTACCTTCTAAATACCCAGACACTGATCTAGGAGTTAGAGATAGAGCAGTGAACAAAACAGATAAAAACCCTGACTTCTTAGTTTATGTTCTAAGTGGATGAGAGTAACTTATAAATATATCTGATTCTATTAGTATTTTAAGCTTGCTGCCAAGAACCAAATCTAACCATTCTTTGTAAGTCTGCATATGATACTTGTTCAATAAATGTTTAGTGAATTCAGTTGAGAAAAAAGATCTCTACGTATTTTTTTACAAATCTTATTTACTTATTAACTTATGAATTATAAGCAAATGCAGGTATGATTTCTTAGTCCTTTGATCTTTAAACTTACCTACTAATATCATTGTTGCTTAGGTCAAGCCTTTCCAAAGACTGTAGTAGTGTAATTTCATCTGGAACAGATTTTAACTTATTATCCCGCAGGTCTAGCACAAGGACAGAATTCAGATGCTTAAGATGTTCTGGCCCTAATATTTCAATCTGGTTTTCACCTACATGTAATTCCTACAAAACCAAAGATGAATCATATGTATTTCTGTATTCAATTTTATTAGATAATAAAAATAAAATTGAAATCTTAATTTCAAATCACTGAAAAATACATGGAAAAAAACATAAGTTTCTGATTACTAAGGTGCTTAAGTTTTCAATTACAATTAAGCTAAAAATGGTAAAAACAGAACACTTCCAAGGATTTTCTGATAATTTAAAAATAAAGATATAATCTGGCAGAAAGTTCAAAGTTTACAAACCAAAGCACAGAAATGATTTAGTAGTTACATTTACAGAATTAATAAAAATACAAATCCAAGAACGATGATGATAAAAAATTTAAAGTTTAAAAATAAGTTGGAATGAGCATAAAAAATTATAATCAGTTTGTTGTTAACTTCTTTATTTATTTGAGAGAGAGAGAGCGCGCGAGTGAGCAGGTCAGAGGCAGGGGGAAAGAGAAAAAGAATCTTCAGGAGACTCCATGCTCTGTGGGGAGCCCTACACAGGGCTCCATCTCACAACCCTGAGATCATGACCTGAGCAGAAACCAACAGTCAGACACTTACCCAACTGAGCCACCCAAACACCCCTCATTAGTGATTATTAAATATAGTGATTTCCCATTAACAGAATCTATAATTATCAGATGTATAACTAATCTTTAAATAACTTTTTCAGGTCCTTTTATCACTGCCACCATTCTGTTTAAGAGAAGCCCTTTTAACTCTAACACATAAAAGTATACATGAAGGAAAACAAAGCACGGCAAATTTAAAAGACAATGTTAATGCTATATACTTAAAACCAAAAGAAAGTAATTAATTTTAAACAGACCCAATTATGATTAGGTTAACATGAGAGGTGGCAACTTACAGAATTAGGTACATATTCCTTCCTAGTACTCCAGGTGTCCTACAGTATGACTCCACCTTACTATGTTAGCCTCATTATCTACCTCTCCAGTTATATACTACTCAGATGAAATGTACAAATTCCTATATTTAAGTTAATTATTTCTTTAAAAAAAAAAAATCTACTGCTGGGCGCCTGGGTGGCTCAGTCAGTTAAGCGTCTGCCTTCAATTCAGGTTATGATCCCAGGGTTCTGGGATTGAGCCCGGCATCAGGCTCCCTGCTCAGCAGGGAGTGTTTCTCTCTCTCTCTCTTCCTCTGCCCCTCCCCACTGTTCATTCTCTCTCAAATAAGTAAATAAAAATCTTTTAAAAAATTTACAGGCTTCTTAAAAAAAAAAAATCTACTGCTAACAATACCATTAACATAGACTAAAATTCTGAAAAATATAGGAAAAACATAGCACTTATAACTAATACATATTCCCAACGTAAAACAAGATTAAAAATTTCATTTTCATAATTAACTTTTGGAAAATATATAGTTTAATAATCATCTAAATATTACCTTTAATAATCTACAAGAAGGAAATTCTGGTAGAAAACGTAATTTATTCCTCCGCAAATAAAGCAATTCTAGTGACTCCATGTTAGCCAATTCAGGGGGTACAGCTTCTAAGAGATTTGAATTACAATCCAAATGCTTTAATCCTATAATACATAGTAAGTGAAAAACAAAAATACTTTAATAAAGAGAAAAATATTGGTCTATAATTGTATGCACATTCAAAAAAGTGTACATCACCATGAATTACAAACCCACGCCACTATATACTGCTATAATAATAAAGAATACTAGAATACCACTGAATGACATAAACATAAACTGAGATTGCTTTTATACTTAATTATAATTAAAGAGATATGACATTAAAAATGATGTTTAATAATGGTCCAAGTCATCTTTGTAACGATAAAAAACAAAATACTCCAATACTCTGTTAAGGTATTCTAAAATATACAAACTACAGACTATGAGATATTATTTCCCTCAGTAATTATACATCTTTATTTTTTTTAAGATTTTATTTATTTAGAGAGAGAGAGCAGGGGGAGGGGCAGAGAGAGAGGGAGAAAGAGAATCTCAAGCAGATTCCGCAGTGAGCACGGAGCCTGACACAGCGCTTGATCTCACAACCCTGACATCATGACCTAAGCCAAAATCAAGAGTCAGCCGCTCAACCAACTGAGCCACCCAGGTGCCCCAGTAATTATACATCTTTCAAAAGAAAAAGTTTAAGGTAGTTAAAGACATACATGCATGCACACTAGCTTGTATGTATGAATGGATGTCAAATAACTGGCTAGTAGTAGCTTAGACACATGTATTTAAATTTGGCAAGTTGACTTTCTGTCAAAAAGCCTTGGATTTCTATGTTTGTCCTCCTATTCTTCCATCTATCCATACTGTCTCTTTCTCCCTCCGTCTTCTTTCTTTTTTTTTCTTAATTTTGTTTAAATTACATGCTTTCTCTAACATCTTAGCTAACACTATGGACAAGAATGCATACTATAGCTCAAGAAAGATGTTCTTACTTGCAGCATCTCTCTTACCTCCTGGATCTATCTTTCTTAAAAAGGCATATAAGAAAACAAAAATGGAAAAAAGTAAAGGTCTTCTTTCCCTTAAGAATTCAATAAGCAGCTTTCTCCCTAATACATATCACAGATTCTTCTACTTACGATGGCCACCACATATTTTCCACAATTCACTCTCAACCCTCTAGTTCGAATAGGTGATATACACTTTACAACTTTTTTGCTGTACTTTTGAGCCTATCAATTTTAACATAATGCAAGACTGAGTTGATATTGCCTTAGACTGCTTCTTTTAGTATTTAAAGATGCTAACTGCTTTCAAAACAAATGTAATAGTACTACTTTCAACAAATACTATAATAATTTATGTATTATTTGACTAGAGCATTTTTAAAAATGTCATAATTGGGAGCCTGGGTGGCTCAGTCTGTTAAGTGTCTGCTTTCAGCTTGGGTCATGATCCCAGGGTCCTGGGATCGAGCCCCGCATCGGGCTCCCGGATCAGCAGGGAGTCTGTTTCTCCCTCTGCCTCTGCCTTTCCCCCTGTTTGTGCTCTCTCTCAAATAAATAAATAAATAAATATAATCTTTAAAAATAATAATAAAATTAAAAATGTCCACAATGTGATTCACCTCAAATCCAGTAAATTCTATAAAGAAAAGTTTGTTTTAAAAGTTAGACACTATAGTTTTCACAACTGTTTGCATTTAAGAGCACTGAGAATATAAGCAGTGCATAGTGGAAAGAGCAATGGGGATGGAGTAAGAGGATTCAAGCCTTATAGAACTGTTGTGATTCAGGGGCGCCTGGGTGGCTCAGTTGGTTAAGCGACTGCCTTCAGCTCAGGTCATGATCCTCGAGTCTGGGGATCGAGTCCCACATCGGGCTCCCTGCTCAGCAGGGAGTCTGCTTCTCCCTCTGACCCTCTTCCCTCTCGTGTTCTCTGTCTCTCATTCTCTCTCTCTCAAATAAATAAATAAATAAATAAAGAAAAAAAAAAAAGAACTGTTGTGATTCATGCCTTGGCTCTACAATATATAACATAATTTCTAAGCGAGGTTTATGAATCTTTAAAATGTAAAAAATATTCATCCCCCTAACTTACATCCTCCTAACATCACAACTTTGTGATGGCAAAACAATATATGTAAAAGCATTTGAGTTATAAAGAACCATACAAATGTTAGATGTTGTTCTTGGAGTCCAGTCATTAATAGTGAAATAACAACTAAATGTCCTACTGGTGATAGTTTAAAAGTATCACTGTCATGGCTAAAGGAAGAAAGCATCTGATCATTAATTATATAGTATACTGGAAAAACTGCTATAAATTCAAAGTATTTTTCTACTGATTTCCCTCTTTTCCCATCTCTCAAGATATGTTCACCCAACTGATGAAAAAAAATCAAAGCTTCTTATATATTAAGATAATGTATTTTATGTTTAGCTCTACTTTTTAATACCTTTATTGAAAAATGGCAAAGATAAGCAAAGTCTTTTTTTTTTTTTTAAAGATTTTATTTATTTATTTGACAGAGAGAGAGAGACACAGTGAGAGAGGGAACACAAGCAGGGGGAGTGGGAGAGGGAGACGCAGGCTTCCCGCCGAGCAGGGAGCCCGATGCGGGGCTTGATCCCAGGACCCTGGGATCATGACCTGAGCCGAAGGCAGACGCTTAACGACTGAGCCACCCAGGAGCCCCAAGCAAAGTCTTAATTACCGGTGTCCCAGGTAAAGGTTCCCCTAAAATATTGACTGGATTTATGGAAGATTTAACTTATGTATCCTATTACAAATGACAAATGACTACTAATATAAGTAAAACAGCACAATTTTACAAATTTATCTCAAAATGATTTGTAATCAACTTTACAAAATCACTCCTATAACCTCCACAAGATGGAGGTTTAAAAAAATGAAGAGGGCTTATATCTGATTAGCAGAAAAGACTAGATAAGGTAAATAGTGTACAGCTGACACACAGTATGTTCATCAACCAAGAAATAATAATAGTTTGCTTTTAAACAAAAAAATTCACTATAATGATTTTGCCCTCTAAATCAAGAATTCTAAGATAATTAAGTATAATTATTTAAAAGGTACTGAAATGTGCCTTTAATTTCTTTATCCCTTAATACTAGTTCTAGAATATGTTAAATATGATGGTGATATGGTAAACTCCAACAGAATCACTATTTTAACCTTTTTTTTTTTTTTTTTTAAATGATTGACCAGGGTGCCTGGGTGGCTCAGTTGGTTAAGCGACTGCCTTTGGCTCAGGTCATGATCCTGGAGTCCCAGGATCGAGTCCCGCATCGGGCTCCCTGCTCGGCAGGGAGTCTGCTTCTCTCTCTGAACCTCCCTCCTCTCATGCTCTCTATCTCATTCTCTCTCTCAAATAAATAAATTAAAAAAAAAAAAAAAAAGAAAAAATCTTTAAAAATGATTGACCATTTGGGCAAAACTAGACTATCTCCTGGCATCATTACTTACGGACCACGAGGAGGCTACAGCTGTAACATAACCACAAGTAGAATCACCTATTAAAGGGGAATAACCTCTTCGTGAATGTTGAATAAATGAAGAGATAACATAGCTCAAAACCCTAATCAATATCTCAGGTATATAATTTTACCATAACTCATAATCATATTTTATTTTCCTCTTTTTAATATGCCAAAATATGCTTTTGGTGGGAACTGTTTAGGAAGTGAAGCTAGACAATAATGGTCTGGAGAAAATCTGACTACTTGCTATTATTTGCTTGACCTGCATAAAAGCTATTATTTTACTTCCCTGTAACTAACAATATTAAAATTTATTTTTCTAAATATAAGTTGCACCAACTTCACATTTATATATGTTTTAAAATAGAGAAGATTTACTTTTCATTCCACTTATTCCTGCTGGCAAACTCTTCAGCTGATTACTGGAAAGATTGAGTCGTACCAGACTGGAGAGAGAAGAAAAACTAGCAGGAACAGTTGTAAGACGATTGTTGGAAATATCCTTTAGAAAGAGAATGAATCAATCAATCAATCAATTAATCAATCGATAAATAAATAAGTAATTGATCCCTCAAAGGGTTTCCAGAATTTTGAGGAGAATGCAACATAAAGAAAGACTATTTCAAAGGTGGTATGTTTTGTAACCCTCATTCACTGACAATTTCACCAGTTGTTTGTCATTCATTACCTCAGTATTCTATTAGACCACTATGTGCCGAGTAATGGAGCAGAAAGGAATCAGAATGAATTCTGACTTCAGAAATACTTTACATGAAGGTTTCTGTTATTACTAAGTCATGCTATATCATGCATCATGTTTTTAATTAAAAAATCCATTTGTCCATCTAATATTTAGTAAGTACCTAAGATAATTAGGCAAACTGTATAGGTAAACTGTAATATGAAAAGAAAAATGTCTTTGCAAGAGAAAAAAAATCTTGAGAGACAAAAAATAAAGCTGAGAAAATGGACATTTTAATTTTTAAGGAAAAAATATTCCCTCTCGGTTCTTCTGCAGACCTCAGCAAGTCTGCTGTGACTAAGTCCAGAAGTTTACTCTACTCTCTGCTTTTCCTTCATTCAAGCTTGCCTAATTAATGTCTATATCTGTTTTTTTAAGTCATTGTTTCTGTTTTTTCTTTAAAACATAAACAGTTAAGAAAGAACTGTTTTTTGAAACTCCATTTAAAAGACAATCAGATAACTCTTATGACATCTGAATTAGGTATAAGTACTCCACTAGCTATCAGCAAACTGTTAGGTAGGGCCAGTTGCAACAATGAATAAAAAAAAGTTACTTAAGGGAACTTGTTCTCTGAAGACGCATTTAGTCTAACATTAAACAATTACATTCTGTAACTCTAAATCAATTAAGAAGATAGTAAAAGGTAAAAACACTAGACCAGCTATTTTTTTTATAAAACACAGATATAACTATAAATAACACAAAATAATGTATCACAATCAACAACAGGAAACAACAATCTACAACTCCAATACTCTAAACACTAAGAATGAACAGATTACTATGAAATAAATACTTTGTAATATCAAAAGTTACTGACACTAAATGCAATGTAGTATTCTGGATTGGATCCTGGAACAAAAAAAAAGGACATTAGTGAAAAAACTGGGAAAATCTTAATAAAATCTGTAGTGCAGTTAGTAATACTGTACCAATGTTAATTTCTTAGTTTTTCAAATGTCCCATGGGTATGTAAAATATCAAATTAAGGAAAGCTAGGCGAAGAGTATATGGCAACTCTCTGTACTCTCTTTACATTTTGTAAATCTAAATTTATTTCAAAATAAAAAACTTAAAAAAAGTTTTTGATACAGAAAAGATACTAATTCACAAATTCTTAAGATAGTTTAAAAAACCCAAATCAACAAAATTACTAATAAAGTTAAACATTTAATTATTGCAGTTAATAATTAGATATAAAATATAAGTACATTATACATAAATTAATCAGTATTTATGCTGTCATTTCTTCAATAAATATTCATTTAGTACCATTGCTAAGCAGCTTTTATATAACTTTAAGAAATATTACTAGCTTAAATTATTAAACACGCTTATATTTCTAATGTTGTGATATACTGTTGCTCACATTTATGATTTGATACTGAGTCCTTAATAATACAATTCTCAACTGAAATATCCTTTCATTATGCAAATGACTATCCGGGAACCCATAAAAAGGAAACAACTGGGAACTGCTACAGTTTATTAGGTTTCCTTTCTAATCTAAATACTCTTCTTTTTTTATTTACCAATTGCTATCTTTTACCATTAGACTTTATAAGAAAATCTGATGGCCCCTTCCTTAGCCATTCATTTTATCTACCTATGCCTTTAACTTTCCAAACCTTATTTCCAATCTGATCAAATTGAAAGACAGATACTGAAGAATGGCTGCAGACGGTTATAAATGTTGATTTCAAACACTAGAGCAGATGAGGGGAATATCAAGGAAGATGTATTTACAGGAAAAAAGTAGAGGTAAAAGAATTAACTTCCCCTTTAATGAGAAATAAACTTTAAGACTAAATTGACATAAGTTTTTGAAAACATGTAATAGGGAAAACAGCAAGAATGTAAGAGGAAATAACTATGTGGAGTAAAGATTATATATTAGAACAAGTAATCTAACCTAGCTAGTCTTTCAGATCGAATATTTTAGTGGAATCTTACTCCTTCAGGGGTATAATGGGAGAAAAAAAGGGATACACTTTGGAGTCAAATTGACATGTTAAAATCCTGAATTCATTACTTATTCATTACATGGCTTCAGATAAGGTACTTTTTTTTTTTTTAATAAACTGTAGTTCCATATCTGTATTAGGGGATAAAACTATGTACCTTGCTATATGTAAAGCACAAAGCAAAGTGCCTATTATTTTCATTATTCTTAAAATAATATCTGTATTGCTTTATGGTTATCTCTAGGATGTGACATAGATGGAATGAAAATTTTGCGAGGTAAGGTGGACATTTTGAAAAATAGGGAAGAAAAGGCAGGCCTTAAAGGGACCGTCTGAACACTCAAAGGACAGGAGGAGGGTTATAGGGACAATAAAGAAGGAATGGGTATACAAATGGAAATTCATATATGCTAAAGACACCTTTCCCCTATTTTGCAAAGCCATAAAATCCTCTGAATAAGAGTCATCCTTATCACCCCCTTCCACACTCTACTCTTAAATTAAAACCTAAGGTGATTTTATAAGAAAAAATAGGAAAAATAAATTTACAATTACTAATTTAGCAATCTAATTGAAATGCAGTTTCTGATAATCTAGTCCTATAATCATCTGTCCATGTTTTTCATGATTTCAATCATACATCCAATTTCTCAGCCTGATGAAAAATCACATCAGCCCCAAATTATATAAAAATTGGAAAATCACAACTTACCAAATCTTCTAAATTGAAAAGTTGTTCAAATCCCTCTGGAATGCAAGTTAGTTCATTATGCTGGAGATATAGACCTTTCAGGTTTCTTAAATTTGTAATTTCTTCAGGAAGTATTTGCAGTTTGTTATGGCTATTGATTGATAAAATAAATGCTGAGTAATTCAGTAACAACATAATAAAAATTTGTAAAGGTATTTTTGCTAACCAACTACATGGGCTCATTTTTAAAAATGAAATATGGTTACTAATTCTAAAAACTTATCAAACTTCACATCCTAAAAGTATATAACTCATTAAGATTATAGTCATCTAAAGTAATCAAATTGAGAGTTTCAAAGAAAACAAAGAAATAAAGGTTTTTATTTTTATTTTTTTTAAAAGATTTTTATTTATTTGACAGAGAGAGACACAGCAAGAGAGGGAGCACAAGCAGGGGGAGTGGGAGAGCGAGAAGCAGGCTTCCTGGTGAGCAGGGAGCCTGATGCGGGGCTCGATCCCAGGACCCTGGGATCATGACCTGAGCCAAAGGCAGACGCTTAACGACTGAGCCACCCAGGTGCCCCAAGAAATAAAGGTTTTTAACCAAATAATTTGTGAACTTTTGATTGCTTCCTTATAACCTACTCTTGATTTTATACGCAATGTGAGAGGATACACTGGACTCTTAATTTTTCATACTGTATCTGAATTTTTTTATTTTATTTTAAAGATTTTATTTATTTGAGAGAGAGAGAGAGAGAAAGAGAGAGTAGTGCTCATGTGAGCACAAGTTGGGGGAGAGGCGGAGGGAGAAGGAGAAGCAGGCTCACCACTGAGCAGGGAGCCCGAAGCAGGGCTCGATCCCAGGACCCCAAGATCATCACCCGAGCCAAAGTCAGACACTTAACCGACTAAGCTACCCAGGCGCCCCTGTATCTGAATTTTAGAATTCTGACAGAGATATGGGCACATATACACTACAATGGAGTCATAGCTTCTATGGGGAATGTGTTTCTAAGCTAGCACTCAAGACAAAAATAGCTATTTCTGTTTAAGGGCCTGGTATGTCCAGCTGAATGTAATGTGCAACTCCACTCTTCTTTGTACTTAGTTTTACTCAGCTCAGTCCTTCTGTAGAGGTACTTGGTTTATTTTTAGAAGTCCCAAGTCACTGAAGATGATACATTCCCTTATAATTAAGAGATGACCTGATTTAATTTATTCCCAGATTTACCTCAACTATTCACTTAGGAATTCCATTCTATTTTCATGCCATCTACAATTACTTAACAAATAACAGGGTAAAATGAGAAATATAATGGGGTAAAAATAACCTTAAATTATATAAAAATAAAACTAGTTGGAACAAAAATACCAAAAGATGTCTTCTAAAATAAATAAAAACCACTAAAAAATTGTCAAAAATTGGTTATTATTGTTGGTCACTTAATTGAAATCTTTGTAGATTTCACAGGGATGTAGTTGGGCAGAGATGTAATTCTAGCTACATATTTCCTCCATTCCTCTCCCCATCTATTTCCTCCATCCTAATGCTTATACTCTGAAGTGTTGGAAGCTAAAGCTAAAGCCAAAGCCATACCCAATCCATACTCCCTCACATATTCTCTCAACCCTCCCCATTCTTGCCTTTGCAGGCCACATCCTGCCTTGGACTTGTATGGGGAAGAGGTTCTGATGTAGCTTTCAACAACTAGCACCTTTTATGTATAGATATTTTTGTTGATTTGTGGTAATTTTTTCAACAGATGAGGACTGTAACTTAAGGAAACGTTTTCCCTCAATTAATTTACCCACAGAATACTGAGACTTGATTATGCTATGTTAGATAGATCTGTAACCATACCAATTTTATGAACCACAGTTTTTCAAACTATGTTTTGAACACTTAATAAACCTTTTTATTTTATCTCCTAAATGAAATCTTCCCAAATCCCTTTCCCCTAATCTGTGTATATATAATACGCATAAGGTACTTATTATTTCTTGGAAGTCTAGATGTGTATTAAAGGGCAAACAAAGTTAGCCAGAGCCTTAGCCACCTGGCTTCCTACATACCTACCAACAAGTACCAGAAGCATATCTGTAGAACTCCAGGAGTCCTCAGAAAAGTTTAAAAGCTACTAATACTAAAACCATGACATTTTTCATCATTAATGAAAGAATTATTTCAAATTTTTTCCTATTGCTTAACCTAGATATTTTTTAGAATATCAAAGTAACTTAAAACCTGAGATATCAACAAAAAGGTTACTAAAATAACCTGTAAAAATTGCTACATAAAAATAAAACAAAAAGAGGACACATGGGTGGTTCAGTTAGTTAAGATCTGCCTTTAGCTCAGGTCATTATCCCAGGGTCCTGGTATTGAGCCCCAGGTCCTCGGGCTCCCTGCTCAACAGGGAGTCTGCTTGTCCCTCCCTCTCTGCCCCCCTGCCCACTTGTGCTCTCTCTCTCAAATAAATAAAATCTTTTTAAAAATTAAAATAAATATATAAGTAAATAAAACAAAAAGTACTTAAAAAAATCAACTGGCCTTACATTTATAAAATCAGAAAAACATGCAGGCAATTCTGCAAAAATAATAAAAAATTCAACAAAAATCATCTGAGAAAATTTAAAATTCTTACTCTGGGGTGCCTGGGTGGCTCAGTCGGTTAAGCACCTGCCTTTGGCTCAGGTCATGATCCCAGGGTCCTGGGATCGAGTGCCGCATTGGGCCCCCTGCTCAGTGGGGAGTCTACTCTTCCCTCTACCCACCCCGCTCTGTCTCTCTCACTCTCTCCCTCAAATAAATAAAATCTATAAAAATAAATAAATAAATAGAAATTCTTACTCTGCTTTTACCACTTTGAGTTAATACAAAAATATTTTCTAGTATTAAAAAAAATTTTTAAAGAATATTAGATTTACACCCTTATATTAGCAATATTGAAATTAAATAAGCTTAAATTTTACCTGACATTAAGTTTCTGAAGATTTTCTAACTCTCTTATGGCAGAAGGAAGGGATGTCAGCTGATTATCATGTATCTAAAAGTTATTAAAAAACAGTCAATATCTTAGTCTTTTAATTAACCATATGAGTTTGCCATTGTACAGAATTCTTCAACAATAATTCTGCTATTCTAATTTAATAGTATACTTGGAGTATTGTTAATTTGTTCTATGTATAGAAGCAGAAAAGGAGTTTGAAGTTGACTAAGCTCCTGTTCAAAAGTCATGAAGTGGTAAGTCATCAATTTTAAATATTACGATAAAAAAAAATAACCTTACCTCATTCAGTGAAATTTCAATCTCAAATGAGAGATGAGAGGGTTAGAAACTAATAGCACTTGATGGTATAATTTATGTCAACATATACAAAAAATGAAAACAAGAAAGAGGAGGAGGACCTCTATTATGTTCTCATATTATTTTCAAGATATATGGAACCTTAGATTCAATCCATTCATTTTGCAAATGAGGAAAATAAAAGCTTCTCTAGAAATTTGACCAGATTCAACACTTTCAGACATGAATTGGAAGATTTCTGATGTTCCTAAGTAAAGTACATCAAAACTCCACAGATTGCGAAATAAACTACTCATGCTTTACAATATGACATGGCAACGAGACTAAAAAATAGTCCTTGAATAAACACACAAGAAGTTCAATAATTTAAGTCAGTACTGAAGTTTAAAAAAAAAAGTAATTCCAAGTACTGCTTTAATGTCTAGGTTGATGAAGAGAAAAATAACAGCAATAAAAGGAAAAAGATGAGCAACAGCAACCACTTGTTAAATATGGATTCTGTTTACATGCAATAATGCATTAAATTCTAAGAACAATTTTTAAAAATAGGTAGTAGTGTCAGTCCTGGTTTATAGATGTGGAAACTGAGGTACAATGAAGTAACTTTCCTGAGGTCACACAGCTATCAAGTGACGCAGTCACAATTGGAAGCCTTATGTTCTGTAAGTGCACTCTTAACCATCATGCTATGCCTATCAATAATTTATTCTTCCTTATGTTCTACCAATTAAACATGTGTTTTCTGCTTATCAAAGCCTAAATTTACCTTTAGAGTCTCCTTAACAACCCATATTGATACCAGTCAACTTACATCAAGAACAGTGAGTGCAGGCAGGAGTCGTAGGTCATCTGTAAGTGACTTAAGTTTATTGTTGGATATGATTAGTTTGGTCAAATCCGTCTGCTCCCACCATCGCTCAGTAGCACTGAATGAAAGATTCTGATTAGCTTCCTCAGGAATATCCACATTTATTCTCCAGACACACTGAGGTACTATTTCCATCACCACCACACCAAAAAGAAAGAAAACAAGAAGTGAGATACTAAGTGACATACTTTTATAATAGCCATTCAGTTTATCTATTGAAAAGCATTTTCTGAAACATTAAAAACTTTTTAAAAATTCAAAGAGCAATAAAGTACAACTAAAGTTGATTTTGTTCAAAAACAGAATGTGATATGTATTTTATATATTAAATCTTACTTTTATTTTCTTTTTTTTTAAGATTTTATTTGTCAGACAGAGAGAGAGAGAGAGCACAAGCAGGGGAGGGGCAGGTAGAGGGAGAGGGAGAAGCAGGCTCCCCACTGAGCAAGGAGCCTGATGCGGGACTTGATCCCAGGACCCTGGGATCATGACCTGAGCTGAAGGCAGACGCTTAACCATCTGAGCCACCCAGGTGCCCCTTACTTTTATTTTCATTCAACTATATTTACTATACACATACTCTGCACAGCACATTGTAGTAGATATATAAGACAATAAAGAAGGGACTTTATCATTATGCTAATACAATAAAAGCATGAAAATCAACATTTACAAGGTGATGTCCTGAGTTTTATAACAGGAGTATATGCTGTCTGAGAAAGCACTAGTAATAATAATATCTAATAATAATAGCTAACATTTACAAATATCAGGCAATTTTCTAACATACTCATTTAAACCTCATAATAACTCTGAGGTAGGTGCTATTACTATTCTCATTTATAGATAAGAAAAATGGGGCACAGAATGTATAATTTACCTAGGGCTATTAGCTAGTAGGTAGCAGAAATGGGATTCAAACATGTGCACAGCTATATTGTCTTGACTCTCAGTGGACATTTGGAAGGCATAACTAATTCTGGTAGCTGCTATTTTACCTAACATACAATTTTATTTCTTACTCCATCACACAATATTGTGTGAATTCTACTGCAGCAAATACAGTAACCTCTTAAACACAGCAAATAAGACCATATAAATTGAACAGGGAAGAGTCCAGGTTCACCACTATAAAATCTGAAACTCCAGAGGGTATTAACTTGCTATAGCGTTGTAGCAAAACTATTTTAGAGTCCTTCATTCCAGGGCACCTGGGTGGCTCAGTCGGTTAAGCGTCTGCCTTCGGCTCAGGTCATGATCCCAAAGTCCTGGGATCGAACCCCACATCAGGCTCCCTGCTCAGTGTGGAGCCTGCTTCCCCCTCTCCCTCTGCCTGCCCCCCCAACCCCTCATGTGCTCCCCCTCTCTCAAATAAATAAAATCTTAAAAAAAAAAGTCCTTCATTCCTTCATAAAAGGACTACATAGTAGTATGATCTAGAACTTTCAGCGGTTATTAATCAAGGCAACAACTGGTTATATCCTGCAGTCATTGACTAAGATGTCAGAATGAGACTAAATGGAAAGCTGTGGTCCAAGTTTCAAATTCAGCACAGTGAAGTATAATTCAGGATTACTAATCTGATATAATGGTTTTATAGTAGCAAAGCAAAGCTCCTGAAATCCATGAGACTTACACTCCTTCAAAAAATGGGGTATCTATATTCATATTAGAATGAATGAAAAGATCCCTTTCCTACCCCTTCTCTCTGGTTAGGTAGCCTCTTCTTTATACTTCTACCAATGAATCCAGATAATATGAATATTATAGAATATAAGTCCATTCATGTTTCTGTTTGTGGATAGAGGTTTATTTTTAAAGTAAAGCAAAATAAAAAGAATTCACTCTCCCCAACTTTTTCGAGAGCAAAAGCACCATAAAATGTACCATTATTACTACTATTACTATTACCATTGCTACCATTATTATTATTATTATTTTGGTATATAGCTATGGATGGTTGAGTGGGAATAAGAAATAGAGATCAACTACAGATTAGCATGAGAATTTATTGACACCAAAAGAATCCATATAACTGGCGATGTTCATGTATTTGACTAAATATCAATGTTACTCTTGAGAAATTTTTTTTTTAAAAGTTACCAACATGCCATCCAGGTTCAGTCACCAACAAAAATTTCCAGAACAAAAAAACAAGGCAAGACGAAACAATACAAAACACACAAAAAGGTACAGAAGAAACTATGTGATATGCACAACTCTACTCCTAAGAAAATATATAGAGCATTTGTGCATCTATTTTTCTCTGATACCTATATATCGGTACATGAGGATGATTATAATTAAAAAGCAATGTAATAACAAATTTTGGTGGGGACGAAGGCAGGGAGCACAAGAAATTCACACAACATAATGAAAATACCTGTTACCCATCAACTATACTAAATCAATGTTACAATTTTATCATTATTTCAGATTTTTTTGTTAGCAAAATTTGTCCTTGTGGGAACTATCAAGGAATGGATAACTGTTGATACTATATTGTTACTGACCATGTATCAATTTGCTTTTCCATAAACACTGACATACTGCTCATTCTTTTCCCCATTACAGTTTGTGAGGTATCCCAATTTCTTGAAGAGCTTACAGCTTCAAGATTCATGTCACTTTTCTCTCCCTACCCCAAAACACAAAGAACCACTAAAAGTTATAAAAAGTCCTAATTATTGAGGAATTCTATAGAGCCATCCTAAAATAGCTTACCAATGCATGAAACAATCAGGTAAAGATAAATGTCAATAGGCATATAAATGTGAAAAAAAATTACTATGTAGTCAGGTTTATTTATTTATTTATTTGGCTCCACACCCAGTGTGGAGGCCAACATAGGGCTTGAACTTACAACCCTGAGATCAAGACCTGAGCTGAGATCAAGATTTTGACACTTAGCCAACTGAGCCACCCAAGTGCCCCTCATTTGCTTTATGTAAAATTTAAAGTATTATATAAAATGTCAAATATATACATAAATTTAGAGAATAGTATAATGAAGTAACACTCCATGTATCCATCATCCACCTATAACAATTATCAACTCATGTCCAGTCTTGCTTCATAAATAATCTCATTTTATAATAATCTAAGCTACAATCATAAACTAGAAAAAGTACCCAAAGTAAACAAAAGCAAAGAAATAGAGGGGAAATCAATGAAACAGAATAGATAAAAAACAATGAAACCAATACCTGTTCTTTGAAAATTGGAATACCACCTTAGATCCTACAGATGTTAAAAAGATAAGGGAATATTATAAACAACTTTACATCTATAAATTCAACAGCTTAATTAAAATAAACAAATTCCTTGAAAGGGGGAAAAAAAACCACAACAGCAATATAAAACCTGAGTAGCCTTGCATCTATTAAAGAAATTGAATTTGCTATTTTAAATATTCCCATTTAAATATTTAAAACATATTTAAAACAAAGAAAACTCCAGGCCCAGATGGCTTCACTGGTGAATTCTAACAGACATCTGGAGTAGAAATGATATTAACTCTACATAGACTCTTTCAGAAAACGGAGGAAAGAGCAATCCCTCACTCATTTTATAAAGCCAGCATTAGCCTGATACCAAAACCAGACAAAGACATTAAAAGAAAAAAGAAAAAGAAAAAAACTACAAACTCCCTAATGATTATAGGCTCAAAATTCCTTAACAAATTTATTACCTACATATAAAAAAATACATCAGAATCAAGTGGGAATTACATCAAGAATGAAAGACTTTTAACATTTGAAGATCAATGAGATCTATCATATTAACAGAAAAAAAGGCACCAATGATTCTCAAGAAATGCAAAAAAAAAAAAAAGCATCTGACAAAAATAAACACGAAGAAGCTCTCAAAAACCTAAGTACTGAAGGGAATTCCTTTGACCTAACAGGGGGTTTCTATGAAAAGCATATAGCTAACATCATACATAATGGTAAAGACTAAGTGCTTTCGCCCATTATCACTACTTCAGAATTTTACTCTGGGTCCTGACCAATGTAGTAAGATAAGGAAAATAAATAAATGGCATTCAGATTGGAAAGGAAAAAGTAAAACCATCTCTATTAGTAGAAAACATGATCATCTATGCAGAAAATCCTAAGGAATCTATAAAAAAATTATATGGAATGTGTTTAGAGATTCCACAGAATTCAAGGTTAATATACAAAAAATCAACTGTGCTTCTATGTATTAGCAATCAATAAATGAAAATACTTTTTAAATGCTTAAAGATTTATAAGACACAGCATCTAAAACCATGAAATAGGGCTAAGCTTAACAAATATATGCAAAACCTTTGGTATGAAAATAAAAAATATTGCTGTGAAAATTCAGAGGTCTAGATAAGCAGATAAATATACCACATTACAAACTAATTAAGTTGTCACTTCTCCCCAAGGTGACTTACAGATTCAGCACAATCCTAATCAAAATCTCAGACGGCGTTTCCACAGAAATTAACAAGCTGATTCTAAAATGTATTATCAAAATGCAAAAGAACTAAAATAGATAAAATAATTTTTGAAACAGTAGAAAAAAGTTGTAGAACTTAATGGTACTTGATTTAAAGTCTTACCATAAAACTTGTCAAGACAGTGTATTAGTATAAAGATATATAAATCAATAGAAAAAATGAGTTCAGGAATATTCCATGCAATAATATATTATCAATTATTTTCAACAGAAGTGCCAATTTAATAAGAAATAGTCTTTTCAACAAATGGCACTGGAACTGTAAATTCATGTGGATAAAAAAATGAACCTCCACCTTTACCTTATGACACACCCTAAAATTAACTTAAAATAGATCATAGACTTAAATATGAAAGACAAAACTATATAAAACTTCTAAAAGAAAGCAGAGGAGAAAATCTTCACAGCCCCTGGATGGATAAAATTTCTTAGTACAGAAAAAGTACAAATCCCAAATGAAAAATAATTGATAAATTGGACTTCCTCAAAACTGAAAACTTATGTTTTTCTAAAGAAATTATTAATCCTCAGACCAGGAAAATATATTAGATATCAATAGAGATAGATATCTGAGAAGTACTTCTGTCCCCAAAATATAAAAGTTCTTACAACTTAAATACAAATAGCCCAATTTAAAAATAGACAAAAAATCTGAACACTTGGCAGAAGATATACAAATGGCCAATGAACATTGAAAAAGATGCTCAACATCATGAGTCATTAAGGAAATATAAATAAAATCATAAGGAGGTACTACCATACAAGCACAAGAATGCTAATGTCAAAAAGACTGACAATACAAAGTGTTGGTAATGATCTGGAGCAAATGAATCTCCCATGTTTACTGGGAGCAAAAAGCTTAGTAAATTCTTATAAAGTTAAATATACACTTATTACTATATGTCAAGCAATTCTACTCCCAGGTATGTAACTCAACAGGAATGCTAATATATGTCTACACAAAGACTTTACTTGAAAGCTCATGGCAGTTTTATTCATAACAGCCAAAAACTAGAAGCAAATCAAATGTTGATCACAGGTGAATGGATAAACAAACTGAGGTATATACATACAACGGACTATTACTCAACAATAAAAAAAACTACTGATATAAGCAACAGGGATGAACCTCAGAAAACATACTAAGCAAGAGAAGCCCAAAACAAAACAAAAATTGCAAATGTATAATTCCGTTTAAATGAAATTCTAGAAGCAGCTAATCTATACTGACAAAAAGCAGATCACCAGTTGTGTGGAATTAGCAGTGGGGGTTGACTGACAAAAAAGGGGCATAAGGGGGGTGCCTGGGTGGCTCAGTTGGTTGAGCGACTGCCTTCGGCTCAGGTCATGATCCTGGAGTCCCGGGATCGAGTCCCGCATCGGGCTCCCTGCTCAGCGGGGGGTCTGCTTCTCCCTCTGCCCTCTTCCCTCTTGTGCTCTCTGTCTCTCATTCTCTCTCTCTCAAATAAATAAATAAACTCTTTAAAAAAAAAAAAAAAAAAAAAAAGGGGCATAAGGGAACTTTTTGAGTGTTGGAAATACTCTGTATTTTTTACTGCGGTAGTGGTTACACAACTGTATGTATGTGTATATATATGTGTGTGTGTGTATATATATATATATCAAAACTCGCTGAATGGTACACTTAAAATGGATGCATACATTGTTTATAAATTATACCCCAATAAGGTTAACTCAAAAAAATAAAGATGATGTAATATATCAAGGTAATCTTATGTATGCATATATTCACATATATGTATATATATATCAAATGAATAAACAAATTGAGATACATATATATGCATAAATACACATACATATATATACCTACACACACATATATATATTTCTCACAAGATGATAATTGTTTCAAACAGTACTACTCGATACAGCTTTCTGCAATGATGGAAATATCCTATATGTTGCACTATTCAACATGGTAGCCGCTAGCTGCATACAACACTTAAAATGTGGCTAAAGAACATGATTTTTAATTTTATTTAATTTTGGTTAATTAACATTTAAATAGCCATATGTAACTAGAGGCTTCCACAATGAACAGAATGGCCATTAACGAAGACTGAGAAAAGATTCCTTTGCATGTTTTTTTGGTGCATATTACTTTATCTTCCATTGACAATAGCTAATTATAGAAATGGGGACTACAGATGAGTTGATGGCAGAGAACTGTCTAATTTGGGGAAGATACTTAGAAGTGGGTAAGGGAAGAAACAGAGAAGAAATAAAAAAAAAATGTTTAAAATGGTGTTTACATGGAAGGCTAAAAGAATGTGTAGCCAGTAAACTACAGAAGCAACAAACCATGAAATTTAAAAATCTATTTTGATGGTTTTGAACAGTTGCATAGATACAATGATCACCCATAGTATATGATATTTCCTTAAAGTAGAAAATCGTAATCATTCCTATTAAGGTCTATACCCTTGTATATGTAGATTCCATCTGCTAAACGGTTGTAAATATATGAAACTATAATACACCGTATCACATCATGGATGTATCACTGACCAAAGAGTCAGAGAACTAAGTGTTGGTTTAAACTGCGCAACTAATCAAACTGGCCAGTAATCCAACATCTCTGGTTACCAGTTTCCTTGTTGATTAAATAAGAGGGCCCCACAGTAACATAAAAGCTAGGTAGGATGCAGCAGTAGTAATACAAAAAGTCTTCTGCTAGGTGCAGAACAATATTTTAATATCAGCTTATCCTACAATTGCCATTCACTAAACCCTCTACCGAATTATGAGGATTTTACAGGAATAAAGCAGTAAATCCAGCACTATGTAAAAGATCAGGGAAAGCTCATTGATAAACATCCAAATTTCTCCACAGTGGCCCCTTTACATTAAAGAAAGAATCCCATACTGACGATCCACAATACTGCAGTGTCACTTTCAGACTATCTTTAAAGTTTAATAAGAAACAAATACACTTATACACTTATACACACACACACCACCAGAGTAAAATTAAATAGTTATATAGAAAGCATTAACTCAGTTTCAGCTTGAGATTGACCCAGAGGAATGTATCTTTGTATTTTAGAACACCTGAGTCATTGTTATGTTAGAATGCATGAAGAGAACTGTTCTCTCCTGAAGTCCCACAGGATACTGTAAAAAAAAAAAAAGAAAGAAAAAGAAACAATGTTTAACATATAAAAAAGAAGACATTTTTACCAATCACTTTAAGAGAAAAACAAGTTTGAATTTATACTTTAATTTGACGGTACATTCAGCTTTATAGTGAAGATAAGCCTCACTGAAACTGTAATTCCATTCTTCCCAATCTGTACTTTTCCTGTGACAATAACTATGACAGATGGCATTCACTTAACTAATACCCTCTGTCCTCTCCTACTCAAGAAAACATACTAAAATGCAAATGAGTGAACATATTAATATAGGGATAAGTTTAAGTTCTGCACTAATTTATTAAACACATTTGGCACTGATAGCAACTCGAGATACACTTTTCAAGAGATTGAAACACTGAAGTTCAGAACTATTTTAACAGACCAAGAAATAGGAATGGCACTTTTAATTAACCATCTAGTTCCTTGTTTCATAACCCAAACAAGCAAACTTCCCTGGATTTCAGTATACTAAAAACTAAATGTTTACCTCAAGATTCTGCTATTATATACAGATTAAAACACTTTCCTCTTGTTTTCATTTCTAAGAATGTTCAAGAATAGCTTATTTGGATGATCCACTCAATAGTTTCTTTCTGGAATTATTTGTTATTAAAATGTGATACTTTGGTTAATTCTTATTAGCTGTTTAGACTATTAAATTCGATTAAGACAACCAGTAGTCAAAACAGAGTTAAGCTAAATAGTAAAGCAGAACACAGTTAATATAGATTTAAGGATGGCTGTTTAAAACTTGGGAAATATATGGTTTATGTTACACTTTTTACTGTGTCATAACAAACTGTACATACTGAAAAATGCAAATTCTCAGTACCTTTAAACAGAAGGCATGACATCGTGAGGCCTAGAAGCCCTAAACCTATTTACTTAATTCCACAAATGGAAACTAACCAAACTGCTCTCTTCAAAATAAGGATACCCTTATACCCATATTTCCCTTTCAAATAATGGTTTCCAAATAAATTTAATTGGTTTGTTTAGTAAAGTATCCACTTACCAATTCTCCTGTCAGTTCAACAATGTGGTTTCCTTTAAAATTCACAGCATTCTTTTTGTTCCAAACTCTGGTACCTTTTACTTTCATTCAGTTTCTGATGTATCACCCAAAAACATTTTCTACACTACTATTCTACCAATGTCACGTAACCACAAGGCAACAATCAATACCTCCTTTTCAACTCCATCTTTCTTTTATCTGATCCAGTGAAAAAGCTGCAATATCCATACTAAATCAAACAATGATATATTTTTGTGTACTTGTTCAGAAAAAGAGCTGTCATTCAAAAATTTCCAGAATATTTCTAATATTCTTCTTTGAAGTTGGTTATTAACAGTTATTTTGTTTCAGCACGCCTTTGTCAGTTTATAGAACTGACACTCAAGAATGATAACTTTAAAACTGCCAACAATATTCAAATGTTTAAGTATATTATAGTAGTCATAAGATGAAATATTATAGTCATTAAAAATAATCAGATTATTCAAGTGACACCAAAAAATGTCCAAACATAAGTACAGCAGGACTCAGTACAATTCTAAATTTGTTTAAAATAAAAAACACAAGGCAAATTATACATCGTATTCACACAAAAAAACTTTAGAAGAAAAACCTTCAATATATCAACAGTGACTAACCCTGAATGATTATTTTCCCTTTTTATGCTTTCTATAGATTATACTTTTTCTATAATAGACACAATGTTTTTATAAAGAAGAAAATGATAAATGGGTATTTTCATAAAAGAACTATGGCCTATCAAAAGAAAGGGTACTAAAAGCCATCAAGAGTACTCATTTCAGTTACAGGTAGAAATTAAGGTGTACTGGGTACCAGTTAACACCCTATTAGGGTAATAAAATGCCTCACTGCTCTTAGAGCTTCCACTAAGAAGAATCAATTCAAGAAGGCCACCATCTAAGAGAAAGAATAAACAGAATTTTAACTGCTTTGGGTTATATACATCAAAATGAAAGGCTAGGTTCTATTTTTCCAATATAGAAATAATGGACATGAGCAATTTTAAATTGCTGCATAAATATGGAGGGAAGAAAGACCTGGAGTACAACACAAAAATTTGTTATTTGTTCAATAAGTGCAATTCTTAATAAATAAATTTAAATAAAACATATTAAAATGCCTATGTGACTATAAATTGTTTGAAGTGTTAATTTGCTTCTTCACAATATCTGGAAGAACCACAGATAGCAGATATATAACAAATGCAATTTAAATAAGTGTCTGTAACTCCCCACAGCATTCAAACACTTTCATATTTATTATCTCATATCTTTCATATAAAATATCTCATGATATCTCATACATATTGATAGCAATCAGAAAGCCATGTTTGATAATCGCTTTTGAACATAATTCATAATTTTAGGTAATAACATTTAGAGATAATAATAAAAATAATGATAATAAAAATAATAAAAATGTTTTTATTTTTATTTATTTATTTGGAGATAGAGAGAAAAAGGGGGGTGGGGGCTTGGGGAGAGGGCAGAGGGAGAGGGAGAATGAGAATCTTAAGCAAGCTCCACGCCCAGTGTGGAGCCCGACATAGGGCTCGATCTTAGGACCCTGAGATCATGACTTGATCCGACATTAAGGGTTGGATGCTTAACCAACTGAACCACCCAGGCACCCCAAGAAGACTTTTTAAAAAATGAGTATATTTTAAAAAGTATAACAGTAAAAGGGACAAGACAGTAAAAGTTTATCAGAAAATAGTAATCATTTTTCTACAACTAACTTATGTCAAAAAACAAAACCACTTATGTAGCCTTCATCTATATGTCATATAACACAGACTTTAAAAAATCCTAACAGGCCATTAGCCTTTTATGTATCACTTATTCATTGAACCCTAACTTACTGAACAGAGACATGCAGCATGAAAAGGCAAAGGACAACCATGCTCAACAGTAAGAAAACAAACAACCCAATTAAAAAATGGACAAAAGATCTGAAAAGGCACCACACCAAAGAAGATATACAGATGGCAAACAAGCTTATGAAAAGATGTTCCACATCATATGTCATTAGGGAATAGGAAACTAAAACAACATTGAGACAGGACTACATACTTAATAGAATGGCTAAACTCCAAAAACTTGATAATACCAAATAGCAGCAAGGAAGTAGAAGAGGAACTTTCATTCATTGCTGTTGAGAATGCAAAATGCTACCTCCATTCTGGAAGACAGTCTGGCAATTTCCTACAAAGCTAAGCGTAGTCTTACCATGTGATCTAGCAATGGCACTCTAAGTTTACACCCAATTAGTTGAAAATTTACGTCCACACAAAAACCTGAGCACAAATAGCAGCTTCATTCATAACTGCCAATAACTGGAAGCAACAAAAATGTCCTTCAAAAAGTAAATGGATAAAATGGCATATCCATACCATAGAGTAATATCCAGTGATAAAAAGAAATGAATTATCAAGCCACAAAAAGACATGGAAGGACCTTAAATGCATACTGCTTAGTGAAAAAAGCCAGTCTGAAAAAGCTACTTATTGTATAATTCCAATTATATGGTATTTGGGGAAAGGCAAAACTACAGGAGCAGAAAGAATGGTGGCTGCCAGCCTTGCCAGAATGAACAGGTAGAGCCCAGAGGATTTTTAGGGCAGTAAAACTGTTCTATATGATACCATAATGGTGGATACAGGACATTATGCATTTGTCAAAACCCACAGAGCTATACAATACTAAGAGTGAACAGTAATGTGAACTATGGATTTTAATTAATAATAATGTATCAATATTAGTTCATCAACTGTAACAAGTACACTAACATTAATGTAAGATGTTAATAAAGGGAAACCAAAAGCTGGGGTAAGGGTGTATATGGGAACTCTGTACTATCTGTTCAATTTTCTGGAAACCTAAAACTATTCTAAAGAGACTTGTTCTACAATCTAAAAGACTGTTTTAAAAGATTAGTTGTTTGGGGAGAAGAATTTTTCATTACTGTCGTTGTTAAAGTATAGGATTCTGAGAAAAGATGGGAGGGCCTTGTAAATACTTAAGGGCAAGATTTCAAAAGGTTTTTGTATGTTGCACTAAGAACTTTATACTGAATCTTATGATGTATGGGGAGTCATTAAATGTGAGTGACATAATAAGATCCAGGTTTTAGAAAGATAAGTCTTGGTAAGGACACTGTTTTAGAGTGTGAGACTTAAGAAATCCAGGAAAGCATTTAGGAAGCTATTACAATGTTAACAGTGATAGCAATAAAAATGATAATTTTTACTGTGTCCTTTTTATTACCAAGGACTTTGTGTGTATTATCTCAATTAAATCTTAGTAGGCCCTATTATCACTACACATTATAAATGAGAAAATAAGGTACAGTGAGATTAACCATCTCAAAGTTACATGAGCAAAGATATGCAGATAAGGAGCATGGCTCCATGAGGGGCTATACATGTTTCAGAATTACAGTGGTTTGGGTGTCAAAGTTTGAACGACAAGAGATGTTGAAGGCTATAGCTAGATAAACACATTCTACATTATGATAACAAGGATTTCTTTTTGATTTATAAGGTACAAATACCATGTGCTTCTCCCATTTATATTTTTCTCCTCTATGAAAAACTATACCCCCACTCATTCAACATAATTTATTGAGTACCTAGTATGTGCCAGGTATTGTGGTAAGCTCTGTTTACACAGTAATAACCTAAACAGTCCTGATCATGTCATCATGGAGTTAAGAGTCAAAATTCATTTGCTCCCTTAAACTTTAATAGACAAAATCATCTGGGTCCAATCAAAAAGTACGTTCCAGTACACCACTTAGTATTCAGAAATATTCATTCATTCACTTATTCCTTCCACAAACATTTAATAAGAATCTATTATGAACCAAGCACTGTTTTGGTTGTTAGTGAGACAACAGTGAATAACACAAAGCTCCTTGATTTCATGAAACTAACATTCTAGTGGGAGAGCAGGGAAGACAATAAACAAATACATAATATAAATTCTGATAGTGATAAATGTTATTAAAAAATTAAACAGGTAAAAAAAAAAAAAACATAGTGTTAGCAATGGTATTTATTGATTAGGGTAGTTAGGAAGGGCCTGTATGAGGTGTGACCTTTGAGCAGAGTCCTACAGGAAGCAAAAAGCCCTAGTCAGGTATCAAGGAAAATGTTCCAGCCTCTGAGAAAAACAAATGTGTATGTACATCTGTAGTTTTAAAATATTTATGTTTCCATTGATTAAAAGCTTTTCCAGATAGAGCAGAGATTTTATGTCATATACCCTTTCATTTGTTCTGAAAGTATTTGCTTGGTCTACTCTATATATGACACAATAAAAAAGCAATCATTGTAAGGAAAAATGGAAGGTTTCAATCCCAGATAGCCTAAAACCTGAATATAAGTAGAGAAAAACATTACAGGAAGAATGCTATATTCTCTCCTCCCAATCCCTCCCTTACACAAGAGACAATCACAAGAGCATTTGGCTATTATTCATTCATGGTATCCAGAGAGGTGCTTGTTGATCTTTACTAGGTTTTTGAGGATGGTCTCAAATTCACTTTGTGTGGCATCTATCTTGATCCTCAATTTAAGAAATATGCTCAGAAAAGTAGGAACCGAACGTGCCAGACCGAACCAGTGGGAATGTGATGGGTGCCTGAATTAGAGCCCGGGGGTCCTGGTTAGGAGACTGTGGCAAAGATGGTCAAAAAAAGCAGGCCAAGGAAAGGGAGTCTGCACAATAGCACAATCTGGTCGTACCTCTGGATCTTACCTTCACTGAGATTCCGACCCGAAAGGTTTAACTGGCCGCTCTTCCTCGCTGCCTTTAACAGCCCCTGCGGTACTGAAGCACCGAAGTCTCTCCTCTCAGCTCTGAAACCCACTCGGGTATCCCGCTCCGCCACTCCCTTCAGGCGCGACATGTTCAAACCCTTTAGTCCAGAACCGGAGCCCCGCGCGTGACGTTTAAAGGTGGCGCCGGCATGCTACCCCGCCCCTGCCGTGAGCGCGCGCTCCGTGCGCTGTGCTCGCGGCCTGGCGACGGGCCTTCGCTCTCCGCGGCGCGGCCCCGATGTCGTCACCGCCAGAGCCTGGGCTGGAGGGTAGAGGAGCCCTTCCCGTTGCCGGTGCCGGCCTTGTGTCTTGCAATTACTTCGCTCAAGTAAGTGCGTTTAACGGGCTGAAGAGGGGCTTTAAGGTTTTATTGTTTGTACTGTTACTGCGACTCCAGCCTTCTCTTCTGTGCTGCCGCCTTGGCGGGGGTGTCAGGGAAGGATAACCTCTCTCCTCGCCTGGCCTGAACGTGGGCCTTGACTAAAACTTGAGACCTGGGCGCGGTCTGCAGCCTCTCTGGACCCTAGTGTGTGTTTGTCGTTTGTGGTGGTGGCGCAGGACCTTCGTCCGGCGTAACAAGTAAAACAGATTTCTGTTCTTCGCGCGTATACCCGGACTCCTAGAATTAGAGCACCTTGCCTGCTGTTGTATTTAGTTTATGGTCCAGAATAGGAGGTGGTGTGAAATGGAAGGGCTGGCATCAGAGGAGAAAAAAGAAAGCTTAATGATAAATGTTCTCTCCACTGGACAGTGTACAGAGACAAGTGGAGGCGCAAACTTTAGTGTAGCGAAAACAGCTTGGACTTTGAAGCCCAGGAGATGTGAGTTCGAATCCCAGCTGCTTCTGTATCTTACCAGCCGTGTAACTAACTAGGCAGTTTATTTGCCCGTTTTTAAAGCTTACTTCTTTTTAGTGAAATTAGGAATAATTCCTATCTCATTCGGTTTTTTTGTTTGTTTGTTTGTTTAAATAAGTGAAGATAGAGCTTTAACTATTGAGTGCTTGGTGAGGAAAGGGACTCCAGGATAGAAAATGAAAATTTTGTCCGATACGTCGGTTTTCCTGGGTAGTTAGTTTCTGTCTGAAATGTACACCTGTATTGATTCATTCGACAAATAATGAGGAATTCATCATCTTCAGTACTGTGCTGGGTGCTAGACTTTTCTTTTGCCTGAAGTGATTTTGTTTTAAAAGGCATATACCGGGAAATATCCTCCTAACCCTCTATTAACTTGGGGATCTGTAGGATGTTTGAAAGGTAGGATGACGGCCCACTGACAGATTCTGCAGCACAGAGTTTTGCCTGAGTCCAGGTTCTTGCTACCTGTAAAATTCGGTTTTTAACCCTCTCTCACTTTTACTTCTTGGTTCTTTAGAGTTCTTTACACTAAAAGTGAATAGCAGAAAAGTACCAGTAGTTAAACTACCAAGCAAGAAGAGTGGGTTTTAGTGCAAGGACCCTAGTTTTTGCAAGGTCACTAATGAGCCTCCTCCCCACCCCAAGTTTATCTTGACAGTAATGATTATTTCCACCTTACTGAGGGGTAAGTGCCAGGCTCAATGCTAATAATACCTCCTTTGCTATCTCTTATTCAGCGCAATAACCAATTTTGCAGGTGAAGAAATTGAGGCTGAAAGGGATTAAGGAACTTGTTGAATGAAGGTCACAAGTTTCTGTAAGTGGTATAGCCAAGAATATGAACCTAAGTCTCTCTCCGAAGTCGTTCTTGTTAATCATTATGATTTGCCTAGTGGCTTTTATTTCATCATTTTCAACGACTTTATCCTAGAACCATTTTAAGGGACACTTCAATTATGTTTTAAAAAGAGGGTTTTGTCTTTTTTTTTTTTTTTTAAAGATTTTATTTATTTGCGAGAGAGAGAATGAGAGACAGAGAGCATGAGAGGGAGGAGGATCAGAGGGAGAAGCAGACTCCCTGCCGAGCAGGGAGCCCGATGCGGGACTCGATCCGGGGACTCCAGGATCATGACCTGAGCCGAAGGCAGTCGCTTAACCAACTGAGCCACCCAGGCGCCCTTGTCTTTTTTTTAATTAGGGAAAAAAACTTTTCCTCTTTTGTAGCATGTAACAGCCTACCTTTGGAGGATGAATTGCTCAAGTATTAAAGTTTACAGTAGCTACCACTGCCCCATCATAGATGCCTTTTTTAGTTCAATATTTTTTAAAATAACAGCAAGGTATAATATTTTCATTTATTGTGCTTCTACTTGAAGTTAAATATTTCGTTATTGATGCTTAATTATAGTAAACATTGCTGCATTTTGTAAAAGAGAAGCATAATTCTGTTTAATGGCAAAGTAATTCTGAAAATCCAAGTGACCATATACTTGTGGTAAACTTCAATAGATATAAACTGACATATATAAAAAATTTTACTAGTATGTATCTGTAGTACACTGTGTATTATACCTGTGTAGCAAGTGCAGATTAAGCAACTTGAATTGAGCTTCTTTAATGAGAGAGTATAGGTATATATACTTATATTTGTGGGACTTAGCACTTTATATCAACTGTATTACTTTAGGAAGAATGCATTGCAGACAAAAAACCCAACCCTTTTTCAAGTTGAGCATTTCAGCAAAAGTATTTGCTTTAAAAAAAATGGATTTTTTTTTAAGTAACATGAAATGGATGTCTCCTGTGCAGGGGCTGGAGTCTACTGCATGGATACCTTTTGTAACAGAATTTGCCTAGCTACAATTTATTGTATTCATTTTGTTAAAGTAATAAAAGGTTTCCCTTGTCTATCTTCTTTGCCAAATGAAGAAAGAAAGTGAAAAAAACAAAAAATATATGAACCTAAGAATTACGTCAGCCAAAAAATGCTGTTCTGTTTCATAACGGAAACTATTATCAAAGTAAGATAGAGTGGCTTACTTCTACCGTTACAGTTTAATAAGATTTTCAAACATGTCTGTGTTACTCTTATGAACATTGCTATATGTTAGATTTTTTTCAAAGCTGAAAAGTACAGTTAAGATGGATTTATATAGGCAAATTGAGAAACTGTAGTAAAGAAAAATGGTATTTGTGCAAAATTTTTAAGCACATTTGTTTTAAAAATGTTATCAACTAAGAGCAAAGTGAATTTGCTTTGCAGACATTTCTAGGAAGTTTCTTTTTGTAAATTAACAGATTTAGATGTAACCTATTTTGAATTAGTATTATGTTTATCTTTCAGAATATTGCCAGATCAGTGGGAACTACTGTTTTATGGTAAAGTTATTTATTGAGAGAACATTTCACTTTTTAACACTGTCATTATTGATTGGCATTTTTGAACCTAACATATATTGCTTATTAATTGTTTTTTGAGTTGAATTTTTTACATTCTCGTATACTTACTATTCAAAGTTTTCTCTATGTTTGTCCCTCTATCAATAAATTGTTTTAAATGATTAAAATTGAGAACAAAATTATGTGGGACAGGGGCTCTCCATGTTTTAAATATTCAACTTTTCAAGTGTTTGTTACACGTCTTTTAGTTTCCTTTAAAAATTTCAGTTTGCAGTTTTCACATGTTTTCCATTCATGCTGTAACTACCAACTTTTAAAAGTAGTCAGTAGGGGCGCCTGGGTGGCTCAGTTGTTAAGCGTCTGCCTTTGGCTCGGGTCATGATCCCGGGGTCCTGGGATCGAGCCCCACATTGGGCTCCCTGCACAGCGGGAGGTCTGCTTCTTCCTCTCCCACTCCCCCTGCTTGTGTTCCCTCTCTTGCTGTGTCTCTGTCAAATAAATAAATAAAATCTTTAAAAAAAATAAAATAAAAGTATTCAGTAGGAAATATTCCATACTATTTCGTTGAAGGCAGTACATACTTTGCATTTTTATTCATAGTTTCATATGTGGCTTTGAATTGTACTTTGTTGTTAGTGAGTTGTGTGTGATAAGTTTTTCTGATGGAGAGAATGCGTTTTATTTTAGAATAGTTATTTGCATATGTTTTGTAAGTTCTCTGTGCTTCTTTTACTTTTTTTTTTTTTTTGAGATTTATTTATTTATTTGAGAGAGAGAGAGCACAATGGGGAGGGGCAGGGAGAGGGAGAGAGAATCTCACGCAGACTGTGCACTGAGTGGGGAACCCAACTTGAGCTGGATCTCATGACCCTGAGATCAGGACCTGAGCTGAAACCAAGAGTTGGAAGCTTAACCATTGGTGCCCCTCGTTTTTACTTTTGAGTCATAAAGCAGTGAGCTTGCTCTGGGTAGTTTAATATTTGATTCAAATGTTGGGTCTTACATTTTTCTGTGCTTTCAATACAAAAGAATTTCAGTCCACCAGTTTTGGGAAAATAATCATTTTCATTTTCCTCTTTTGAAAAGGCTTTTATGGGGTGCCTAGGTGGCACGGTCAGGTGAGCATCAAACTCTTGGTTTTGGCTCAGATCGTGATCTCAGGGTTGTGAGATCAAGCCCTGCGTGGGGCTCCATGTGGAGTCTGATTAAGACTCTCTCTCCCGGGTGCCAGGATGGCTCAGTCAGTTAAGTGTCTGCATTGGGCTTAGGTCATGATCCCGGGGTCCTGGAATGGAGCCCCCGTGTCAGGCTCCAGGCTCAGTGGGGAACCTGCTTCTCCCTCTTCCTCTGCCCCTCCCCCCAGCTCACTCGCTGTCTCTGCTCTCTCTCTCTCAAATAAATAAAATCTTAAAAAAAAAAAACCTCTCTTTCCCTCTCCCCCCATAAAATAAATAAATAAATCTTTTTTAAAATAAAATAAAACAAAACAAAATAAAATAAAATGGCTTCTACATGCTAGTGTTTTTCCTCTGAAGAAAAAGTGGAGGAACTAGTTAAAAAACATATTTTTGAACCCTAATTATTACTAGTTTTATTTTTTTAGTTTATTTTCTTTCCATTGAAGAGAAAAAAAACCTGAAATGGGTGGTTATAGAGCAGTCTTTCTATGTCATTAAATAAATGTTTATTGGCTTTTCTAAAATCAGCTGAGCATGTTTCCCATTATTCCCAGTGATTCCCACTCCTAACCTTTAAAAGCTGTTTTCTTGCTCATTTTTCCAAGATTAATGTTTCTCTGACTGAAAATATTAATTTTATAGGGTTTTGGAATTTGCCTGCTTTAAAGTAGTAAAGTAATACAAGAGAAAAATAGGGCACCAAACCCTAGAATGTACTTCATAATATCATCATTGTCTTTGTGTTAATACATACAAAACCACTATCAAATAAATCTGTTTAAAGATTGGTTTTAATTAAATCCACTGTTTTAAAATTTGACTTTATATCACTCCCTGCTGATAATTTTGTTCTATTGGATTTGGCTTACAACTTCATTTGCTCAATACTTCAAAAAGAGAGAGAAATCACATGATTATACATGGCAAATATTGTTCTATATGAACAAAGCTCCCCAGCTGTTTTAATAAGATAATATGATGATCACTGAGACTTTATTCTTAGTGTCAACTTAGATTGATAAGAGGAGAATATAAGAATAATTTGGTAGTTTGTTGACAATCAGAATCAATAGATTTTTACTTAAAAATTTGATACTTAAATTTCAAGGCAGAATATATTCACAATTGTAATCAAGATAAATGCTGGTTTAACTTTCAGAATAACTTCAAGACTGTCCACAGTTTTTTTCCACGTCAGTTTTTTTCCCCATCACTTAAAATATCACAGTTACATATACTTAATATGAAAGGTACCATCACTGGGATGGTGAAATACTAGTGAACATTTAAATATGTGGCCCCAGGGGCGCCTGGGTGGCTCAGTCGTTAAGCGTCTACCTTCGGCTCAGGTCATGATCCCAGGGTCCTGGGATCGAGCCCCACATCGGGCTCCCTGCTCGGCAGGAAGCCTGCTTCTCCCTCTCCTGCTTCTCCCTCTCCCACTCCCCCTGCTTGTGTTCCCTCTCTCGCTCTGTCTCTCTCTGTCAAATAAATAAATAAAATCTTTAAAAAAAAAAATATGTGGACCCACATGCAAATCTGTGAACCCAGCTTTAGATTTCTTCTCCAGCTTTGTTCTTCATCTTTCTAGAGATACATGTTTTGCTCTTGTCACTGAATTTATTCACTGTTAATGCAGCTTTACTTATTTTCCATTTTAGAGATTCTGACCTTTTTTGCTTTTAATTTATTTCCTAGAAAGTTACCTCTCTACCATCTCTTCCCTCCAAAATAATTATTTGATAAACATCTCCACGTGTTTTAGACTTCAACATGAGCTAATTCCAGCTCATAGTTTATAACTTCAGGTGATTGGGGTGGCATTTAGGAAAAAGCATTATGGTCTTTAGCTTCATCATTTGTCAGGAATTCAGATTGTCAAATGTACTTAGTAATATTTTCCTTTTTTTTTTTTCTGCGCTTTGGTCATTTGATGGTCTGTTGCTCTGACCCATGTCACAGTACTTTTAAGATTAATCAAGCATATGTGCAATTGCTTATGTCTTTTGAAAATAAGAATAATAATCTTGCTCTAAAAATGTAGAAAAGTAATTGAAGGCTTCCTAGAAAGATTTTTCCATGGAACATTTGTGGGTTTTTTGTTGTTTTGGGGGGGATTTTTTGTTTTTTTGTTTTAGAGAAAGAGAGAGAGAGAGAAGTGGGGGTGGGGGGGGGAGAGGGAGAGAGAGCAGCTTAATCAGGTTCCATGCCCAGTGGAGAGCCCAACATGGGCTCCATCTCACTACCCTGAGATCATGATCTGAGTCGAAATCAAGAGTTGGACACCTAAGTGACTGAGCCACCCAGGCACCCCATTAGATAAAATTTGCATTTTATCAAAAAAGGAATGTTTTGGGGGCACCTGTGGCTCAGATGGTTAAGCATGTGCCTTTGGCTCAGGTCATGATCTCTAGGTCCTGGGATCAAGCCCCACATCAGGCTCCCTGCTCAGTGGAGAGTCCACTGCTCCCTCTCCCTCTGCCCCTTCCCCTGCTTGTGCTCTCTCTCTTTCTCAAATGAATAAATAAAATCTTTTAAAAAAATAAGAAGGAATGTTTTGTATAGCCATCATCTGTCTGTGCATGTTATTGGTAAAGTCCTGCTTCAGGATCAAAGTGAATATGAAAATTTGAAATCTGTTGGTGTCATGTTTCAGTTGCAGCAGTCTCTTGAAGAAAGGGCATCTAATAATAAGTGTGCTTTGCATGTTGACTACCACTTAACAATTTACAAAGTATTTTCACGTTTGACAATAATTCTCTAAGGTAAGACATTGAAAAGGTAAGGAAGTTGAACACAGACTTTCCTGTAATGGTATATACCATTTTTTGAGTGCCTATATGCTGGACACTGTGCTAGGTACTTCATATCCATAATGTTTCTAATCTTAAAAACTCATACCTTTGTCCTCATTTTTCACATAAGGGAATTATAGGCATTTCACATAATGGCTAATTATAGGCAGCACCTATTATAGTGGATGAGAACATACATGCACAGAGGAGTAGAATGGGAGACTTGTACTTTTTTTACACTTATTGTTTGAATATTTAACATTTTGCATTTATTACTTTATAATTTTTAATATATGCCACAAAGCCTATGTTAAAATGTGAGATCTTAAGAAACTTTTCTCACTATGTATATTAGCTCTTCTAATTCATCTTTCACGTGAATGATGTCCAAGGCATAGTACCAGCCTAAAATAGAGTGATGGTGTAAAATGTAACCCAGTTGAGGTAACCATTCATTTTTCAAAATGAAAGACTTTTAATTTGTAGAGTAAGGATAATAATAGAAGTTAATATTCATCTTTTCTAAGCATTTGTGTTAGTATTTTCATCCTCATAACAACCTCGTGAGGTAAACATTACTATCATCCTCATTTTTCAGATGAGGAATTCAAAGAACAAAGTAATGAGCCAAAGGTCACAATTATTTTAATTGGTGGTAGAGCCCCTTTAGTTTGACTCTAGGCCTGCATTTATAATCACTGTAGCACCTTTTAAGCGTCCTGAGGATTAAAAGTCATTTTAAAAACATTCAGTTAATGTAGATCCTCTCATTACTGAGTTGAGTGCACTTTCCTTTTTACCAGTTTTATCAGACTTTAGAAATAAGAGAAAATTAATTTTATACCATAGGGAAAAAAGGTTCAAATGGCACAAATGTCTAATTCCTTGATTCGGGAAAACTAATGTTAAAATGCTTGAAACTGTTTACTTAAAGATACAACTCGGGGCGCCTGGGTGGCTCAGTCGTTAAGCAGCTGCCTTCGGCTCAGGTCATGATCCCAGGGTCCTGGGATCGAGCCCCGCATCGGGCTCCCCGCTCAGTGGGAAGCCTGCTTCTCCCTCTCCCACTCCCCCTGCTTGTGTTCCCTCTCTCGCTGTATCTCTCTCTGTCAAATAAATAAAATCTTTAAAAAAAAAAAAAAAGATACAACTCTACTGGATATATATATATATATTTTTTTTTTTTTTAATTGTGAAACAGTCCCTCAAATGGCCTTTTCTCAATTGAGACTCCAAAAGAATCTTATATAACATAGATAGTATTGAGTAGTCAGTATCTAGAGCTTCTCCATCCAAATATTTATTTTGACCCCATTCAATCCAAAAAGCCAAACAAATTTGTACAAATTGTGATTTTCCAAGTACTGCATATGCATTATAGCTGAGAATACTGTGCATGTGTATATATGCACTTTTTTACTCTGTGTTAATTTTCAAGGTGCTCACAGACCCTGTGTTGTCAATTTAAAAATATAGATTTTCCTGCTATTGGTAGACAATATAAATTAGACAATACAAAACTAGTATCTGGAAATAAATTTAAGTAGATTTTTTTTTTTCTGTCCTAGTGTGTGTGTCCATCTACCCATCTGTCTTATCAGTCCCCCAATGCCAACTCATCCTTTAGCCTCTTCCCTTCATTTAGATAGAGAAAATAGATATTAATATTTATAGAGGTGTCTAATTTATAGAATTAGAAATAGAATAGAAATACAATTATCTAATTTGTAGAATTAAAAATTCAAATTAGAATAGATCTGCAGATAAGTTTTTTTAAAGTTGAGGATTTGTAAGCCGCAGTTTATTTCCTAGTCTTTCTTACTGCTTTCTATAGCCATAGAGGAAAAAATGCATAGCCAAATACTTTGAGAGTTTGTCTCAACCAGATTTCCTTATAAATCTGATAAATGCATTCCTGTCTTCATTCAGCAAGCCTTTGCTGAGTTTATTATGTGAGTGAGGCATTTGTTAAGTTTTTAGCACACTGATGATAGTAAGTTTTATCAAATACTGTCTTTGTACTAGTATATTGGCAGGCATCAGGAAACACAAAGACTAATACATTGCCTTCCCTGTCCTCAAAAAAGTGTATTTGCAAGCGAGGAATTGCTGCTTAACAACTAATTTGATTAAAGTCCTGTTGCTTTGCAGATTTGCAAAATTGTGTCAGTTAGGGGAACTCATTTCTTCTATTAGTACGCACAAAGGTGGCTAACAATAACAGAGGTGACTTGATTTATCCAGCTGGGAACATGGTATCCAGTGGGTAGAGTGATTATACATATCTGTACCTATTCTATCTTTTAATTGAAGAATTTCCAACTAAATATATGAGATCTTTTTTTTTCTTTTGCATTGGAATATCTTTATTACAAGTATTCTTTTTTCCCCAACCTTATTCGGATATAAATGACGTACAGCCCTAAGTTTAAGGTGTACAGCATAATGAATTGACCTACATATATTGTAAATTATCACAATAAGTTTAGTTAATATCCATCATCTCATATAGATAAAAAGGAAAAAATATATTTTTCCTTGTGATGAAAACTCTAAGGATTTACTCTCTTAACTTTCATATATATCATATGGCTGTGTTAGATTTATTGTCATGGTGTTGTGCATTGCATCTTCAGTACTTATAACTCAAGTTTGTACCTTTTGACCACCTTACCACCTTCCTCCAATTCCCCCTCCCCTCACCCCTGTATCTAGTAACCACAGATCTGATCTGTGCATTAACCCTTGGTGAGACTGGTAATATTTATCATTCAAACATAGCTGGAAGCCTTCCCAATCCACTTCCAAAGATAAGCTATGACCCTTCCCTTTGCATATTTCTTTCACTTCACTTTCCACATGATACTGACAGGATCTCCTTGTAAGTCTCTCTCTGAAATATAAACTGGAAAGCATTCATTCAATAAAGAATGGTCTTACAACTTTTCTTGAAAGTTTCAAACTTATTCTTACCCTCAAGAACTTTTAAATTTGCTATTTCCTCTGTTTGGATTACTCTTCCTCCAGAAATTCAAATGGCTTGCTTCCTCCTTTTGTTAAAGTCTCAGCTCAGTAACCCATTCTCTCCTATCTTTTATCCTGGTTTATTTTCATGACAGCACGTTACTCCTGTACATGGTTGTGTGTGTTTATTGAAAGTTTGCCATACTGAAGTTATAGGAGATCAGGAACATTGCCTATCTTTTTCTGCTGTATTCCTGGAACATAACAGGTACATAATATTTGAAGGAATCTGCAAGTTTTTTAACAACCTCTTATGACACTGAGGTTAGAGTAAAGACAAGTATGACACCCATCTCCAGATTCTGTATTTCTTATAGTTATGTTTAATCAGGAGCCTAAACAAATCTGAAGTTATTTAAAACTACTGTAGATTGGATATACTTGTTATTTGCTTTGATATATTTGTCTTTAGTCATTTCTATGGGCACCAGACAGTAATAAGTCAAGGTAGTTAATTATTTAATCTATTTATTAGACCTACTAAGATCTTCAAAATTGTGATTCAGTTCCTGACTGAAGTAGATTCTTAGACATGAAGTGAAATTTCTTCAAATCACACTTAATAAATGACAGGGTAGTATTTTAAGCCACTCTCCTGGCTCTAAGTCTAGTATTTTTTCCACTTGCTAGATGACTTGAAAGTAAAATATTCAACAATTCTTCTTATTAAATAAGACTCTTTTTTTGCCACATTATTTCTCCAGTTGGAGGCACCATCTATTGGCATTTCAATAAGTTATACATAAACTGGCTCCTGATGATTTAAAAGATTTTCTCTTATCACAGAACTCTCTTTCTTGGTTTGACTATTTTAACTATGAAATAATGTCAAATATATGTAGAATAACATAAAAGATTTCTTTGTATCCACTAATAAAGAATAAAAAGATGCTAACATTAAAAAAAAAAAAAGAATGAACCCTGCTTTTGTGTTGTCTTTTTGTTGTAGAACATTGTAGCATATTTGGCACATGGTAGGCACTTCTAGTAGGTGTGGAACTTGTCAAATGAAAAAGAAAACAAAAAACAATTTAGTAATGAGTTTGATGTCCTTTATTACAGGGAAAACAATCCTTGGATTAGGGGATTACAGTGCCTCACGAGCAGTTGAACACTCTTCCCAAAAGATTTCAGGCAAGAGCATGTTTTAGAGAACATTAAGAAAGGCAACACAGAAATAGGGCATGATTGGCCAGGAGATTGAGGGATTTCCTTAAAAAGCTAGCAGTCCAGGGCTCCTGGATGGCTCAGTCAGTTATATGTCTGCCTTCAGCTCAGGTCATGATCCCAGAGTCCTGGGATCAGCCCCGCATGGGGCTCCCTGCTCAGTGGCAAGTCTGCTTCTCTCTCTCCCACCTGCCCTGCCCTGCCCTGCCCTGCTCTCACTCTCCCTCACTCTCTCTCTCTCTGTCAAATAAATAAGTAATCTTAAAAAAAAATAAAACTAGCAGGTCCTGTTCTCTAGGTAAGATAAGTTAACTAAAGCTGAGTTAGAGGATTGTGATTAATGTATGTTAAGTTTCTTGATAGGTGTTTCCCATAAGTGCAGACTGATTTAGATTTGTGACATGGGTCAGGCCACTAGGGCAGCCTCCCATTTTATGGGTCCTGATACAAATTAACTTTATCAAATTAAGAATCTGTAATTAGCAGTTACATGTGTTTGATTCAAAATAAGAAGATAAATTATCTGACATTTATTATATTCACAGATAAACATTAATGAATGACGTGCCATTTGTTGTAATTTGTAATTTTCCTGAGGCTTACATTCAACCAGCCTATCCCTTGTTTTTATAAGAACTAGCAGAAGTGACTTAGCTAGTAAGTAAACCGAGCTAATTGCCTCCATATCCAGTCTCAATAACTTTGTGTTCTAATCTCTCACAAATCACACTCTTGACTTCATTATTCCATAGATGTATTTACCAACAAAAAGGCCTCAGGTTTTAGCCTCCAAAGATATTCAGGGGCATGTAAAATATTTAACAATTGTCTTAGAATAAATAGCTCTGTCATTAAGGCCTATTTATTCATGTGTTTAACACATTTATTGGACATTTACTGTGTGACAGACATTGCACTAAACTGACCCAGAAAACTCAACCACTTTGGGAGGGGATACATGTCAATATAACAAGTAGAGTATGTGTATTTTCTGTTGTTGAGCAGAGAAGAAAGAGGAAGCCCTAACTCTGCTTGCAGAAGTTGTGGCAGTGAGGGCAGGCCCCAGAGGATGGTAGTTAGATAAAATGAAGGAGGTCATTAATAATTTGTATAACGGCACAGTGAAATTAAAGATTTTGTCATGTTTGGAAAACTGCAAGTCTGTGGATAACATTGGATGAAAATGGGAGAGTAGTTAAATGAGGTTGAAAAATTAAGACAGTCTTTTTTTATGGTCAAAACTTCAAAATTATTTTAAGCAAGAATATGCATGTAAATCAAGTTTTTCTTTCTTTTTTTTAAGATTCTATCCATTTATTTGTCAGAGCGAGAGAGCTCAAGCAGAGGGAGCAGCAGAGGTAGAGGGAGAAGCAGGCTCCCCACTGAGCAGGGAGCCGGATGCGGGGCTCGATCTCCGGACCCTGAGATCATGACCCCAGCCGAGGCAGACGCCCAACCGACAGAGCCACCCAGTCGCCCCAGTCAAGTTTTTCTGTAGGAATTTCAGATCATATACTTGAATATATTTAGGTACTATAAAGTGTGCTTTTAAAAAGTCAGCTTGTGAAATAAAATTTGCTTATTAAGCACTAGTAAGTATAACATTAAAATAAATATTTTTTCAAGGTTTTAGTGACAAAGCAGATTGGTTAAAAATTTAATGGTACCGGGGCACCTGGGTGGCTCAGTCTGTTAAGCGTCTGCCTTCACCTCAGGAAATGATCTCGGGGTCCTGGAATTGAGCGCCACAGCAGGGAGCCTGCTTCTCCCTCTGCCTGCTGCTCCCCAAGCTTGTACTCTCTGTCAAATAAATAAAATCTTTAAAAAAAAATTAATATTACCAAATGTGTGTATAGTAAAGATTTATAAAATTTTATAGTGATGAGGAAAATTTTGGTTGCTACGGTGGAAATTTCCTTAGTAATAACTGGACAGAAATGGAGATGATCTTGTGTGAAGATATACGTATTGGGGGCATTTCTAATAATAGTTGCTAAAGTGTTAAGTTTTTTGCAGAGGATTGAATGCTTGTTTTTTAAAAAGTTAATGCCTTCCACTTCTTCAAAAAAAAGGGGGGGGGATGAAAAAGGGTAACGACTTCCATTAGACCTCGGTGCCTCTCGCGTTTCTCCGGCTGCGGGCGAGGCTGGCTGGGCCTGCGCGGGGCGGAGCCCACGGTGACGCGCCCGTATGCCGCAAGGCATTGTGGGGAGCTCGGGCCCGCGAGTGAGGTGGTTGGAAGCGAGGTGGGGGCGGCCGTTTGTTTTCTCGTGGTCTCGAACTCGCGCGTTCTCATCTCCCCCCGCAACCCCCTCCCGACAAGCGGCGGGGTGGAGGAACGGCGGCGGTGGCAGCAGCGGCTGTAGCATCGGACACCCTCCTGTCTACTCCGGCGAATCGGTTCCTCTTCCCCCTCCCTCTCACTGTTTGTTGTGTGTTTGATGTGTTAAAGCAGGAGCGAGAACGCGAGCAGCGCCATGAGCAACACTACCGTCGTCCCCAGTACTGCGGGCCCGGGCCCCAGCGGCGGGCCCGGTGGCGGCGGCGGCGGTGGCGGAGGCGGCGGCACCGAGGTAATCCAGGTGACTAATGTCTCCCCGAGCGCTAGCTCTGAGCAGATGCGGACCCTCTTCGGTTTCCTAGGCAAGATCGACGAACTGCGCCTCTTCCCGCCAGAGTGAGTATCGTCCACCATCACCGTTTTTACTGACTCCTCCCCATTCCGGGCCTAACCTACACCATTTCCTAGGCCCTTGTCGACGCTTCTCTGGACCAGGTTGCTTTTAGTTGAGGCCAGCTGTTGCATTTACTTACGAAAGAAACTACTTTTTAGGCTTAATGCGAAGAAGCAGGGCCAGGGTTTTGCGTATTAAAGAGACACAGGCTTTTAAAATCTTGGGATTTGGTGGGTTTTTTTCTTAAATTGTGACAACGTGGTCGTTTTTTTGAGCACTTAGAGCAAGGCAAACTGCACATTCTGTGTTTTGTATATAGTTTAATCACTTTTTTAAAAACAAATGTTTGAGTTCTTTGAAAAGTAACAATTCATTCTTACGTTAATTTGATAACTTGGTTTGTTGTCAGTTAATTGTAAGTATTGCCGTTGACTGATTCTGGCCCAGTGAAGATAATTCAGAGTTAATACTCTTTGACAGATGATTAATTCAGTGAGCCTGAATACTTAATTTTTATAATGACAAAAATGGGTTATCGCTGAACGTAAGGTTTTCTTTTGTTTAAATAACGTACACATTTATATTTTCACAGTTCTTATGGAATGTTAAATTTTTGAATTTAGAGTGTATGGCTTTTTGTTTTTATTCTGTTGTCTCACATTCTTACTGAAAAAGTATTAAATGAGTGGATTAATTGCAAAGAAAAAATAAAGCTTTGAAGTAAGATGTGATAAATATTAGAACAAACATTTGAAATAATAAAACAGTGGTGTCCTCTTTGTGAAGAGTGAAAATTCAGGTGTTACTATAAGTAAACACTGAGTACCCAGTATACATTGAGAGTTTTATGATGTCACTTAAGTACTAAATGGGAAATTGGAATTCTCAAGGAATCCACTGTTCTGGTGGCTGTAGTAAATCATTAATCTAAATGCATTTTTACTCTAAGAAAAAAAATTAATAGAAGTTGATGGTAAAATGCAATATTAACTATTTCCCATACCTCATCACTTTCTACTTAGAATGCTTTTAGATGATGATTAATGTTTTCAAATGGGTGTGGTGTCTTTAATTTTTAGGGGAATATACATGCAGCGAAAGATTTCTGTTACTGATTTTCACGAAGTGTAGAATTCTGGAAACAAACATTTTTGTTATTTTGAATGGAAACTTGACTGCTTTTCATAATGAAGGACAAATAGCTTTCATAGTATGAACATACAAAAATAATTTTGCTGTTACTCCATTTTCTCACCACATGCCCTTTATTAAGTTGTTCGTGAAATTAGCAAACAGCAAAAAGGCAGAAAATGAGAGTGATGCATGTGATCATTATAATCATGTTATTATTCAAAGTACCTGACTTACTGGATTGATTTATGAAATAATTCTTTCCAGCCCAGCAAGTTAAGAATTTTGTTATAGTTGCTGACTTTAAAATGTTTTATTTTGAAGATGCTCTTTTTATGATGCATTTATAAAAAGATGACAGAGGTATAGGCTGTTTACTGGTTCCTCTTTTACTTAATGAATGATCAATATCTTAGGGTCATGATGGACCAGAGTCTGGCTTTTTTGCTTTGTTGTCAAAGGAGTACTATCATAACGGGAATAACTGATGTGCATCAGATAACATGGTCTGGGGTGCTGTGCATTAAAAGGACTCTTTTCCCTGTATTAGGACGAAGAGATAAAAAATGGCACATCTTTGCTCTTTGACTTCTTCATATATGTTCCCACATATAGGTAATTTCTCATCTGAAACTATACAAGGTTACAATTTAGTAGACACTAATATTACCTTCTTGGCCTTCTAGATTTGAATAGGATGGATGTAGCGTCCTACTTTTGTTCATTTAATGTTGTTTTTTTTTAAATGTAAGTTTCAATTGCTAATCCGACCTGCATAATTTGGAACTACTTTGGACAATTTCTTTAAGATTACTACCATTCTTCAGGAGCAGCTTGCAAGGGATCATGTGCTATGAAGTCCTAACTAGTACTCCAAAAAGGTTCATCATTCTAAAAATCTACTTTTTTACTCCTAGAATAAGATTGAATGGTTCAGAATATATAAAATTCTAACTATTGTAAACATGTTTGCCGCTTGATTTTTTTTATGGGGTATTTGTATTTTTTTTCCCCAAAGGCATTCATATTCACCTAGAACTCTTTTCACCTTGATATATGCCTATGACTTGCTTGCTTACTTTTGATACTCAGTTGTCACCTAATCAGAGAAACCTTCCCTGATCATCCTGTGTGAAAATAAAACACCCCTGCTCCCTTCCCTGTTCAATTTAACTACTTTGTTTTTCTCTAAGTTTAGCTTCTCTCTCTTTTAGAATATGTGGCTCCTTGGGTCAGCAACATCACCTATAGAGCATTTTTTAAAGTGCATATATGACAGCCTTAACCCACACCTACTGAAATGCTTTCAGTTATAAATGCCTATGGGAGGGTGGTGCAGTGGTGATCCTAGGATCTGGGATTATGCCAAACGTTTCATTGTCAACCTCCTCAAGAAGGTTTCTCCCTTTGTTTCATTACAGAATCCCTCTCTCTCTTGGTTCTTTTAAGCCAGAAATTGCCGGCCCATAATTGCACCCAGTGATCATACTGTTTCACAAGAAATATTCTAACCCTCTCTTCGGTATGACAGCCCTTAGAGCTATTTGAAAGCATCTCTCGGTGTTCTCATTTATTCCCTCTCTTTTAAAGGAAAATTATTAACTTTAATTCTAGTTGTCCCTAAAATGCATTTTGAAAATTCAACATTGATTGTCTGGTATATGCTAGATGCTTTCCTTTTTTATTTTAAACCTGTTCTATGAACAAGTGAACTGAAATTCACATAGGTTCTTTTGCACTTCCAAATCACTCTACCAGTGTCAGAATTAGTATTTCAACCCCAGTGTTGTGATTCTCGTTTACTACTTGATGAAGGATTTCCTTGGTTTATAAGGAACTTATGAATGGAATCATTCTTTTACAGTAATAAATCTTCTTTAAATGTTTGGTGTTAGTGTATTTCAGAATGGAGAATATAACTGGAGTGTTTATTGGGTAATGATCCCAGGGAAGCATATGTCAAAGTTACGCATTAAATGAAGGTTCACATCAATTACTTAAATAACTTAGGTAATTATTTCAGTGACCAAAAATAGATTATTTTTTATAGTAACCAAATCATTGAAAGTTAATTAGTCACAAACTGACATTGAACTCCTTTGCTCATCCAACTGAAAAACAAAAATAAAACTATAATTTTCTTTCACAGCAAAAAAAAAAAATACATTAAATTACTAAGGAAAAGTTTGCAGACATTCTAACAAAAACTATATTATTAGAAAAAAACTAAAAGTATGGTATGCATCACAAATTTGAGTATTATTCTTACACAGGGCCATGCTAATCTTCTCTGTATCATTCCAGTTTTAATATATGTGCTGTGGAAGTGAGCACCAAAAATACTTATACGTTATACTTTAATGATGATAAGTATAAGTAGCTATAGTTGGTAAGGTTATCTTTAAAATATTACATGCAACGTTTCACTGTATTTCTTTATAACTGAGTAAGAACACAGTGACGGAGAGGGCATATTAGGTGAACAGAGTCACATTTTCAGGTGAACATTGCCTTTGTTTATAAGCTCAAAATTCTCTATCAGAAATGGTTAACACAGTATTTAGGTGGGAGTTGAAAAAGTGTCGTGGTCTGACCCAGAAGTTCTCATACTTTAGTTCTCATACTTTAGTTGGCATAAATATCAAGTGTGGGTTTTAGGAATCAAAGCCCTCTTATAAAGGGATTCTCAAATTCATTGGGCTTGATGGAAAACAGAAATCTGACTTTTCCATGTGCATCCCAGAAGATTGGGAAACAACCCTTAGAGGACATTTTAATTTAAAAAATTGGAAAAATACTGCCACTCTTCACCTAAAGACAAAAGCATCATACAGGGCTCACTCTTTCCTATCTTGCTTCTCATTATCTGCCCTACCTCATCTGTATTAATTCTTAAAGGTAAAGAATAAAAAACAGTTAAATTTTTAGAAGTGGTACTTGCACAGAATTCTAAGGTATGAAAATTTCAGGCATTAGTCTGAAAGTGAAATTAACATGCTATCTTATTAGCGTGTGTCTTCTGTTAATAAATTGAGAACATAAAAGAATGTGACTGTGGGCCCAAATGGTAATGGTTTTAAATAAGTTTGAAGTTGGGAGAAATGAATTATTTGCCCTTCTGAGTTGTCATACGGTGACTCTCTTTTCCATGGTATATAATTATTTATGTTTTTATCTCCCCACCACTTACAGGTTTGATATAAGCAAGTAATAGCTGCAAGTAATAGCTATGATGTAGGTGGATAGAAAAAATATGAATCATTTTAATTGCCAAATTAATGGAAATACACTGAGAATGTACACAGTATTTCCTAATTTTATTTTAAAAAGAACTGTTTTCATTGTATTGATAGTCTTTAAGAACTTAATATTAGAGTCATTTTCTTTAGTCAAATAACAGTAGTGTCAAAGAAATGGTAGAGATCACTTTTTTAGAAATTTAAATGTCTAGGGGCACCTGGGTGGCTCAGTCGTTGAGTGTCTGCCTTCAGCTCAGGTCATGATCCCAGTCATGATCCCAGAGTCCTGGGACTGAGCACCACTTTGGGCTCCCTGCTCAGCGGGAAGCCGGCTTCTCCCTCACCCACTCCCCCGCTTGTGTTCCCTCTCTCGCAGTCTTCTCTCTCTCTCTCTCTCTCTCTGTCAAATAAATAAAATCTTAAAAAAAAAAAAAAAAGGAATTTAAATGTCTATTACTTCCCAAACCATTATGTTAGGTGTTAAAAATGAAGGATAGCATCATTTAAAGAGCTTTTTAAATTTTGTGGTAAAAATGTGGCTATGTAAGAAAAGGGATACAAAGTGCTATAGCTTTAGTTCTAAACCGCTGAAATGGCATTCTTTCTGCTATATGGGTGCAACATTGTTAAATTTTAGACCAGTAGTGGTTCACATTAAAAAAACACTGTATCCACATTAAAAAAAAACACTGTATCCTTTCAAAAACATTTGGCAGTAAGGTTCCTTAACAAGATGGCTTAAATTCCATTTGGATAGACAGTATTGTCAACTTCGCTTTGAACCTAGATTATTTGGATCTGTGCTTAGTATATGGGCAGTGTCTTTCAGGAAACATTATTAAAAGTTCTAATGGGTTTGAGTTCTTGGGCTATATAGTAGCTTCATGTTAGTGCTCAAATTATGAGGAAAATTTTCTTTGCAACAACAAACTTATTTCTGAAATACCAGTGTAGCCAAATCTGATGTAATTACATTTTTATGTATACATGAAAATCTGATTTATTAGAAGAGTTAGCAGTAAGCCCTATTCTAAAGCCAGCCAAATTTATTATAGGATTTACCTTTTCATTATTGAATCTTAAGATGCAATTGGTTTATTATAATAAAGCAGTTATTCTTTATCCTGGTTGCATATTAAAATGGCCACAGAATTAAAATAAAGAGGAGGTGTTCAGTACATTAAAGATCTTGGTTTAATTGATGTGGAGTAGAGAGTCTGGGTGTCGTGTCGTCGTCCTGT